>NC_135311.1:89236254-89538054 GCF_048772815.1 Callospermophilus lateralis | reverse complement strand
TCCTGGAAGTTGTCCTAAGGGTCGTGGGAATAGCAAGTCACGTGACCTGGAGTGCATTGCTTGTGCACCACAGTGATATCTGATGTCTTCAGACATGTGCCTTTCCTCTTTGACTCAAAAAGCATCTTTGGTGGTGCTGGGGATAGAGCTTAGTAGTAAAGAATTTACCCAACATGCGTGAGGCCCTAGGTTCAATTTCCAGGACTGGGGGAAATAAACTATTTGGTAAATGCTTTCTGGCAGTTCTTCAGGGATGCAAGAATTTGGCATTTAGCTGTGTAATGCAAGTCTCCCTAGCTGTCCCTCACACCTTGGTTTCAGTTCTGAAACCTGAAAGACAACTGTATCCAATGTTTTTATTCTGAGCTGTAGTATCAAAGTGGAGTGGGACTGCTTTGAATATTCTAATTCTTTTAAAACAATAAATACTCTGGGTCACACAGGACCCTCAACTAAGCTTATTAAGGGAGATCAAAGAAAAAGAGGGTGAGGATAGCACATTTTTTTTTTTTTTGAGGTTTATCCAGGTTGAGGCATGTATCAGTATTCCATTCCATTTCACAACTGAGTCGTATTATTACGTATATACTAATTATCCATTCATTAGCTGACATCTTGATTATTAATTCATCATTTGATGAACACCAAGATTATTTCACTTTTGGCTACTATGAACAAAGCTGTGAACATCCACAGGCAGGACTTTGTGTACATATTAGTTTGATTTCTCTGGAATATATATTTGGAAACAGACCTATTAAGTCATAAAGTAAATTTAACTTTTAAGAAATTTCCAAACCAATTTCCAAAGAGGCTGTACCATTTTAAATTCCCATGAGCAATGTATAATAATTCAGTTTCTCTGCATTCTCCCCATTTGAAGTTACTTCTATTTTTATTTTAGCCATTTTGGTAGGTGTATAGTAATAAGTAATTGTGGTTTTAATTTGTATTTCCCTAGTGACTAATGATGCTGAACATCTTTTTATGTGATTATTTTCCATTTGTATGTCTATTTTAGTAGATATCTGTTCATGTCTTTTGCTATTTTCTAATTAGATTTTTTTTTAAATGCTGTGTTTTGAGAGTTCTTCATATAGTCTAGAGAGAAATACTTTTTCGGGTGATTTGTAAACTTTTTTTCTAGTCTGTGATTTTTTCTTTTATCCTATTAATGTAGTTCATAGAGAAATAATTTATAAACTTGCAAGTTAGAGCTTCGACATACAAATTGGGATAAAATTAACTCCATAGCAATGTCTGATCACTCAAGCACCATGCTGAAAAGATTATTGGTCCTACATTGAATCATTTTACTTTTGCACTTTTGTTAAAAAGTCAGTTGGGTGCATTTGAGTGAGTTTCTTTCTGAGTTCTCTGTTGTATTTCATTGATCTATGAGCCTATCTTTCTCCCCAGACCACACTGTCTTGGTTACTGTAGGTACATATGAAGCCTTGCTATGGAAGGAATGATTCCTCACACTTCATTTTTTTTTCCCAAAATTATTTTGGCCATTTTAAGGTCTTTACCTTCTCATATAAAGTTTATAATAAGCTTCTCTTTGTATATGAAACATACTGATATTTTTATAGAAATTGAATTAAATCTACAGATCAATTTGCAGAACATGGGCATCTTTACCACATAAGTTTTCCCGTCCGTACACAGTAAGTCTCCTGAGTTGTTTAGATCCTCTTTGATTTCTTTCATCAGCATTTTATAGTCTGGAGCCTATCAGTCCTGTTTATTTTCTGTTAGGTTTATACGTAAGTATTTCATTTTCTTTGAAGCAATCATGTAGATAATCTTCATATAGTCTAGATAGAAATAATTTCTCAGGTGATTTGTAAATACTTTTTCAAATAATTAGTATTATGTTTGTAATTTTAGTTTCCATATGTTCAGTGTTGGCATATAGAAATGCAGTTTGTTTTCTTGTGTTGATTCTACAACCTTGCTAAATTCATTTGCTAGTACTAGGAGAGGTGTTTTTATTTTTATTTTTTTTGGTAGATTTCTTGAAATTTTTGATGTAGTAGTTTATGTTCTTTCCATCCTAGATGCCTTTTTTAAATTTTTATTTTTTTATTATTTTTATGATTATTATTTTTTCTGTTATGTCACCTAGAATCTCCAGTACTATGTTGAATGACAATAGCAAGAGTAAACCACCTTGCTTGTTCCCAAACTGAGAAGGAAAGTATTCTGTCCTTTACAATTAATGTTAGTTGATAGCGTTACAATTGTATGATTTTTTTTATTAGCTGTTTAAGTCAGTTTTGTGTTGCTATTACCAAAAGACCTGGCAAGAACAATTTTAGAGGGGGAAAAATTTATTTGACAGTTTCAGAGGTTATCAGTCCATTGACAGCCTACTCCACTGATCTGGGCCTGAGGTAAGGCAGATCACCATGGCAGAAGGTTGGGAAGAAAGAAAGCAGCTCAAGACATGGCACCAGAAAACAGAGAGAGCTCTCACTTTCCAGGAACAAAATATAAATCCCAAAGGCACACTCACAGTGACCTTCGGGTCTCCTCCAACCACGCCATACCTGCCTATAATTACCACTCAGTTAATTATTCAAGAGAATTAATGCACTGATTATTATGTTAAGGCTCTCATAAACCAATCACTTCACCTCTAAACTTTCTTGTATTGTCTCATACAATAGGGGATACCTCTTTTCTAATCCATAACATTAGTCTATTGCTAGGGGGATTACGTTTGTTCACTTTTCAGTATTGAACCAGTCTTGCACACCTGGAATAAACTCTACTTTGCTTGTGTTATATTATTATTTTTATACATTGTTAGATTTGATTTTCTAATGTTTTAAATGGAATTCTTACATCTAGGTTCCTGAGAGTTATAGATTCATAGGTTATTTTTAAAAAAATATTTTTTAGTTGTAGATGGACACAATACCTTTATTTTATTTATTTTTTTATGTGATGCTGAGGATCGATCCCAGTGCCTCACATGTATGTCTTGAGCAAGTGTTCTACCACTGAGCCACAACCCCAACCTTCATAGGTCCTTTTTTTTTTTGTACTATCTTTGTCTGATTTGGTGTCAAGGTAATACTGAACTCATAAAATGATTAAAGGGTTGCTTCCTTCTTTTGTTTTCTGTAACAAATTATATAAAATTATGTCAATTCTTTAAATATTTAATAGCATTATCCAGTTAAATCTTATGGGCTAGGAAATTTATTTTACACAAGTTTTTAAATTATAAATATGATTTCTTTATAGGTCTTGTGTGGCTATCTTCTCAATCTTGGGTTCAGTTTTGGAAGTTTTAGGATTTGGGGGAATTGGCCCATTTTCTCTAAGTTGTCATATTTATTAAGCAAAATTATTGTATTTCCTCCTCTTCCTTCTACCTCTTTTTTATACGATACTGAGGATTAAACTCAAACACACTATAACACTGAGCTATATCTTCAGCTCTTTTTATTTTCTATTTTGAGATATAGTCTCCCTAAATTATTGAGATTGTCATGGAGTTGAAATGTTCCTACCTCAGCCTTCCAAGTGTCTGGGAAGATTACAGGTAGGTGCTACTGCTCCTAGCCATGATATACCCAGCCTAATTCTCTCTTTAGATCAGAAGCCAGCTTGTCACAAGTTATGAAGGATTCGTTTCTGTTTTCTGTAAAAATATTAGGATGTCTGTATAGCCTGGCCATAAGTTGATGTTGTAAAGCTGCTTGGAATGCCTGCCCATGCCTTGAACTCACCCATGCCCGGTTTTCCCTGACCAGATAACAACCCTTTCCTAAACCTTAGTGACACCTCATAAATCCTGGCCTTCCCTGGCTAGATAATGACCCTCTCTGAGGCTCTAATGACCTTCATAAATTCTGATGTCAGAGCCAGCAAAAATGTAAACTAACATCTGTGTTATGCTTGTCAGAGTTTTGTTATCTGTAACCCCCCCCCTTTGTGTAACTTTTTGGGCTATAAAACTGGGCTGCAAGAAATTGTGGGGCTGTCCTGGTCTTCCACAATTTTGTTGGGAAGGGCAGCCTGGCCGGTCAGAATAATAAGCTTGCTTTAATTTGATTTTAATTGGAGTCAGTGGTCTTTTCTTGTGCCGTAGTGTAACAGCCAACCTTATCATTAATTAAATGGCTGAAGGATCTCTCGTCATAGCCTCTTTCATTCTTGATATTGATGAGTTTCATTTTTTGCCTTTCACCTTTATCAGTTTTGATAGAGATTTATCAATATTATTGATTATTTCCAAAGAACTGTCTTTTTGTTTCATTTATTTCCTTTATTGTTTTCTTGTTTACAATTTCATTTATTTTTAGTCTTATCTTTATGGTGTTCTTTCTTTTGATCATTTTGGACTTACTTTATTCTTCTATTTCAGGTTTCTTGAGATATGACCTTGGGTTATTGGGTTGAGATCTTTTTTCTTTTTAAATATTACTGTTGAATGCTACAAATCTCCCACTCAGTACTGCTTTAACTGCATCCCATAAATTTTCAACATGTTGACTTATTTTCTTTCAACTCCTATTGTTTTTTTTTTTCAGACTTTCTCTTAGATCCATCAAGTATGTTGTTTGATTTTCACAGGTTTTAATAATTTGCCATGTCTTTCTGTTATCGATGTCTAGTTTCATCATTAAAGTGTGTCCTTCCTCATTTCACTCCTCCCCCCTCTCTTTTTCTCTTCTTCCTCCCTACTTATTTTCCCCATCTCTCTCTTATTCCATCCCTCCCTCCAAATTGCAGACCTCTCCAATGCTTAGAGAAAATTGGAGAAACTGCCTCAAGAACCAAGGTCCCCCGTCAATCCACCTTCTTTTCATCTTTCTGAGACCTTTCATGATTGCCCATTGAGTTCTTTTTAGGGTATTTAATTTCATTTACAGGAGATGAACAGGGAAACATGCATCTATGTCGTCTTACCATTGATTTTTGTGAAATGATTTTCCTTTCTCTTCTTTTTCTGAGACTCAGTGCCCTTATGCTTGGATGCACAAGGAACTCTGTCTCTTCCTTTTTTCTAAATTCTATTGACCTATCTTCAAGGTTCTGATTCTTTCTTCTGTGAGTTCAAATCTGCCATTGAACCTTCTCTCTTGAATTTTTAGTTTCTATTATTATACGTTCCAAGTTAAGAATTTTCATTTAAAAAATAATTTCCTTTTATTGGCATTCTCTGATCAATTGTCACCATACTTCAAGTCTTCATCATAATTTCCTTTAGTTTTTTGAAAATATTCACAAATACTGTTTTGAGGTCATTGCAAAGTCCAAAATCTGGGTCCTCAGAGAAGGATTTTATTATCTGTTTTTCCCCCTATTAACAGATTCTATTTTCCTATTTCTTTGAATGTTTTGTAATATTTTGTAGATAACTGGGTATTTAAAGTAGTATTCTAACAATTCTGGATTCTAATTTCCTTAGGAATATTTGTTGTGACTGTTTTTTTTGTTTGTTTGTTTATTTTTTTTCAGTGAATTTTCTGAACTAATTCTGTGTAATGTGTTTCCTTCACAGTATACAGTCTCTGATATCTCTGTTCAGTTGCTTTTTAAAAAATTCTTTAAAAATATTTAAGCTTAGCTTCCAGGGGTTTATCCCAGGTCAGTGCAGCTTGAATACCTTGAGCCAGTCCATTTTTTACACTTTGACTCCCTTTCTGAGTGAGAAGTATATAAATCACAGCTCAGCCAGAGAAACACCACCAGTGAGAGATATATATTAAGAGATTTATTTCAAGAAATTAGCTTGAGCAAATGTGGAGACTGACTGAACAAGCCCAAATCTGAAAAGCAGGCCATCAGGAAGGGCAGACTGGAAATTTAAGGCCTGGGCTAAAGCCCATATTGTCCACAAGGACAATTTCTTCTTCATCAGGGAAGCCTCAATTCTGTTCTTGTAAGTTGTCAACTGAAGGAATCAGGCCCACCCTGAAGATCTAGGATAATCTCTTTGATATGAAGTCAACCAATTAGCAACTTTAATCGAATCCATATAATATCGTCCAAACAATACCCAGATTAGCATTTCCTTGGATAACTGGGGAGTATACTTTAACTACACGGACACAATGACATCACAAGCAGCCATCCACAGATTCTAGCAAGGTAGATGTGATCCTGCTTGTCTTGGATAAAGATACTTTCTTGCTGCTGGGTGGAGGGGAAGAGGAGCTGGAGACTCTTGCAATATTCAAATTAAAGCCATGTTAAGTGTTTAAATTAGCATAATAGCATTGGATTTGAAGAGGAGGGTGGATTACCATAAATATTTTAAAGTAAATGCTTATAAATAGATTTATATTAAAGTTTAAATTCAGTTACAAAACAATGCAATATTGGCATATCAAGTAAAATTAATGTTCTATGTCAAATTTTATACTGTACTATGTTTACTGATCTTCTTAACCTTGTAAAGTTTCAATTTTCTTATTTGTGCCTTTTGTACATCAAGAAAAAAGACAGGAAGGGTTTTTTGTTGTTGTTGTTGTTGTTGTTGTTTCCAATTTCTGACTCTAAGCTCAGGCTGAAAGCCTTAAATATCTGATTTGCCTTTCCTTTATTTATCCCCATAGCTAGTATTTCCTCCAAAAATAAAGATCACAGACAGTGAGGGGCGATACTCTGGAGGGTAAGCATATATCAATTTTTTTAGGAGTCCACAGCAGTAACCTGCCTATAGGAAAGTGACTCTTATGGACACGCACACATTCCTAGGGAGACATAAAGGCACACAGAGGCACAGCAGGAGGGAGGTGGCTTAGGATGCCTTAAGCTGCATTTATCAGTGGGAGTTCTGCTGTTGGCTGGATGCAGGAATTGAAACTGCTTCCTGCACTGGCTTCTAGAGCCTGCTGTGGTTTACTGCAGTAAGTAGCTGGGCCATCATCCCAGACAAATGGATTCATGCGACTTGAATTTGAGTTTCCCAGTATGTTCTTTACATGGCCCTGGGATGTGGCAACTGTAAGCTTGGGACACATCTCTCCTCAAGGACATATCACCAACTACCATTGACTTTAACCTGCTGAGTTTTATGCTGGCAATGTCCACTGAGACTGAGCCTGGACAAATGGCCTTTATTATTACCTATGATTTGAATTGAACCTCTCTGTAGACTTATTGGTCCTAATCAGCAGAACTGGGAAGAGGACTTTCTTTGTCCCATTAGATTCAAGTCTACCCCAGGAAATGCCTTAGCGAATAGACGAAGCCTTCCCTGTCCTGAGCCTCTTTGGGACATAGCTTCACCTTCCTTAGAATCCCATGGGAGAGGAGATTTTTTTTTTTTTTTTTTTTGAGGGAGAGGGTTTCTGGGAATTGAACCCAGAGACACTTTACCACTGAGCCACATTCCCAGCCCTTTTAATTCTATTTTTAAAATTTTAAGACAGAGGGCTGGGGTTGTGGCTCAGTGGTAGAGCACATGTCTAGCATGTGTGAGGCACTGGGTTCAATCCTCAGCACCACATATAAATAAATGAATAAAATAAAGGTCCATCAACATCTAAAAAAAGAAAAATTAAAACATTTAAGACAGAGTCTCACTAAGTTGCTGAGGCTGGCATCAAACTTGAGAATCTCCTGCCTCAGCCTCCCAAGCCACCGGGATTACAAGCATGTGCCAACTCACCCAGGGAGAAGCGATATCTCTAAAGTTAAATATAGAGACAAAAGAAGAAAAGCCTAAGGCAGCTATTTTTTTTTAAAAAAACAATTCTCCTAGAATCTCTGCTCCAGGCCTGTGCCTCTATTTTCCATGGTCTTGATTCAAATCAATGTTTCCCTGTTGGCGGAGTCAGGGTGGCAGGGGGGCAGCCTCCGTCTCTCTAGAGGCCACCTTTCCCCAAGCCCTCACCTAACTGTGTAACTACATCTATTTGCTTGTGTTAGTGGAGAAATTGAGTTTCATAAATCATCGTGCAGTCCACATGAGCGCTAACATCAGATAAACTGCCTGGCAGTCTCGCTGTAACAAATCATTGCTTGTTGCTGTGCTGCTCTGTGAGCCCCAGGGAACAATTCCATGGAGCAGTAGCAAGCAGTCACGTGTCCTGGGGGCAGCCAGAGCCACGGCTTTCACCTTCTGTGCCTTGGTGCAGGTCGAGGCTGTCATTTTAGAGGAATCCCTCCATCCATCACCAAACCCAGCTCAGCCACCCCTGGGAAGCCTTCCCTGGCCCCCCAAGACTCCTGCAGGAAAGAAGCATCATGAACCATTTCCCTTCCTTGGCTTTAGTAGCATTTTTTTAATCATTGTTCTTCTAGTGTGATTGTTTTTATTTATTGAACAGTAAACTGTAGGCAATGGGGAGCCAGGGAATGTTTCTGAGCAGGAGAGAAACCCAATTATATTTGTGCTTCTATCAGAGGACCCTGGTGCTGTTGGAAGATGAAGTTGTTGGGTGGAAAAACTGGATGCTAAATCACCTGTAAAATGGTTCTAACAATATGAGAGCCTGTGAGGTTGGACCCAGCACGGGGACAGTCAAAACAGAGACCATCTATGTGGATTCCATCGTGTCTGGTGTTTTTGTAATCTGAAAATGTGATTTAGATCTCTTAATCAGTACAACGGGGAAGGGCTGTCGGGTATGGATTGAATGACATCAGGCCTGTTGGGCCTGAAGCCTCACACAGAGCAGTCCCTTGGTAGCCCTCATCACCCTGCCTCCTCTCCACAGTAGCCCCAGAGGGTGATGCGGAAGCAGAGCAGGACAGTGAAATTAACAGTCACCAGTGAAAGACTGACCAAAGCTATGCAAGGCGGTGGCCTGAGTGACCCCCACCGCCTTACAGATGGATGGTTAATATATCTACCTGTCCAAGGTTAAAATTTTCATAAGAACAGCACGGTGGACCAGTTCCTACATTGAAGAAGGTTGTTAAAATTCACAAAACAGAGAAATTGTTTAAGAGACAAGATCAATGATGGTTTCTGCACAAGGAAGTAGATGGATGACAAGGACAGGCTCTGTTGATGTTATGCCCAATGCCCTCCCTCCTTAGGACACAGGAGGAAGTTCGGAGGCAGCACCGTCCAGCACATTCACCTGGGTGATGGCCTTGCGTCCCTCCCTGTCTGCTCTGTTCATGACTGCCTCAATCCAGGGCGGACCAGAAGAGAGTCATCCCGACCTTGGCAACTTTTTTATGGTCTTGGAATCTTCACTTTTTGAAAAATTTGGAAGTAATTGTCCTTGCCCTATAGGGTTTTTATTAGGATTGAGTCAGCAGGGACCTATCCTCTGGCATTATATACCCACCCTAAACCATTGGCTAAAGAGGGTTCTTTTTAAAACACTAACATGAACCTGCTGCTTAATCCTGAAGACAGCTTCCCATAACCCTTGCAAAAGTTCACAATCTTCAGCATGACTTATAGGATCCAGCAAGCTCTGGTCCTATTTATTTGCCAACATGACCTTGCCTCATGCCCTGCCTGGCTCTCTGGATCCCAGAAATGTTGATCTTCTTGTAAGTTCACACGGATGCCTGATTGAAGAGAAGTGGGGGGATATTTTGAAGTCAGAGCCTAGAAGTCTTGTTCACAAATTGGATGGCGAAGGTGAAGGACAGAGAGGAGGCAGCAGGGACAGCAAGGGAGAAAATCCTGAGAGAAATGGAGATTTCAGTGTCTGCTAAATTATCTCTTAGCTGCGCACGGTGGCTCATGCTTGTAAACCCAGTGACTCGGGAGGCAGAGGCAGGAAGATTACAAGTCCAAGGAGGTCAGCCTGAGCAACTTAGCAATGCCCTATCGCAAAATAAAAAATAAATTGGGCTGAGGGTGTAGCTCAGTGGCAGAATACTCCTGTGTTCAATCCCCAGTACTTAAAAAATAAAATTATTTTCTTGTGGAAGATTTACTGATCCTCAGCTCTGGCTGGAGCCTTATATTGGGTGCTCTAGAGTGACCTGCTACTCCTATCCTAACACTCCAAACTCTTATCATTTGTTATTATTCATTCAAAATATTTCCCTCCACTAGATCTGAGGGAAGGAGCCCACTTGTCTTGTTTCACCCAGTTTCTCCAGTGCTTTGCACAATGCCTGGCATATAATTATAATATGATAAATCCTAACATAATATTATAATAATCTAACATGTATATTATAACAAACAGCACTTAAGGAGTACTTCCTCCGTGCCATATACTATTCCGAGTATTCTCCATGTTGAGTTTTCACAACATTCTCCTGAAATGGATGGTAAGGTCATGTTTGACAGATATGCAAACTGAAAGAGAGAGTAAGCAAATTTGCCTGAAGTCGAGGTTATGTGCATTAACCAAGTTAATACCAATGCATTATCAAAGTTCTTTTACAAACAATATGTTGCTTGTGTTTCACATCACCACGGTGAAGTGTGTTATTATGTTATCAGTTTGTTATTGTGTTACCAGTTTCCAGATCTCAGGAAAGTGAGGTGTCTATACTGAAAAGTAGGAAGGCAAGATTTAAACCACCCAGAACATGAGAAAGGCTGTATTAGCAGAAAACATAGTGCATGGTGGTCGAGAGCATTTCTTCTGGGGCTAGGCTGGCCTGGTTTGAAACCCATCTCTGTTACCTGCTAGCTATGTATCTGAGAGAGATTGGCCAATTTACTTAAACTCCTTGGGTCTCAGTTTCCTCATCTTTTCATTATGGCTCTTTGAACAGTGCTGTTTTCATGAGGACCTGATGGGATAATGTTTGTAAAGCTCATAGAATAGATGTAGATGGAAGGAACTAGTTTGCTATAGAAAATTCCAAAGAGAGAGGGTTCTCCACGCCTCAAGTGTTCCCTATACACATTCATCCTGGACTAAGATGCTAGACTCAAAGAATTGTTGGGGGTTACAGTTGACAGTAATTGAATTCACTCCATCCTGCTCATCAAACAGATGAGCAAACAGGACATGTGATGAGGAAGAGACAGGGGAATCTCTTGGAGAAATGAGAGACCTTTTACATGTTGAAAGTTCTAAAAGATGGTATATATAATATCCAGAGCCAGAAAATCAGGCATCTTTTGTGATTGAAAGAAAAACCTTCCCAATCATTTCTAAGACAACCTTTCATTTTTCTGTGATTTGAGGATCAAAGAGAATAGAGAATATTAAGCTGTTCACTTCTTTCTACTTTTATCCTCCTGCCAATCAGAAAAGAAACCTAGGTAGCTTTGATTTTCTTTCTTTTTTTATTTCTTTTTCTAGACCTCGGGTAGAAGTGTTAATGAAAAGTAAATTGGTCAAGTCCTAGCTTATCAGGAAGAGATAGGGAAAGGAGAAGAATTCCGGATAATCAGGCCTGATTTTTTGAAGCTGATTAACACTAAGGTATCTGAAAAATGAGGTCCTCCCATTTCTTTGAAGAGCCTTTTCGGGGTTGCATTCTTTTTGGTCAGGCAATGAACTGAATGACGTCACCCTTGGTCTCCACTCCCACCACATAAATGGTTACTCATCCAATTCCTCAGGAGTAACTGAGTAAATCTGCCTTCAAGAAAGAACTGTCCTGATCTGATACATAATCCAAGTCAAAATATTTGAAATACAATATGAAACTGTGGGTCTGGCATAACCCACACCACTCAGGGATAGAAACTCGCACGCTGACGCAAAAATGTGCAATCCACTGGTACAATTTTTGCCGAGGGCTGGTGGGTATGCAAATTACTGCAGTCTTTCCAGAAAGCAATTTGGAAATACAAATCAAGAGGTTTAAAAATGCTCCTACCCTTTCACTCAGTAATTTCAATTTTAGGAGTTGAACAGGGCTAAGGATGATGTACAGGTTGTTCCCTGAAACACTATTTGCAATGATGAAAACAAAATGGGAATGAAAGGAAATATCCAACCATCTGAAAATTGTTTACATCATATCTCAACCAACAGAATATGTGATTGCCTAATGAAATATTTAATGGCAGGGGAAAAACATTACCCAAATGAACAAAGATAGGGTCTCAAAGTACAAGCAATATAATTCCAATTTTGTCAATTTTTCTCTCCTACCCTTCCTCTCTCCCTTCCTTCATTCCTTCCATCCATTCTTTATTTCTCAATCTATCTAGTGAAATTATGCCTAGAAAAATAACTGAAAATAAGTAAATAGTTATTAGTGCTTTTCTATATTGGTCTTATGGATGTTTTTCATCTTTATACTTTTTTGTACTTTCCAAATTTCCTATAGGGAGCATGTGCTGATTTATAATGAGGAAAACAGTTGGAATATCCTCTGCAGAAACACAAACCAATTACTGAGGGCTGGGGTTGTAACTCGGTGGTAGAACGCTTGCCTAGCATGTGTGAGGCACTGGGTTTGAATCTCAGGACCGCATATAAATAAATAGAGGTCCATCAACAACTAAAACAAAAAACAAACAACAATAACAATAAACTCTTATCTCTTTGAACTACCAAAACCTCCTCTCTGCATATTCTCCTTATTTTATCCTCTTTTCCCTGCAACCCCCCCCCCAGCCCCCGCCACTGGGGATTGAACCCAGGTCCTCATGCATGCAAGTGTTCTACCACTGAGCTACATCTTCATCCCTCTCTCTCCTTCAATTCTTCTACTACATTGTCTGCCATGTCAATTTTTCTGACCTACTCCTTTCACTATATTATTCTTTGCCTTAAAAGATTTTCTGGCTCCTTATTGCATATGTAAATAACAGCTAAACTCCTTAACCTGAGCTTCCAGCCTTTGGCAATCTGATCCTGGTATACTATCTGTATAATTTCTTAGTCATTTCTTTTCAAATTCCCATTCAACAGATATTTGTGAAGCACTGACTCTGGGTTAAGCTGGCTCCAGACTTCTATTTCATCTCTCCACATATTGCCTCTGTCCTTGACCAGTATCAGAGGTTCCCACTCTTCAAGCCTCTGTGTCTTCTTATGCTCCTTACTAGACCACCATCAGAAGGCCTAGGGCCTATACACTATCTTCTCAGACACTTTTACTTCTCTCCCTAACTGGAGAATACCCTTAGGGTACTCTCACCCCTCATTACTTTAGGTTTTCCATGTGTAGAATGAAAATTGTAGTTATAATATAAACTGTTTATATTTTTGTAAAGATCAAAAGAGCTAATATGTGTACCATGCTTAGAACAGGATCTGACACAATTTAAGAGCTCAAGATAGGTTCCCTATTTGTGTTGGTGACTGTAAATCCCTTCATGGTAGGACCCCCTTGTCTCCTTTTACTTTACAATTTCCATGGGACCTAACATTTGCTTTGTCTCTAGTTGGGTACTTAATAGATGATTGTTGAATAAATGTATAGGTTATGGTTTGGTCCAGTTTCCCTTCCCCAGCTCATGTTTGCAAGCACTGTCCCCAATACAGCAAAGTTCAGAGTTGGGGATTTTAGACAATGATTAAATCATCAGTGCTGTAACCTCATTAGTGGATTAATCCATTAATGGATTAATAAATTGAATGGGTGGGAACTGTAAATAGGCGGGGCGTGGATGAAAGAAGTAGGTCACTGGGGGCATGTCTTTGTCCTTTATCTTGTCCCTCTCTTGCTCCCTGCTTCCCAGCAGCCACGACATAAACAGATTTCTTCTACCACACCCTTCCACCCTGATTTCTGGTTTACCTTAAGCCCACAGCAGTGAAGTTGGCCAACCATGGAATGAACTTCTGAAATCATGAGCCCAGATAAACTTTTCCTTCTCTAAGTTGTTCTTGTCAGGTATTTTGGTAACAAAGAAAAAAAAAAAATTAGCACAGTATACATGAATGGCAGTTACTATGGACTGAATGCTTGTCTTCCTCTCAAATTCATATGTTGAAATCTAATCCCCCAAGAGATGATAATTTGAGGTATAGCCTTTAGGAGGTGATTAGGTCACAAGAATGAAGCCCTAGAGAATGAGATTAGTTTCCTCATAACAGAGAACCCAGAGAGCTCCCAAGCCCTTTCTTCTGATAAAACAGCAGAAAATGGTAACATAAGAGCCAGGAAGCAGGCACGAAATCTGCCAGGGTCTTGATCTTAGACTTCCCAGCCTTCAGAAATGTGAAAAATAAATTTCTGGGGTTTATAAGCCGTCCAGTTTATGGTATTCTGTTGTACCCAGAGCAGAGTATGACAATAGTTATATGGAGTCTTTATTGACCATTTCCCTCTCTTGGACACCCTGTGACTATGAATCATACCCATGTCACTCATGTACTCAATTCCAATGCTAATCATTGTGATTATGGATGGACCCTGTGTTGTAGCTGTGCACAGCACCAAATTTGTTCTGTTCCTGAAGTATTGTGGGGGTGGATATTTAATAATCCTGCTCACAGGTTTTTATACTGTTCTCATTTTTCAGTGGCAAATTGCAAAATAGCTACCTTACATTTTCCAACCTTACTAATTTTCTTGGCCAAAAGCCTGAAGAAAATTGCATTAAGCCGCCCACTTTAAGCCCACACATTGTACTATCCCAAATGAATGTCATTAACTGTGGCGAGCAGACTGCAGAGAGACTGCCTCTGCAACTCATTTGAGAATTAGAGAAAAGTAAACAAATGGTAAAAAATAACCAATTTATTTGAGTGTCCACAAGAACCAGGTACCATGATAACTCTTTGTACATTTATGCTGTTGAAAATATTAAATGCATTTCGAAGCTGTGTGAGCACTATCGGATCTATTTGTCCCTTTAAGCCTTGGCTTTGGTTTCCTGGTCCACACGATCCCCTGCCCATATACCTCTCCTGTTCTCTGCCCCCATCTGTCAGCTGTGGGCTGGAAAATCCTTCTTGCATGTATAGAGTGGAGTTAATTATTTCCTGAACCCTCCCCCACCTGTTCTTCCTCGTATGTCTCCACCCCTAACTGAGCTGCCCAAACCCGACACTTGGGAATCACCCTCCTATCTTCCTCTCTGTCTTGTCTGATCTATTGTCCTCAGTATAGTCCTCAATCTTTTCAAAATGGAACCAAGACTTTATCACCCACTGGTTTTTCAAACCCTCGGGGGCTCTCTGAACTCTGTCCATGCCATTCTTGGCCCCTGCTTCTTCCCCCAGCCTCATCTCTCCAATCCATAAACTTTTTCTCTGCACACTTGAAGTTTATGCAGCACATGAGAGGTTTTCAACGTGTGGGCTGAGGACCCATTGGATTCCCCATCGGGGTGTCTGAGATCAAAATATTTTCATAATAATACAAAGACATCATTTGTTTTGATCCATTTTTATTCTCTCATGGGTGTACAATAGCATTTCCTGAGATTATGTGATGTGTGATATTGCAACAAATTGAATACAAAATAGGTATGAGAATTCAGCTGTCTTCTATTAAGCCAGACACTGAAGACATTACAATACAAAGAAATGTAAACATGCTCCAGTTTCTCACTAAATATTTTTGATTTGGAAAAGCATATTTATTTTTCATAAAAGATATGCTATTTATGTTAGCACACAATAGGTTTATTATTTTAAACTAATAAATACATATTTTAGGTGTTTTTTTGCAGTTTTAAATTTTAATATAAAAATACTGAAATATTTCTACACAAACAAAATCCTTTTGGGCTCCTCAATAATCTTTAACACTATAAAGGGGTCCGGACACCAAAAAGTTTGAGTTAGTGGAGCTAACTGCTTGAGTTAGTGGAACCATCTAGGGTATGACAAAGTATCATTCTCATTCTCTCTCCGTCCATTTGGACTTCTTTCTAACCACTTTTTTTGACAGGGATGACTTCCCCAATAACCATAACATTTTTCCCACCCCCCTTTGTCTGCTTAACTCAACCTGAGTCACCCCTCAGGGAAAGCCTTTCTTTGAGCTCCGCAGAGCAGCTACAGGGCCCCGTTTACTGAAGGCCTCTTGAGTGCATGAAGAGGTAGGCATGGTGATAATACATTATCTACATTTTCTATTCCTCTAAGTTAGGAAGGGGCAGGGAGGGCCAGGAAGGAGAAGAGAAAATAGTTTCTGTCCAGAGCTAAGGAAAGTTAAGCTCAGTGAGGTTTAAGGAACCCCTCAGATCTCCCAGCTAAGAAGGAGGGGATCATTTGATGCAAATCTATTTCCCACTCTGTCAGTCTGTCTTGTACTTTAGTATGCCTGGTGCCCTGATGGAAAATGTTCAACATGGCCTTTCTAGGAGGAATGAGCTCTGTTTGTACTGTAAATTCTCCTTTGGTGACCAGTTTTAAGCTACCAAAATACCATAGATACATGGAGATGGGACAAGCAGTGGCATGCACATAATGCTTCTCCACTGGGCAGAAATAAGACATAAAAAACTCAGGAGCAGGGCTGATATAAATATAGTAAAATGATTAGGAATTATAGTGATGAATTCTGAGTATTTGGGATTTGAGTATATTTGCTTTAAATATAATTTATTTAATTGTAAATTTATCTACTCTAATTTTTAAAAATAATGACCACATTTAGTAGCTAGCTCACAAAACTCCTGAATTATTAACAACTGGCTCTTAGGCCTTAAAATTAACCATTGAACCAGATGCTCAGGTCCTATTTTAAATTTGATGACTTCACCTCTCTAGGCTGGACCAAAGCAATTGTGATTTTTACCAAGCCCCTCAGATTCTTCAGAAACAGACAGGATCATCTGTTCATTCAATCATCTAATCCACATTAATTAAGGGCTTATCAGAAAGAAGAATGAAATTATAGCATTTGCCAGTAAATGGATGGAACTGGAGACTATCATGCTGAGTGAAATAAGCCAATCACCAAAGCCCAAAGGTAGAGTGTTCTCTCTGATATGTGGATGCAAACACACATATAAGGGAAGGGGGAGGGAAGAATAAAAGTTCATTGAATTAGACAAAGGGGAATGAAGGGAAGGGAGGGGGGAGGGGAATAGGAAAGACAGTAGAATTAATCAGACATAACTTTCCTACGTTCATATACGAATACACAATCAGTGAAACTCCACATCATATACAAACATAAAAATGAGATCCTAGTTAGAATAAGTGATACTCCATGTATGTATAATTTGTTAAAGTACACTCTACTGTCATATATATATATATATATATATATATATATATATATATATATATATATAAAGAACAACAGAAAAAGAGTGAGAGACAAAAAATAAAAAGTGCCTTTCAAACAGACACTACTTCAAAGTGCTGAGAAGATAATACAAAACAAAACAAAAATGTCTCTGTTCTCAAGGAATTATGTTTGAGAGGGGAAAACTTTGCACAAACACAAAAGCAAAAAAAAATAGATATGATAAGCCATGTGCCATAGCCCAGACCTATAATCTCAGGAAACAGAGGCAGGGGAATCATATGCTTGAGACCAGCTTCAGCAAATTTGTAAGACTCTCCAGCAACTTAGTGATTCCCTGTCTCAAAATAAAATAAAAAGAGACTGGGGATGTGGCTCAGTGGTAAAGCACTCCTGGGTTCAATCACTAGGTAGCAAAACTCTGTAGAATATCCCTCTCCAGGTTAGGGGCCCATTGGGTATCTACTATATACTCCAGGATTAGAACCTGCCTTCTCCTTCCTGTTGTGTCCTATGTCATGGCCTCTCCAGATTCCTGCCAGTCCTGTGTAGAATTTCCAAGTCCTATGGAGAAACTATCCTCTCCTGCTGCATTCTAGAGATGTAAGAAGGAATTTTTTTTTCTGATGCTTCCAAAAAATTGTTTGGTCTGTTACTAGGATCTGAGGTCCCAAGAAGCTTTTCTGCTTCAGTTGTGACAAAGTCAGCCACAAAGTGATCAGTTTATCTCCATCAATAGGGTATTGCATTTCTGAGAATATATTTAGTTCTTTCCTTTTTTTTTGGTGGTGCTGAGGATTAAACCCAGATGCTCATGCATGTCAGGCAAAAGCTCTGCAACTGAGCACATTACCAACCCTTACTTCTTATTTTTTACCAGTGGAAAAATGTTGGTTGCTTATTTTAATTTAAGAACAAAATCTGACTTAAGATTTGTCAGGCATGTGCTCTCCCTTGGGGTAAGAGTATAGTCATGAAGCAGAGTTCAGGGCTGTGCTCTGGGTTTATGGTGATAAGAGCAGGGTTTTTTAGGCAAAGGTGGGTTTCAATAAGTTCTGTGACTTACTAGGTCTGTGCCCTGGGAAGAGTCTTAACCTTTCCGAGTCTTAATTTCTTCTATAAAACATGGCTTAATTAACACGTGTTCATTCAGCACTACTAAGTTTGGACATGGTGGTAGACATCAGGGATGTGCTAGTCGGCAGAAGTCACATATGGCTTCACACTCATGGATCTTATAGACCATCAAGTTGGAAAATTGTCAAGCAAATGATGCCAGAGGAGAAGGACCGAGTATAATCAGATCTTACTATGAAAATATAACCCACAATGGACAACTAGGGAAAGCTGAACTGGAAAAGGGTTAAATTGAATTAGGCAAACAAGATGTAGGTCAGTGGGCTGTGAGAAAAAAGGAAAGTGTCTGGGTCTTCCGTGGAGTTATGGTTTAAAACAGATCTGTCTTTGTAAGAGGTTTGATGAGATGTCCTGCCACTTTGTGGGTCAGGTGACAAAGAGTGCAGAGTTTGGGACAAATCAATTCTTCTCACTTCTGCATGAGACCCATGGCCTCTCTGAGATCCTCTGTTTTTCAGTATTGTGAACAGTATCAAGTGTTTGGACTCTACCATTGGGGGACTTAGTAAATCTGGAGAAACATGGCAGTTGCTAAGTGACTTTGTAGTTGGTTGACCAGTTGTTTTGGGGAAAGGGAAATCTCAGAAATTCTTGGGTGACATGGGAGTGTCATATTACGAGGTGCTATATTATGAAGTGAGGGTGAGAATGAGGACTTTTAATGATGTGTTGTCTCATGAATTTGAGATAATCAAAAGGGGTAACCCGTGACACTAGGACAGTCATACACAGAAGCAAAATCTCTATCGGCTCAATCAGTATTTGATAATAAACTGTCATCCAGAATATGATTCTGTTAACATTTTTATACCATCAAAATGAAATCATTTTACAAATATTAACTCATATGCTGCATGTAATGATGCCCAACTATGAAGGTATTTGTTTTCTATTGCTGTATAATAAGTTAACACAGACACAGCAGCTTACATAACACACATATGATGTTTCACAGTTTCTGTGAAGCAAGAGTCTGGGGAATAATCTTCTAAGGTCACTCAGGTTGTCGGCAGAATTCATTTCCTTGCAGCAACGCTGCTTTTGCTGCCTGTTGACTGGGTGTGTCCTCAGGTCCGAGTGGCTACTCCCAATTCCTCTCCATGTAGGTTTCTCCACCATGGCTGCTCACTTCACCAAGCTTGCAGGAGAGTCTCCAGTCTTACTGCAAGATGGAGTTTTATACAGTGTAACATAATCGCGGGAATGACATCCCCTTGCCTTTGTCATATAAGTCACACTCAAGGGGAGAGGATTACACACAAATGAACACTAGGAGATGGGAATTCCTGGAGGTCACTTTATTGACATGCCTGGTTATGCTGTAAGGAAGAAACTTGTATTACAAATGAGGAAACCCGGGCCCTTGGCCAAGTTCGTGAGGTTGGGAAGTAGGACAGCCTGACTTTGCTTACAGATGGTCTGAGCCCATAGCCCATGTTCCTGACCTCTGGAACTCTGTCTGGATTCCTCGTTTCAAAAACTTTGCAATTTCTTTCTCCCAAGTCGTTGGCATTCTCTATCTTCAAACAATAATACTGATGGTCTATGTTTCATTCACAGCTTTAAACACAGTTCACAGAGCACGGAAAAGTGCAGAAGACAATTGGGTCATCATTTTCCAGATATGAAACAGGTTTTGTGGGGATAGATCACACTAGTACTACAGAATAGAAATGGGGCATCTGATTCCACTCTCACAACAGAGCTGTTATGAACACTGCTTTTTGAAAAAGCACGATATTAGATTGTAATGAAGGCATCACAAGATCAGGTATTAAAGAGGTTCCTGTATTCTCTAGCCTGAGGTCTCCAGGCATAATTGGGCCCAAATAGAATTTTCTAATCAGTTTCCAATATTTAATAAATTTTAGATTCTCAAAAACAACAACAACCACCACAACAAAAAACATGGACACTGGGCCCTTATTCCCAATAGATCTAAGGAGAGGCTGCTGCCTGTAGTTAGGGCATAATTTCCCCATATTTCATCAGGCTATATTCCCTACTTGCTCATGGTAGGCCTTGGGTTTGAGATCCTCTCATTTTAAAGATTAAAATCAGCTGTCCACAGAAGTTTCCAGAGCCCCCACCCCCACCCCAGCTAGTTAAGAGTGGCAGAACTGTTATTAAAGCTAGCACCTTAAGGAATGTCCCTACTATAGGGCAGCAGGCTCTATCATCCAGGTAGACATGGTCAAACAAGAGTTTCAAACAACTGAAGAACTGCCTTGTCCTCAAATAGCCTGGCCTCACAACACTGCTAAATTCATGTTTAAATTGCACTGGGAACAAATACATTTCACAATGTTCAGCTCCAGGTTGCAGAGAAAAACATACTAATAGAGAGCTGCAATTACAAGTAATTTCCCTCCAAATCCCAGTGTTTCTCTCCCACTCTGGATTAATGACTACCTTCACAAAGAGGCCACAAGAGCTTTCAGAGCAAAAAGAGTAACAGGAGGACATGCATTAACGTGGCAGGCTGGTCACCCCCATGCCTGAATGTAGAGCTTTTAGAAATGGAATTTTAAAAGATGTGCTTCTTCTGCAAATATCAGGTAAACATAATTTTCAAGAGTCCAGAGGCAGTGGGTGTTGGGTAGAAGGATATGTGCATTAACCATGGAAGGCTTATTTAGGGCAGGTAAAGAGGGAATGAAAAACATCAATCTATTTCAACAAATGGGTTGAGGACTTACTGTGTGTCAAGCATGATGGACAGTATCTTCATAGGGGTTACTCTATTGCATTTGTACAACTCACAAGGCCAGATAGCAAATAAAGAAAACATTAAATTCACATTTTCTGTCTCTGGACTCATTTTGGATCTGGGTGAGATCCCAGTTTCTGCAATCTCAACAGAGACCTTTGATTTACCTGTTCTGAACTTCCTCAGACTCTCATCTGTTAAATGTCATATGCTAGATGCTCAATACAGTTATGGTTGTTTTAAAATGAGACCATGTGTTTGCTCACTGAGATTTATATTAAATAAAGTGAAAAAGGTGCAGGATTGGTGCCAGAAGATTTGGATTCTCGTCTCTCCTGCTGAGACACGTAAGGAAATTATCTGTTGTTTTTAAAAAAATTAAAAAATATATACAGGTACACAGTGATATAATACAACCTATATTAAAGGGTATAAAATGAAAAGTGGGCCTCCTTTCTTCACTAACTTACACTCCCCTCCTAGCAGCCAATAACTATTAATGATTAATTGAATACCTTTCAAGAAGAGTTTCCTAATATGTATTATGACCCCCCCACCCCCACACACTCACACACTCATTAACTCTCAAATGGAAGAAATTTTAAAATAAATCTTGGAGTGCTGGTCCATACTACCTCATTCTTTTAACAAAGCTGGAGTCCCTATTGATGGTGGTTCAGGCAATTTCTTTTATTAATAATAGTAATGGTTAATGTTTATGAATTGTTCATAATGTGCCAGGCACTATCCTAAGAATTTTCTGTGTTAACTTATTCCATACTTACAAAAATGCCATGTAGAAGTCTTAAAGATATCAATTTTACATCTCTATTTTATGCCTGGGGACAAGGATGCCTAGAGAATGTCAGTACCTGCCCAAGGTCACACAGTAATTGGTAGAGGTGAGATTCACACCCATGTAGATTGACAGCAAAGTGGAGAATGGGACTCATCTGACAGCAACTGCCACATTCTGAGGTGCATTTCAATTCTCCTACGCATCTCTCTTGCTTAGAATTGTGAGCTTCTGGAAGCTGGGATTCTGTACCCCAGGGCTTGGCTCAGGACTGGTCTATTGTCAACTGTTTAGAATGTTTGTGAATAAATTGCTGAAAATCAGGGAAGACATCAGGGAGATGGGTATTTTGTATCTGAGCTGGGTCTTAAAGGGTGAATAAAATTTCAATAAATAGAAAGGGGAAGGAAAAGCATCTTGAACAAACGAATAGCTAACACCATTGGTTGCTTACGAAGGAAGAAACGGTCCAGGCTGCTTGGGGGAATGGGTATGGAGTGATGTGCTCAGAGGAGACTGAGAAAGAAATTTTGAGGCAGAATATGGGAAACATTAATGCTACTCTGCATTTGTGAGATCTTCTCCAGGCCACACCACTGCCCTAGAGGACAGAATCAATGAACACCTATGAACTCACTTGTGCATATCCAAAACACTGGTGTCAAATAGTTACATTTATTGGATCTTGGATTGCAAAAAATTGTATTTATCTCCACACTAGGTTTATTTACTTCACTTTTTTTCACTTCTCAATGTTAAATGGATGACAGGTCTGAGGGTCAGTATCAGTAGTATGAAAAAACACCCTATCAGTACAGTGAGGATATTTTCAATTTTCATTTATTTTCATCCTTACCAACACCCTGAATTCAGAAGTCTGACATATTTCTTTTTCCAAGCTCCAGGCCTGTTAGTCTAAGTTTATAGATGTAGCTTATAAATGTACTATTTGAATTCATTTGTATGCCAACATACCTCAGAGGATTTGTTGCACTTCTATTAATCTTGAAATTCATGAAGTTCCTTGGACATCTGACAACACATCATATTTTAAATATATGCTACCATTTTTCTAAGGCACTTGAGTGTTGATCCTGGCTAATGTATTTAATCAAATTCAAATTAGAAATCTGTTCCAATAGCCCCTCTTATAGATCAGCACTGCCTAACAGGAATATAAAATGAGTCACAAAGATGAGTCACATACATATAATTCTAAATTTCCTGATAACCATATTAAAAAAGTAAAAAAGAAACACAAAGTAATTTTAATAATATTTTTATTTAACCCATGCCATTTATCATTTAGCATGTAGTAAACAGAAAAATGATGAGATGTTCTACAGTCATTCTTTTCATACTAAGTCCAGACTATATATTTATATTTAGAGCACATCATACTTCGAACCAGCCATGTTTCAAGTGCACAACAATCACATGAGGCTGGTGCTCTATGTTGGATAGTGCAAATAAAAGACTATACATTCCATCTCCTCAGAAGTGTTAAAGGAGGCACATACTTCTCCACCCATCTCAGAAGCAGTCATGCAAACTTTCTCTCACCGGTGGATTTCGGGGGGTTGATCCTGAGAGATCATCTTGTCCAAATATTTGGATTATGGTCAAGGGAGCCAAGATTCATGGAAGGGATGAGTCTGGATAGTTCAGCCATCCCTCTTCTTGTGTTGGCACAGGCTGCACCCCATGGAATATGTCCATGGTGTTTAAAGAGGAGAGTCAGAGAAAGTCTGAACTGAGAACCAAAACAACCAACGACAACCCCTCAGCTAATAGAGTTTCTGGAACTGGATCATGTGAACTTGGAAGGTGACATAACAGAAACTGCTAAGGCATTCACCTATCTTCTCTCCTTCCATGGTAACAAAACCCTGAACTCAGCAGGGCACACATCTGCTTAGAATAAAGATAGTATTTCCCATCCTCCCTTGAAGCCAAGAGGAAGAAGGGCATGGGCTAACTTCTGACAGTGTGACGCAGGGGAGTGATGAGTGTGACCCCAAGGAAGTGTGCATGAAGGCAAAGAGTCATATTTTCTTTTTTTCTTTCTCCCTCTCCTCCTTCTTACTGACCGCAATGTGTGAGTAATGGGTTGGAGTCTCAGCTACCATTTTGAATCACAAAGGAAAAGATAGAAAGTGGACCAAGAGACATGAGAGAAAGAATCTGGGTCCCTAAAACTTGGAGCACCATCTTGTCCCCAGGTAGACTAGTGATAAACTTCTTGCCTATGAGAGAGAATTAATCTTTTGTTTTGTCTGAGTCACTGTTATTTTAGATTTTTTCTCTTACTTGTAGCTTAATCTATAGATCTTAACCCTCAATGTCTTCCTTATCTTACACCACATCTTTCTTTTGCTCCCTCCACCGGCTGGGCAAACTGCCCTTCTTGTGTCCCCGTGGCCTAACAGAAGCACTACTATCATAATTACCTACCGCACTGTGTTGTGACTATTTGTGCATGTTTTTCAATTTATTCATTGCATTTATATGCATTTATTGATCACTTACAGCAAATTGTCCATTCTCTACTCAGTATTAGCATTGCTCCTTCTCCATTCCTCTTTGTGACCCAGATTCCCTTTTCATAAATCATTCTGAGTAGGGTATCTGACAATAAGAGACTCTAACATAATGTTTAGAGGGATGAAAAGACAAAAAAATCTATCCAGTGGGGCAGCATTTGAAAACAGGCAGCTGGAGTCACCAGTTGCAACCCTTTACTTTAGGATTTTTTTTCAAGCAGCCCCTTGACTTTTGTTCTCCTAGCCCTTCAAACATCTGCATCCGACGGATTCCTCGAACTAAATCTCTCTAGACTCAAATTGTCTACACTAGTTTCTATTTGCTATCATTCCACCTATTATATGCAATTACATAGAATTAGCTAGAAGGGTAATGAACAAGGAAAAAACATCCCGCACCTAATGGAATATCCTATCTTCTGTTTCTTCCTTGTTTTTTCCCAGCCCCGGACGCAGTGCCCGGCATATAACAGATTCTCAATAACTGTCCGTGAAATGAACTCTGGCTTAGATGGCCTACAGTTGTCTCCTGAAGTTTAGATATAGTGAAACAAAGACCTAGACAGATGAAGTGGCTGGCTCATGAGCCCACAGCTTAGTAACAGCCAAGTGAGCATCAAATTCCCATCTCCAGATTCTTTAGTGCATGACTTTTTCTATGAGATTCCAGGGAGGAGAGAGCATTTGATGACAGTTTCAGGTTTCTGCAATCAAAGCTGGATGAATTGTTTTCTGCCATTTTTATAGAATTTAAGTGATTTTTTTTAAAGGGAAAAACAGAAGTAAAAATACTTAGAAACACTGGGAAATTGGGAGACACAGCAGCGGGAAACTCCTGCCCTAACTAGTAGCCTGACCAGGGCAGTTCTCATTTTCCTACAGGTCAAACAATGCCTCTGCCCTGGAGACACAGGTGGTAGCCTGGTGGTCATGGCATCAGTAGAGGTCTCACCCTAAGCAGCCCAGTCTGGGAAATGGTCTCCAAGATTATGAGCTGAACTTTACTTTTCCTTGAGAACTGTATGGTATTCATTGTTGCTCCTTATAGATGAGCAAAGGGATTACTAAGGAAAATACTAACCTTTAAAAAGGGGAAGGACATGGGGCTGGGATTGTGGCTCAGTGGCAGAGCGCTTTCCTCTCAAGTATGAGGCACTGGGTACGATCCTTAGCACCACATAAAAATAAATAAATGTATCGTGTTCATCTACAATTAAAAAATATACTTAAAAAAGGGAAGGACATGTTTTTAATATTGTAGGTAATGCTTAGTAACAAATAAGAATCTTACAAGGTAGCAAATACTGGAGTTTAGGGGAAGAGGGAAAAGAGAAGTGGTGGGGTGAGGGTAAATAAGATCAAAGAACAATACATGCATGCATAGAAATGTCACTGTGAAACCTATTAATTCATACAATTAATATAGTTGAACAATTGTAAATAAATTACTTACCTTAAGAAACAAGACATTTGTTTTGCAAAGATGGAAAGAGATGGAAAGACAATCTAGGAGATAGAAGATATTTGAAAATCACATCTGAAAAAGGAGTAGGATAGAGAATATATAATGAACCCTCAAAACAGCTATAAAAACAAGCAATCCAATCCCAAAATGAGAAAAAAGCATATGCATTTCATTGAAGAAGACGTTATATATAGATGATAAATAAGCATATGAAAAGACATTCAATTTTATTAGATATTAGGAAATTAGAAACAATAAGATATAACTACACAATTATTTGGAATTGCTAAAATTCAAACAAAAATAGTTATGACACCAAAAGTCAGTAAGGATGCAGAGAAATTAGATCACTCACACATTGCTGGTGAGAAAATAAAATGTTACAGCCACTCTGAAAACAGTTCAGCAGCTTGTTATAAAACTAAACATGCAACTACTATATGACCCAGCAATGTACTCTAGGGCAATTATCCCAGAGAAATGAAACTTTATGTTCACATAAAACTTGTAGGTGAAAATTTATAGCAGTTTTATTTGTAATAGTCCAAAACCGAAAACAACCCAGATGTTCTTCAATGGATGAATGATTAGACAAACTATGGCACATCCGTGCCACTCAAGGATAATAAGGAATGAATTATTGATGCACATATCATAGTGAGTGAATCTCAAGAGGATTATGCTCAGTTTAAAAGCCAAGCCACAAAGGTACATCTTCATGATCCCATTTGTATAACATTCTTGAGATGACAAAATTATAGATATGGCGAACAGATTAGTAGCTGCCAGTGTTTAGGGCCTAAGGTGCAGGTGGAAGGAGGTGGATATGACAGTAAAACAGCACAGGGGATTCTCATATTGATGGAATCCTTCTGCATCTTGACTGTAGTAGCAATAGTATGAACCAAATGTGATTGCCTAGAACTAAACACACACACATACACACACACACACACACATATACAAGGACATATCAAACTGGTGATATTCTGAATAAGATTGCTAGGTTGTTTCAGCATCAATTTCTTGGTTGTGATATTTACTGCAGATATTCAAGATGTTGCCACGGACAATTTAGAAATAACTTTGGAATAATTTTTTTTTAAATAAGAGGTTTAAATAGACCATAATTATAAAATGTTTTATCTTCAGGAAACAGTCTGAAATGTAACAGATTTAACAAGTCTGGCAAGGAGAGTGTGTGCCACAAAGTCATTACCAACTCCCACACAAGGAGGTTGGCCTTCTGGCCAAAATCCCAACTCAGAATTGTCAACTTTTACAAACTAAGCAATTTGAATCTTCCCACAGCCATAAATACAAATAATGCTCTTTTCTTTCACTGAAGCTGACTTAAATGATCTTACTTGTGTTTTTCTTATAGTTCACAGAGTGTTTTCACAGCCTATTCCTTTCTTTCTAGCCACTCGATGGGGCAGATAGAGCAGAACTTTTCATCCCCCAAACACAGATGGGGAAACTGAGGCCGAGAGAAGTGACTTGCTCAGGCATGAGACTAAAAAATAGTAAAGTGAGGGGTCAACTGTGAAATATGAACATTCCGATTCCCAACTGATGGTGCTCCTGGAAGATAGGAACAAAATTTTATGACTCTCAGAGAGTTAGTCTAGGGAGGCGCCAAGGCCAGCTGGACTGTGAGTCAAAAGTCGAAGATCAGCATTAAGCCTGGTCAGAGAGCCAGGCCCAAACTTAACTTGAATATGAACTAGAGGCACTGGGTGAGAGAATTGCTTCTCATTTCTAGGAAATGAAAACGTGGAGGCTTCTGATAGATTTTGCATTTGTTGAGTCTTGAAGAATGCCTTCAATTTTGATATGTGACTCTGCCAAGTGGAAGAGAAATCCAGGCCAAGTGCTAAGAAAGACATAGACATGAGAAGTAAGGGGTGGCCTGGGTGGGAAAGAGAATGGAGTGGGGGATCCAGTGTCCACTCTCTTTCTGACCTTGGCAGCACTCGCAGTTGTGTTACCCTGACAATGCCCTGCCCCCACTTCTGGAACTCCAATAATATGAATGTTGGAACTTTGGTTACTGTCCCACAGATGTTGGACACTCTGCATTTCTTTTTGTTCCATTTTCTTGCTGTTGTTCAGATTGGGTGAATTCTGTTTATCAGTCCTCAAGTTCACTGAGTCTGTCTTCTGTCATCTCCGCTCTTCTATTGAACCTATGAAGTAAGAATTTTCTTATAGTTAGTCTATCTTTTAGTTCTGTAATTTCTATATGATTCTTTTTACAACGTCTTCTTCTATGCCAAGGCTTTCTTTTCTTTCTTTCTTTTTTTACTTGAAGAATTCATAATTTTTCTAAAATTCTCTTCAGATTATTCCAAAGTCTGATTCATCCTGGTATTTGTGCCTGTTGATTTCTCTTCTCATTCAAATTGCAATTTTCCTGGTTCTTGTTTTGATGAATGGTTTTCTATTGTATCCTAGCTATTTGCATTATTATGCCGTAATACTCTGGATCCTATTTAATCTTTTTTTTTTTTAACCCAGTTTTCACCCTCTTAAGGTGTAGTTTAAGGACTAAGTGGGTATGAATTTTTTGCTTTCTGCTGCATTCCATCAATCACCTCACGAGAAGTGGAGTGCTGACTAATTGGTGACTCTTTGCAGAAGGAGGGGGTAGAAGTTCAGCTCCCTCTCAGTCCCATAGAATGCTTCCCAACAATAGTGAGCATGGAATTGCACGGCCTCATTGGGGTGTAATTATGCTCAGATCCCCAGTGACACTTAGTGATGGGATGGAAGGAGGGAGTGAAACACCAACTAGTTCCACCTTACTTAGCTTTATACATTTTTGCTGATGCCAGATGGATTTGAAGCCTCTTCTCTCCACTGTGTCCTGCTGATATCCTTGGGCGGGGGTGGGGGGGGAGCACTGACTGGCTCTGCTTTATTCAGCTCTGGACAAGCATTGACTGACAACAAGGGGATTCAAAGCATTAGCTCACTGCTCAGCCCCACTGACATCACCCTACTAACAGGAAAGAGGTGGAAGGGATCTGGGATAGAGGATTTGCTTCCTGCTCTGTCCTGCTCCTAACAATACCAGAAGGGGAAATCAAAGCCATTTCTCCTGCTTCCAAGGGGCAGGGAAGGGCAGGGTGGAAGAACTCTGGGAAGTGTGGAGAAGCAGAGGGGCTTTGCCATTGGTGTTTATCTGGAGTAGACAGATATTGCTAAGAAGGTGTCCTATTGTTAAACCACTCTTTTCTGGGTCCTTTGGTTTAGGGAAATGTGCTTTTTCTTGTCTTTTATTTTTTGTCTGTGCCTGTTTGTGGTTTTGGCCTGGGGATGTTTATAGTGTCTTGTCCAGGATGTGTGAAGGACAACAAGGAAACTCAGAAGTCACTGTCCTCGTGTTTCCCACAGTGAAGGCTTCCAGGCAGTCTACTTTTTTCTATCTTTAAGTATTTTTCTTTGCTTATTTGTTGCATTATATCCAGGATTCTTTTAGTTATGAGAGTGCATGGGAGGGATGGGTGTCCTGCCTGGAACCAGAGTCTCTCTCAACTGCTAAATCTGAGCTACACTTTCTAATGCACATTTGTTCTTCATATTCTTCTAATTGTCTTTTACATACACTTTTTTCTTAAAATCTCTTTCTCAGCATTGACTACTGTGCATCATGTCTCCTCCTATCTTTTGATCACTTCACAGTGTCCTTCACAGTTTCCTCTTTGTTAGTAGTTTTCTGAATACTTCTGCTCCTTAGGATTTTTTCCCCTAAATTCTTTGATCTTGCCCCCTCTTCTCTCCCTCTCCAGCCTTGCCATCAGCTGTATGCTAAAAACTCACAATTCATTCTCCAGTCCCTAATCCCAGTCCAGTTCCTACTAGAAACCTTTATCTGCCCATCCTATAAGCACCTTATAATTATGTTATCAAAAATGTAACTTACTGTTCATAGGGGCATGTGCAAATAGATATTCACCCCAATTCTCTCTTTTTTCTGCACCTCTGGTCTTTGTTAATGACCCTATGACCCACCTAGGAATTCCATTTAGAAACATAGCACTCATTTTAATTTCTCCCTTTCTTCCAAATTCCAACACTTGATGAAGCTCCAGCTATTCTACCTGCTAAATAGTTATCAAATTTGTCCCTTTGTTTCCATGTCCTCTGGCAGTGATTAGAGCATTTACTTAAATCTCATTCCTGGAACATTCTGACAGTTATCTAATTTGCCTGACTTTCTTCAGGACCCTTTCCACTGAGGTCCCACAG
The DNA here is from genome assembly GCF_048772815.1 of Callospermophilus lateralis. Lineage (NCBI taxonomy): Eukaryota > Metazoa > Chordata > Mammalia > Rodentia > Sciuridae > Callospermophilus > Callospermophilus lateralis. The sequence continues at coordinate 89,508,133 of NC_135311.1, read as the reverse complement.
TGGTGGTGGTGGTTTTTTTTTTTTTTTTTTTTTTTTTTTTAAATACAGATATAATCAGGTCTGTCTCAATTCTTTGGTCATTTCCCATTACCTCTAAAGGATGAACGCTAAACTCTGTTCAGGCTCATCTTCTGCAATTTGCTTCATCCATTTCCGATAACATGCCATTATCTCTCAGGCTCACACATTTCGTCAGGACTTTGTTCACTGTTGTCTGCCTGAAACATCACCCTTTCTTTTCCTCACCCACAGCACCCTGTTTAAGCCAGTACTAGACCTAATGATTTAGGTTATATGATCTCTTTGGAGAAAACTTTTCCAACTCCTTGTGTAAAGTGCTCATCGTTCCTGTTTCTAAAACACCCTAACCATGTTGAATTGTTGATTTGTCTATTGGTCTCCCATACAATATTCTAGAGAAGGTCTGAGGAAGCTTGATCACCCCCCTTGTACAATACAAATGAGAAGTGAGCTAATTCATCCTTTGACTAATCATCTTGGGAAGTACTCCCTCCCAGCAACCTATGGTTTGTGACTTCTACAGGATCCACTGTGCATGCTGCATAGATGGAGAAAAAATCAAAACTTAGCTGAACATGAATACTTTTTTTCTTGCCAGTATTCCCCCATGGTACAGTATAACAACTACTTACACAGCATTTACGTTGTATTAGGTATTACAAGTAATCTAGAGAAAATTTAAAGCTTATAGGAAGATGTATGTAGGTGATGTGCAAATACTATGCTATTTACATATGAGACTTGAGCACCCATGAATTTTAGCACCTGTGGGATGTGTGTTGGGATCCTGGAACCAATCCCCTGTTAATACTGAGGGATGAATGGACACTACAGTGGGTAAGAACACTGACTCTTACAGCAGAACACTTGGCTTCAATTCCTAGCTCTGTTGATTGCTAGTTCTGTGACATTTTTCAGTGTCCCCAACTGCAAAACAGGCATTAAAAGTACCCATCTCATGGGGTTGTGAGGATTAAAGAATATAGTGTAGAACATGGAGAAAGATTACAGCAATGTTTTCTAGAGTATAGAAACATTGGCATGTTGACTGTTAATATTTGGCATCTTAAAATTTTATTCTTATTTTTATTAAGCATTATCTGTAATATTAAAAAATGTGTCCTTTTCAAAGGTTAGTATTTGCCATTCAAATCCTCAGTAATCCCTTTGTTCATCTATAAAGGGCAACAACGAATGCGATAGTTTTCAAGGAAAATTCTGGAAAATAGCCAAGTTTGAGTATTTTCTTTTAGAAATGGAGTTACTATATTAAGGGCTTTAGTTAAGAATTTTTTTTATAGAGTTCATAAAAACCAATGTGGTAGAGTCACTTAGGTAAGTTCTAGTAGTTGAGAATAATTGCTAAGAAAGTGAATGGGGAAAACCTTAAACAATTGATTATTTGAAAACAAGTCACTAAACAAATTTTCTAAGCTCAAAACTGTCACTCTGTGTATATTACTATGAAATAGATGTTTATGAGTCCTTCCCAACAGTGTGCTTCTTCCCATTATAGAGAATTATGTGTTTCTATTCAGAAATTGTTCAATAGCTATTTGTTCAATAATAGTGTGAAAAAAATTCACAAGATAAAGAGCATCTCTTTCACCTCCCCCACACTGGAAAAAAAAAAGCTTACCAAAGATACGTGTATTTATGTATTCCCTCCAAAAATTTTGTCCCAATGTAATTATTTCTAAAGCTCTCTTCTGCAGAAAATTTTAAAATCCCACCCATTCCCCCCTCCAACCCCCATCTTCCTCCCCATTTTCTATAGTCAATATTTCCTGAGCAAAGACTTTTGAGGCAACAGCACACTGAGGTTTGCTTTGCATCTTGCTTCCTCTGAGACAGCAACACAGTGAGAATCTTCTTCAAGATGTTCTGGGTATCAGTCCAGGGAAGGTTTTGGATACAAAACAGCTTTGCCCTGCAGGGACCCCCTTCAACCCCTCCCTCTCCCAGTAGCTAATTCAAGAGGGCAGAGGCATTCATGTGTGAAGTTCTTATTAGAAACCTTTAACAGATGTGGTTTAAATTTTAATGCAATGATCACTTTTCTGTTGAGAAAGAAATTCTTACAGCCAGTTGCATACACGAAAAGCTTTATTAAGTCAAGGAATTTTTGCACACTTTTAAAATTGCTATGTAGTTTATCTGAACATTTGTAAATGACAATCAGCACATCTTTGAGGAGCAAGTTTCACTTTTACAATTTTCTCTGTTCCCAGTCTCAATGTTCAACTACAGAATATTCATTTTTTTCATGTTCAGTATATCCAGACTCACAGCAATTTGCCAAGGCTTTTGTTGCAAAACACATTTCTTAATGATTATATACACAATGGAAAGATATGATTAGGCATTTACGGGACTTGAAATGTTTACAAATAATACACAATAACAGTTACAACAGTTACAGTCTTATTTTTAATGCGTGGTGCTTCTTTTTATTTTCCCCTCCTCCTGCTCAAGTACCAATGCTTTCATAATTGAATTCTCTTGCCTGGGAAAAATAAAAGTTATCAACTTGTGTACATTTATTGAAGTCTAGTTGTTACAGTCCAGGTCACAACACAGAAATCAATGATGCACATGGGACACATTACACTGGGATTAGTCCATGTTTTCTGCACACTACAGGATAAGAAGGTTGGGCTGCGGAGGTCGGGGCTCACATGACCATGTACTTGTCAAGCATCTTCTCGATGGCCCGGGTCATTCGGGATTTCTTCTCCAGGCAGGTAGTGGGCTTGTTGTTGTGGTACAGAAGCATGCGGAACAGCTCTTGGACGTTGATGTCTTCCTTGGCCGAGGTCTCCATGAAGGCGCAATTCCACTCCTGCGCGCAGGCAGCACCATCCGCCAGGGCCAGCTCTCTGGGGCTTTCATCATTTCTGTTGCCCACCAGCACAATAGGGAACTTATGCAGGTTGCTTCCTTTGATCTCGCGGATCAGCTCATAGAAGGGCTTCAACTCCTCGAGGGTTTCCTTCCTGGTGACTGAGTAGACCAAGATAAAGGCATGGCCCCTGGCAATGGCCATGCGCTTCAGACCAGGATAGCGCTGGCCGCCGGTGGCATCGGTGATTTGCAGCACGCCCATGCGGCGCTGGCCGCCCACTAGCTGGCGATAGGTATCTTCAATCGTCGGCAAATACGAATCGCGAAAGGTGCCGCGCACCCACCTCTGTACCAAGGTGCTCTTGCCCACTCCAGCGGAGCCGACTACCACCACACGGAAATCTTTAACCTTTCGGTGTGGCAGAAAGATGCGAATTATCAGCAGGGCGGGCAGAAGCTGCAGGCGCTGCAGCACACGTTCCTTGAAGCCAAAGCAGGAATTGCCCATTGTTGCAACTTAGCCGCTGGTGGGAGAAGCCTAGGAAGGGACAGGGGAGGGTGGGGAAGAGAGAAGTGGTGGTGGGGGGGAGCGGGGAGAGAGAGAGAGAGAGATGAGTGTCAGAAAGTCTAATCAGCTGCTCCACTGGGACCCTGGGGAAGGTTCACTCTGTGCCGTTTTGCACTCAGAAGGGCTCACTGCAGGAAGAAAATTCCCAGTCCTGTTTTGGGGGCAAACAAACACATTATAAACGGGGACATGGGTTGGTGTGGGCTGTCGGACCTGCAAGGAATATATAGAGGACCTATTTTGCACCTAAAGTGCAAAGATCTAGCTTTTGTTTTCTCCTTTAAATTGTTTTACTTAATCCTTACCGTAGCTTTTGGAGAAACACCCAAACCTCAATTCCTCGACTGTAGGTGGAGCTGAGACAGTCGTGAAATATGCAGGTGACCGCTAGCATTCAGACCACTGCAAAGTGAAGTGCGCAGAGTCCAGCGAGGTACCTGGAGAGGCGCGCGCACTGCGCGGTCAGGTAGACCCAGTGCGCTGTACTCACGGGTCAGAGAAAACGCATGACGCCTTACTTTTCCGGTGGCCGGCCACACGCTCTCACACCCATTTTAATTCTCTCTCCCACTACACTACGCCACTCTCATTTCCCGAGCACGGAACTAGAGTCTGTAACAATGAACACTTGTTAAGTCTTTGGTATACGCGCAAGCATACTTATTTATCAAACCTTTCTTCTGTTTTAAAAATTGCTAGTTTCTGATTGCCAAATATGAGTGACACCAATCAGTACAGTCGAGATGCGCCATCCAGGGTACGGTCAGTAGTAGGGCTGAAAGGGGTCGACTGGGACCTTGGGAGCTCGCAGAGGTCTGAAAGCCCAGTTTGGTACATTCCCAATCATTACAAAGGACATCTAGGGACTGTGCCCACTCCCGGGACAACTCGCCAACTGATTACTACCCAGCAACAACCCAGGCTGGTTTGCCCGAAACACTTTATCTCCGAGTCCCCCGCAAAAGCCCCGCAAAAAAAAAAAAAAAAAAAGGAAAAAGGCGGAAAATACTTTACCTCTCCCCTAAGGTTCCAACCAAGCAAGCTAGAGGCAAATTTGCTCCTCAAGGAGGCGGATGCAGCAATCAGTTGGGTGCTCAGAGAAGCCCCGGAGAACCAGTGGTCCTGGTGGCTCCAGGAAAACACTGGAACAACTGTTGGATTCGGACGGAGCTTTGTACTAAAGCCAGAGGGGCTTAGGCTGGGAGGGTCCATTTGGCATACCGTGCTGGGGGGTGGAAACAGGAATGTGAGGGGCTAACTGAGCCGAGAGTCTCCGCAGCGTCCCCTACACCTGAATGGCTCATCCCATAGTTCACAGCGAGGCGTCAGTCAGCTTCTGTCAGCTTTCCGGTGTTGAGGGGTCTCTATCATGGGGGAGGGGTCTGGAATAATTATGCATCAGATTTGAGGCCAGTTAAATTTCTTTTCACATGGTCCCTTCCATAAAGGATTTATAAATTAGAAAAATACTAATGAAATCAAAGAACTGCATGGAAAGACAATGCGTTCTTGAATTAAAAGACTCAATTTAGTAAAGATGTCGATTCTAAATTTATCTATAGGTTTAATGCAATTCTTGTCCAAATTCTCTGTGGGTCCTTTATAGATATAGATGAGCTTTTTCTAAAATTTACGTGGTAAGGTTCAGTGCCTAGAATGATTAAAATACCTTGGAAAAAAGACGTAGGAACTATCACGGTATGTGACACTAACGCTTATACTGTGTTAATAATCACGACAGTAATATTGGTGGAGGGACTCACAGATCAATAACACAGAAGACCCATAAAGAATTGGTCCATTCAAATATGTCTGTTTTTTCCACCAAGGTTGGAAGGCAATTCAATGGAGGAAGCAAGGAACTATAAGCAAGTGATGCTGGAGAAATTGGACACCCATAGACAGACAAACAAACGAAAAGAAAGAACCAAACAAAACCTAATCAATGAGACAAAAAACCCTAAACTCTAGGTCATAACCACCCTAAACGCTAAACATAGTCTCTTATGCAAAAATTAATTAACTTGAAGTGAATAATGGATTCAAATGCAACGTGAAATGCTCAAAACTGTTAGGGAAAAGAAGAAACAGAAAATCTTTGGTAACTAAGGCTGGACAGAAATTTTTTAGTTTTAAAACCAGTGGCATGTTCCAAATATTTTTAAATAAATTAGATTTCCCCAAATTAAAAACTTTTGCTATGTAAAAGACTGCAAACATACCGAAAAGGAAAGGTATATACTAGGAAAAAAATATTTCCAAGCCATACATTTGGCACAGGACCGGTATCTCGAGTGAATAAAGAACTCTTAAAACTCAAAAATTAAAAAAAAAAAAAAATCCAACTAGATATTTCACTGAAGATAGATAGATGACAGAAAACGGTATGAGAAGCTTTTCAACATCATTAATCACTGCAGAAATGTGACTTAAAAACACGAGACCCTTCTGCGCGGTCGCCTCTACCACAGCCACGGAGCTAGGAGTGGATGGTGGCCCGCGAGGATCATCGCAGACAACGTGGAGGCCTTTTCCGAGTTAGGCAAGTGCTACCGGCAGCGGCTGCAGCAGGGCGACTGGGCGGCAGGCGCAGCAGCAGCTGCCGGGCAAGGCGGTGGCGGTTGCGCGCGCGGCAGCTGCAGCGGCAGCGGCAAGGATGGGGGGTGGGGTGGGAGCGCCGCGTGCGGCAGCCACTGGGGGCTGCGTCTCCGCTGCAGGTGCAGAGGACTGTAGTGGAATTGCCGCGCGCGGCCGCGCGTGGGTGGCAGAGGTGGGTTGTGGTGTGCCGCAGTGTAAGCGGTGTAACCGGTGGGGTGGTGGTCGCGCGGCAATGGCAGGATCCCGAGTTTCCCTCCGGTTTCCTGGAAGGTGGCCGACCGCCAACCTAGGGGCTGCAGAAACCGCAGAGGCAGAAGCTTGGAGGCGCCAGCACGTCCCTCTCCCTCTCAGCCTGAGCCAAGAGAAGCCAGGCGACCCCGGAAGGCTGAAGGGGGTTTGCCGCCCGAGAATGGAAATTCTCTTTGCCAGGATACAGATGGTGCAATCATTTAGGAGCACAAAGTTATCATTGCTCGGTTGGATATTGCAAAGAAAACTACCATCCTTTATCGATTTTCTATGAATGAAATTGTATATGCAGCCTCTACAATAGGAAATAAGTAGAAGAGATCGTGATTAAGTAATACATATTTCCTACCGTGGGATATTGGTGGCCAAGAATCTCTTCCTTCTTCCTGAAACACATTAACAAGGAAAGTACACACCCAGGAAGAGAATTCTATGACTAGACAACTGTACAATATGTTAGGGCATGAGGACTGCGGAAAGCCTGGTTGCTGATTTTTTGATTACAAACAAGATGTATGACTAGCCGTAACCTGCCAGATTTTGAAGATAACTTCTATTGACCAGTGGCAAATCCAGGCATGCTCTGCTCTTAATGGTGAGGGATTATGCCAAGGACTTGAATGAATGATGTCACGATTTAAGATTAGATGATTTTTATGATGGCTTCTCATAGATTTTGCATAAACAAAGTGCTGGACTTCACCTGAAAGCTGCAAAAATTAATGGTTTAGATACATTTATAAGGTGCTTTAATTTTTTTTCTATAAGAAGAAAAATTCAGGCCACTTATTTGAAAACAAAGATGAAGTCTCACCTTCCAATTTGTTTCCTCCTTAGTTTCTTCTAAAGTACATTGTTAAAGCTGTGATTGACATTTTCCCCGTAGTGAGTCCTCTAGGACCTTGTAGAGCCTGTGGTAAGTACAAAGGGGGAAGCAGATGTTTTGAACTTTAAGAGCTTTATTATAGTTCAACCGTTCCTGTTGAATGTTCTTGCCTTTTTCTATAAGTCAAAATACAATTCAGCACAGATAGTTTCCAATATTAGTTTCCAATATTTTAAAATATGATGTTACTTTCAAAAAATAATTTGCTTAAGATTGTGTATTGTGTATACCTCAAGTTCAAGGAAATGGCTTTGATTTACATTTTAAAGAAAAGCAAATAATTGCAAAAAATTAATAATATTCTTAGTTACTACCCTAATGAGATAATTAGTGACATTAATGTTAAGTGCCATTTTTTACTCCCTATATTTTCTGTATTGTACTAACACCCCTGCCCCCATCATTGGGCTGCTTAAAAAAGAAAAAAGAAACAGGATAAAGCTTGACATTGAATGCTGTATAAATCAGGTTTTTTCCCCATTGCTATGACCAAAATACTCTCTTTGTGTATCTTTCATGTCCTGAAAGTTTGAAGATTAAACCAAACTAGCATGTTTTAGAATAGTCAAGAAAATAAACTATTGTTTAATGCCAGCCTTTTAAGTTTCATAAAGATTTTGGTAAGAAATAATAGTATATGTTGTAAACATTGATAAACTTTGAAAGTTCCTTTCTATAAAATATATAACTATCAACATCTAAGTTTGTGCCAGTATTAATACTGGTTCTTTGTTTTACATATGTTAAAATGTTCAAAATGCAAATATAACATTTAATAATTGTCAACATGTTTTTACAAAAGTGAATTCTACATTACTAAACACACACACACACACACACAGATATTTGCTACACCCCATCAAAATGGCTAAAATAAAAAAAAAAAATAGTGATAACATCAAAGCTGGTAAAAAAAAATTGGAGAATTTGAATCACCTATACATTTCTAGGGAAAGTAAAAAGAGCCACTATAGAAAAACACTGTATGATAAAACTAAACATGCTAAATATACAATCCAGGAATTACACTCTTATTTAACCCAAAAGAGTAAAGACTTATATTCACACAGAAATCACATGCAATTTTTTTTGCACATTACACATTACATTATACATTATTACATTATACAAAAATACAGTTTTTAGTGTGAATTTGTGTACAAATATTTTTAGCAGTTTAATTCATAGTAGTCTAATACTGAAAACAATTCAGTCATCCTTTTATGAGTGAATGGTAAAACAAACCATGGTTTATTAATATTTTAGAAGTCTACTCAGGGGAAAAATATTTATGAAACAACTTAGAAAATCTTAAAAGAGAATTATGTGTAAAAAGCCATAACAAATTATTATATGCTACAGCCTGGCATGGTGGTACACACCTGTAATCCCAGTGACTCAGGAGACTTAGGCAAAAGGATCATGAGTGTAAAGCCAGCAACAGCAATTTAGTGATACCCTCAGCGACTTAGCAAGACCCTAACTCCTAAAATAAAAAGGGCTGAGGATGTAGTTCTGTGGCTGGGGATGTAGTTCTGGGTTCAATCCCTAGTCCCTCCCCCAAAATATTATTTACTATATGATTTTGCTTATGTTACATTTTTGAAATGACAAAATCATAGAAATGATAGATACACTAGTAGTTGCCAAGGCTGAGGAGTGAGGATGGGGGCATGGGATGAGGTGCATATCTTTGTAAAAGCACAACATGAGAGATTCTTATGATGATAAAACTGTTGTATATTTTGGCTGTAGTTGTATACACAAGCCTTTATTTATGGTAAAATTCCATAGTAGTAGATACATTCACAAATGAGTAAAGGTAAAACTGGGGAAATCTGAATAAGATCAGTAGATAAATGTGACATCCTGATTGTGATATTGACTATAGTTTTTTAAGATATTAGCATGAGGGATACTGAGGAGAAGTTACCAGGGGTCTCTTTGTATTAATTTTACAACTGTGTATTTTCAATGATCTAAAAATTTTTTTAAAAAAGTTTAATTTTAAGAGCACTTAGAAAAAAAAAACAACAACAACCCAACTTTGATGGTTCCCCACTACCTACTGAATTAAAGTTCCAACTCTTTAGTTTCCTAATCCCAGCTCCCCACAAATTGATTCCACCATCCCTTTCCAATCTTACCTTCCATAAACCTCTGCACATACTTGTTTAGTAGTTGGATATTTCTGGGAGTTTCCTATGTCTTCTTCTCCACCTTAGTTCATGCCATTCCTGCCGCCTCTTTCCTTCTTTGTCCCAAACCTTTCATTCACACACATCTGTGTTGCTATTCTACAAGACTGACCTCCAAAATAGCACCTGCAGCTGGAATAAATCCTCCTGGGCTCCAATTGTGCCTTTTCTCCCTGCATTGCAACTATGTGTGTCATTATTTTTCCCACAAAGCTGTGAGCCTTTCTTGGGTAGCACTGAGATTCATTTATCTCTGATTCCCTCATAGATTGTAGTAAGTGTAGCAAGTGCCAGTGTGCACCGCTTTGAGACAGCCATAATGGTGCAGGGAAACTCACATTCATTTCATCTGGAGTGTGGAAGTCGCTGAAGTAGAGCGTGGCTTCCAATACAGGCCTGGTTCCACCAGCTTTTCACAGTTTGACCGTTAACACCAGCAATTACCTTGACTGTTAATAGGCATTATACTTGGCAAGTGCTGGTGTATTAAGAAAACATCTTCATTGTCAATACCTGGCACGTATTAAACACCCAGAAAATGTAGCTGGCATTTGGGGAACTAGTCTCCAGTTTCTGTCTGGTCACATACTAATGGTAAGGCCTTGAAAGGAATTTCCTTGTACATTCTTTCTTTTTTTCTGTAAAATGGGGATAAAAGTGTCTGTGTTTGAAATTTGAGTTATGTGTGTGAAAGCACTTCAGGAAGGTTAGAGCACAACATTCAAGCAGGGTTTGCTTATGGAATCTGAATGGGCTAATGTTTCCTGGGATGTTGGCCATAAGCCAAGCATTGCTTTTATAATTTTACATATGTTAACTGTTTAGATTTTATTATGCTCCTATGAGGTAGAGATTATTACCATCTCTGTTTTACAGCAAAGACCCCGGACATAGAGAAGTTAACAAAGGCCAGGAGGTCTAACCTTGAGCATTGCACACTGGACTGCTTTCTCGTGGACACTTCTGGGTCACGTTGAACCTTCATAATTATAATTTTGAGAGTCTGTTTTCTTTCCATTTCCCATCAGGTTCTTCCTAATCCTTCGTTTTAAGCTGTGTAGAAAAATAATGACCGTTGTCTTTCCTAATCCTTCACAAAGAGGTAAGTATATTCTTCAAAATATTCAATTTCTGGGATCAGGGTAGCTTAAGAACCCCCTCCTTTATTCTGTTAAAGCATATTTTCCATTCTTTCCACCTTTGTTCCCAACCTGTCTGCCTTTTCCTAGTACCCTGCTGCTATAAATAGCTCCTTGCTAATAGAGGTATCACCTCCCATTCATACAGAAATGACACCATCAGATGTAACTCACCACATACGTCCTCCTGCTTCATTTCTTTCCTCCCTCCGTCCAAAGCTAACACCATCGTCTTGTGTCCTGGATTGTTTTTCAGCCTGTGGTGCTAGGATCCCCTGGATTGAAATCACTTGTGATACTTGTTAAACATAACCAGCCACATCTTCTAAATCAGGATCTGGAAGGAGGACATGGGGGTCTGCATCTTAATACCCCTCAGGTGAACTTGATGCAAAGGGAAACTTGAGACTACTCCTTTAGGACCTGTGTGAAGAGTCCTCCCCTCTCCAAACCATGGCTTTGACTTCTCACTCTCAGATTCTTCCTCTGAGCTTTTAAATATACTCAGGTCCCTTTTATCCTAATAATAAAAGGTATTACTTCATAGGATTATGAGGACAAACAGTGTTGATTTATGAAAGACACAATAGTGCCCAGTACATATAGTACATGTGCTGGTTATCTTTTTTCTTAAATTTTATTTTATTTTTTAAATTAACTAAAGTCCATGGTTTATTTACATTTCCTGAATTTTTGCCTAATGTCCCTTTTCTGTCGCGGGATCCCAGCTATTACAACTATTACATTCAGTTGTCATATGTCTTTTCAGGCTTCTCTTGACTATGACCATTTCTTAGGTTTTCCTTGTTTTATGATGATTTTTGACAGTTCTGAGGAGCAGAGTTAAATGCATAGTAGGATATTTTTCTATTGCAATTCGTCTGATTTTTTTTTTTTTTAAATTCATGATTACTCTGGGCCTGGGTGTGTAGCTCACTGGTAGAGCACATGCCTAGCTTGTGTGAGTCACTGGGTTCCTTCCTCAGTACTGCAAAGAAACAAAACAAAACAAAACAAACAAAAACATAATTAGACTGGGGTTGTGAGTCTTTGGGAAGAAGATCCCAGAGGTGAATTGCTATCTTAATTCTACCATATTCAGGGCATGTATTATCAACATGATTTATGGCTGTTAATGTTGATCTTGACCACCCATCTGAGGTGTTCACCAGTTTCTCCCACTTTTAAATTAGATTTTTCCTGCTTTCCATCCTATTTGGAAGGATGTCACTAATTACAACCCACTTTAAGAGTAGGAGTTTATACTCTACTTTCTTTGAAGGCAGAGTTTCTACATAAAAGTTGTAAAAATAATTTGGAATTCTTCTGCATTGAAGATTTATCTCCTCTTTCATTTATTAATTTATTCAACCATTTGATATGTTAGCATAGATTTATGGCTACCTATTTTATACTTTGGGTTATTATCAGTACTACTTTATTCGTGGGTAATGATTTGTTCAAATAGTTCCAGCTTTGGCCTTTGGGAGTCCTTTCAGCTGATACCTGCTCCGTTGACATATTCTCTCTCTCTCTCTCTCTCTCTCTCTCTCTCTCTCTCTCTCTCTCTCTTTCTTTTTATTTTCCTTTGACATATTCTCATTAGTAGGTTGAAGGTTTTTTTTTTTTTTCCTCCTTTCTTTCTGGTACTGTCAGGTGCTCCATATTCACCTATATTTCCTACCACAGTTCTAGAGTCAGGCAATTTTCTGGGTACAATGACATGTTTAAAAAATATTATTTTAAAAATATTGGGAATTGGCTATTGAGAAACCATTGCTTTTAGGCTTTCTCAACTCACAGGGCCCTGCATATACAAATGTCTATAAATATTTTTACCTACATCTGTTTTAAGGTAAATCTGCATTCTTACTGATATAGTCAACCCTAATCCATTATCATATAGAATATTCTAGCCTCCTTCCCTTGCTAATTGGAAAATTTCCATTCCAACAGTGAGAAACCTGGTTCCTGCCTTCTGCCACATTTATGCAATTTTCCAGTCCCAGTGTGCATGTGTGTGTGGATATGTATGTATGTGCATGTATGTGTGTGTGTGTATGTGCCTGTGTGTATGTATGAATGCATATGTGCATGTTTGTGTGTTATGCATGTGCCTGTGTGTATATATACATACATACATAAAAACACACATATGTAAATACGAAACATTCAAAATTGTTAACTGTATGTTCATGGTAAACATCCTTATCAACTAGATTACAGAGTTAATACACAGTTCCTTTGATGTTGTCTTACATACTCCATTTATTTCCAAAGTTACTTAGGTCAGTAAGTTACATAACCCCACTTCAGTGAGATTATGAAACAGATTCTCTTGTTGTTATTGAGCAAGAAATCACTACCCAACCTGCATAGAAATCAATATTATGACACAAGTTTTTTTCAAAAAGAAAAGGTTTTATTGCATAGCCAGTGGGCAAGGAGGCCAGGAGCTATAAGCCAGATTTGCCTTCCTGAGCAGTTGGCAGTGAGGGAATTTATAGGAAGGGAGAGGGGAGAAAGAAGTTATTTGTTTACTGGATGGCATACCTCTTTTCAGGTGGCATGTCCTTTCTGGGAGGAGTTGTGTTCTGCCCTGTGGATTTTAACTTGTGATGTCATTGTCAGATCGTCTGGATTCTTCTGCTCTCATTCTTGAAAAGGCAGTTCCAAATTGTAAGAAACAGTGAAAGACCTGGAGACTTTTTCTGGAAGACAACTTGAGAACTTTGTTATTTAATGAATTTATGTCCAGATGTGTACAGGCCATTCTTTCTATAATTCCTGAACCTCCTTAGTTGCCTACATTGTTTCCCTCATTATGTTGTAAAATTCTGTATGTTTTGATAAAAGAATTAATGTCATGTATCTATTACAGTATCAAACAATAATTTCACTGCTTTAAACACCTTCTTGGCAGGGCGGGGGTTGTGGCTCAGTGATAGAGTTTTTGCCTAGCATTGTGAGGCACTGGGTTTGATTGTCAGCACTGCATATAAAATAAAATAAAGGTCCATGGGCAATTTTTTTTTAAAAAAATATTTTTTTTAAAAAATCTGGGATTTCTAACAAGACCAAATTATAGCAAATCTAGTTTTGCGGATTTTTCCCCCCAAGGTGGAGAACTTTGCTCAGGACCTTGAACTTGCTTGTCAAGAGTTAAATGCATAGTAGGATATTCCTCTATTGCAATTCGTCTGATTTTTTTTTTTTTTTAATTCATGATTACTCTGGGCGGGGTATGTAGCTTACTGGTAGAGTACATGCCTAGCTTGTGTGAGTGAGCCAAATCCCTAACCCCTATTTTGCAGATGGATTTATTTATTTATTTATTTAGTTAGTTATTTTTGGTGTGTATGTGTTTATGGTTTTGTGGATCTTAATTGGTTTTATTTGCAGTTCTAGAATTGGGCAGCAGCCTGGACCAAAAATGATTCTGAATGCCCCATCTAACCATATGGGCAGGTTATAGTTATAGCCATAGTACAGAAAATGGAGGTGACATACAGAGACAGTACAACTGGTTACAAGTTGCATCTGTCTTATTTGAATGTAGTTTGAAAAGTTAGCCATTGGTGATTGGCTGAGTCTCTGCTACTTGTTATGAGTAGGCTGCTGTTTATACATCAAGTTACGTTGCAGTTCACTATGTACAGATAAACTTTTAGACCAAAAAAAAATGTATGGATACAGTTTTAAACCAAACAATTCAATTTAATATCTTCTACCCATTTGTTCCTCCACTTTACCCCCAAACCCCTGACAATAGCTGATCTTTATACTGTCTGTATAGTTTTTGTCTCTTCAAGAATGTCAAATAGCTTAAATTACACAGTATGTAACCTTTATTGACAAGCTTTTCCACTTGGCAATATGCATTTACATTTTCTGATACTCTGTGGCTTGATGGTTTATTCATCCTTAAAATCTTTACATTTTAAGGATTTATTACTATTTGCTTATCCATTCACCTATTCAAGGACATCCTGATTGCTTCTAGTTTTGGACAATTATGCATAATGCCACGGCAAACATTCATGTGCAGTTTTTTTGTGTGTGGATGTGTTTTCAATTCAATAGGTAAATACCTAGAATAGTGATTATTGGATTATATGATAAGAGTATGTTGAGTTTTATAAGAAACTGCCATACTGTCTTCAGATTTGGCTATATTATTTTGCACTCCATCAGCAATGAGTAAGAGGTTCCTCTTGCTCTCCATCCTCTCAGTCCTTAGTATATTTTTTGGACTGTAGTGATTTGAAGAGGTGTGTAATGCAACATTGTTTTAATTTTGGAAATTCTTAATTATGTATAATGTGCAACATCTCTTCTTATGCTTATTTGGCATTGTTATGTTATTAATTTTTTTGGTGAGGTGTCTCTTCAGATATTTTCTCCATTTTTAGTTTAGTTGTTTATTTTCTTATTACCAAGTTTTAACAAATTTTAACAATAGTTTAGTTGTTTATTTTTTTATTACCAAGTTTTAACAATTACTTGTATATTTTTAGGTACAAGTCATTTATCAAAGTGTGATTTGCATTACAATAGGGTTTATTTTCAAATATTTATATAAATGTGGAGTATATCTTATTCTAATGAGGATCCCAGTCTTGTAGATGTACATGATGTAGAGATTCACTGTGATACACTATGTCTGTTTTTGTTTTGTTCTTCCACGTAAATTGGAGAATCAATTTCTTGATATCTCCAAAATTTCTCATATTTTGATTTGGACATGTTGAATCTACATATCAAGTGGAAAGAATTGACATTTTAACAATATTGAGTCTTCCAATTCATGAACTTGAAATGCCATAGAATGCCTCTCCTCTTAACTTAAAATCCTCTTTAACACCTGCCATCAAAGTTTTGTAGTTCTGTGTATGGAGATTCTATATTTTGTTAGATTTATACCTAGCTATTCCAAATATACCAAAATATTTTGATGCTAATGTGAATGATAGTTATTAATTTTAATTTATAATTGTTCATTATTAATATAAGGGAAACAATTGATTTTGCACATTAATTTTGTATCCTGTGACCTTGCTAAAGTCAATTATTAGTTTTATGGAGATTTATGTTAGTCAGTTCTTTGGAATTTCCTACAGAGACAATCATGTTATCTATGTCATCTACAAAAAAATCAGTTTCAATTCTTCCTTCCCAGTGTATATACCAATATTGACTAGGAGAGAGTGAGAAGAACATCCTTACCCTACTCCATATTTTAGAGGGAAAAAAAAATCTAGGTTCTCACCCATAAATATGTCATTAGGTATAGATTTTTAAAGAATCAAACTGAAGAAATTTCTTTTATACGTAGTTGGCTGAGTGCTTCTGTTTCCTCACAAATTATCATGATTCATGGATTCTATCAAATATTTTTGTTAAATCAGTTGTTATGATAATATGATTTTCTTCTTTAACCTGTTGATAGAGTAGATTTAATTGATTGTTTCCTAAATTTAATTCTGCCTTACATACTTGTGATAGATCCTATTTGGCTGTGATGTATAATTGTTTTTCTTATTGTTGGACTCAATCGTTACTATTTTATTGAGGATTTTGGCATCTATGATCATAAGTGGTATTGGTCTGCAATGGTTTTTTTCTTGTTTTTATTATAGTATGTTTTATTTCTACCATTTCTTTTTGATTTTTTTCTTAGAATCTTGATCTCACTGCTTGTATTATCCTTCTGTTCTTGAATATCATCTGTTTTTTCCACTAGAGCCTTTGACATATTAACCATATTTTTTGAACTCCCTATCTGATAATCCCCCAAATCTGTATCACGTTTGAATCTGGTTCTGATGTTTGCTTCATTTCTTCAGATTTTGTTTTCTCTTGTCTTTTAGTGTGTCTTTCATATTGTTGTTGTTGTTGTTGAAAGCCAGATAAAATATATTGAGTAACTGAAACTAAGGCAATAGGTTTAGTATGAAATTATGTGTTTATTTGCCTATGCCTGAGGTTGTGTTTAATGTTTATGGCTGTAGGTACCAGAGGACCTCTAGCACCCTTGGTTTTTTTGTTGTTTTTCCTCTGCTGTTTGCTGTGTTTTTCCTTAAGAAATGCTTTAAAAATAGCATTTAGTGCTATAATACACTGTTATTAATTAGGCAGCAAGGTATAGGAGAGGGAACAAAAATCCTAGAATCTTGTGTTTATTTCTTAGTTTTTTAGTGGCCCTGAGTTCCTGGGCTTAAGAATTGTTTTAAGGCAAAGAAAAGACCTTTCTTCTCAACACTTCTGCCCTTTACTCCAGTTCTTTCTTAGCTACGGAGTGCTGGTGTTGGTTCATTACTGTTCCCCCAGGTAGACACAACTCTGGTAAAATTTCCCTGTGCTGGCCACAAACATATTCTCCCTTTTTATTATTAACTTCAGCTTTATTTTTCACAAATAGGTCTTTAACTTTATATGTGGCATTTAGTCTTCTTACATAAGAAAGCAGGTTTCACATCACCATTGACCAATCAGATGCACCTTTGTAATGAAAAGAAGTGAATTGGAGATATCTCCCCATTTGGTGGTGGACAGTTGGAGGGATGAGGAAAAGCTTCATAGAGAACATGCCATGCCATCTGGAGAGAACCTTCAAAGTAGAGGACACTGGGGAAAGGCATTCCAGACAAAAGAATGATGCCAAAAAGGCACAGAGCCAGAAAAGCATCTATGAATGAAACAGTAGTTGAGTTGGAATCCATCCTAGAATTCATCTGTGGTCTAATTACCTCATTTCCTAGGTGAGTAATTTGCCCAAGGTTACAAAGCGAGAAAATTGCAGAGCTGGGAGTCAAACCTGGGGAGAGTGACTTCAGCACTTATTCTCCCCAGCCAGCCACAGAAGGAGGTTAGGATCTGCTCAGGGAGGGCCGCCAACCAGACCCAGAACTGGGGCAAGGCCTTTCTCCTGCTATCCCAGCCCCTCTACCTGCCATTCTTGCATAGGTGTGCATCCTGAGACATCATTAATGCTCAGAAATCCTATAGGGATTTTAATGATGGAGTTGGCAGAGTCCTCTGGGGTCAAGGGTAAAATGGTTCCATGGGACTCAAAAATCATATATCCTTGGGAATAGTGTAGCACTAATTACAGTTTTGAATAAGTTGCCAACAAGATCTTCATAATTAAATAAGTCAGAATCCTTTGGAAAAAATTTTTTTAATGATCAGGTATATTTAAATGAATACTTCTGCCCTAGACTCAAGAGAATGCACCAACTAAGAAGCTGCTCTCTCATTGAGCAGGATTGTATGGGAGGAGAGTCCAGCAGCAGAGGAGGGTCTTTGTAGGATGCTTATGTTAGAGCATCATCATGTAGAAATTAGAAGATTAGATGTTCACATACCAACATGAATAGGAGTTAAAAATGTGGTTACTGAGAAGTAAGAAAATGGGCTATGCTGCAAGGCCTCTAAACCATATTACACATGTGTTGCAGGAAGGCATACATATCATACACACAGTAAACACATTAGGAAAGTTGTCAGTGGGAGGCCAAGAAAGATCATCAGCTAAGCAGAAAATACATATATTCTTAAATAAATCACGTGTTTGTGTGTGTGTGTGTGTGTGTGTGTGTGTGTGTGTGTGAGAGAGAGAGAGAGAGAGAGAGAGAGAGAATTCTAAACAATAATATGGGCAGCTTCCATAAATGACTCATTTCATTTTAGAAACTTTATCAGCCTTTTGGTATATAGTAGGTAAACAATAAATATTTGCTGAATGAGAACTTTCACCTTTGACCTCCCTAAAGGTGAACGTGACCTGCCAGGCAAAGAAAAAACCTTTTTTCTCAACACTTCTACCCTCTACTCCAGTTCTTTCTCAGCCACAATAGTTTATTAAAATGACAGGAAAGAGCTGCCTTGAAAGTGAGGAAGAATTATTAAATAATAAAAATAATTACCCCCCTGAAAACAAGAGGCAAATTTCTCTCTTCTTTTAAGTAAAAGAGTTGAGTCTTCAAATCTGTTCTCTCTCGATTGTTTCTGTATGCATGGTGTTTTCACTGTAAATACTCACATTGTGTCATCATAGCAAATCTCTGGAAGTTATTGTGGAACATAATGTTATATGATCCTCATTTCACCGTTTTAAAGCAAAATCCTCTTTATACTAGTAAAATTAAACCTTGTAAGCCTGCTTTAAAAATATTTTATAATGGTTTTAGATTCACAAAATTATTGCACAGAAAATATAGAGAAATCTGGCATATCCCACACCCAGTGACCCTTATTATTAACATATTATTGTTGTACATTGTTTACCATTAATTTATCATTACTGTTACATGATTATTAACTCAAATTTATACTTAATCATATTTCCTCATTTTTTTTCTAATATCCTCTTTCTATCTTGTGAGCCCAACCAGGATACCACTTTACATCTAGTGGTCATGTCTCCTTAGGTTTCTCTTGGTTGGGACAGTTTTTTTTTTAATTGCCTTTTCTTTGATGACCTTGACACTTTTGAGGATTACTGGGCAGGTATTTTGTAGGATGTGTTGTAATTGGGGTTTGTCTTATGTATTTCTCATGATCAGAGTGGAGTAATGGATAGTAGGAGGAAGACCACAGAGGTCAATATCATTCTCCTCACATATCCTGGATTCATACAATTAATACAACATCACTATTGATACTAAACTTAACCACCTGGTTGAGGTGTAGGGTTTGTGTTTTCTTCACTATAACATTACTCTTCTTTTTCTCCCTTTTGGTATTACACTTACAATTCTGCTTTCAAATTTTAAGGCTAAAAATAAAATTCCAAAAGCCAGTGTTATCAATGAATACTTTCCAATGAACAAAAAGCATTCTTAGAAAAGATCAAGAAGACGGTTTCTCTCCCCTACATCAATAGTGGCACATATGTATCCTTCTGACTCATAAAGCTTATACAACAAATCTGGTTTGGTAAAGTCTTAAGTTGACAATATTCACAAGGTATTAATATTGTTTTCCTGTGCAATATGGAGATGTGTGAATATTTGTAACTTTCCAATTGGTTTTGCACTGCATTGATACACAGTCTGTCCTTGCACATGGGGTAAGAATAACTCTAACATATTGCAGTAAGAATGTGAGAATTGAGCAGAAGGATAAACAAAGGACTATGTACGAGAATGTTGGAGGGAAGAACAATCTCAATACGCAACTCAAGAACAGCTTCAGGGAAGGTATGAGTGTTATTTGAAGAGGTGAAAGAGGCCAAAGTGATAACATATGAATTAGCGCAGAACAGGAAAGGATGTGATTTAAAGGAAATGGAGAGGTCTAATGTGTGAAAGAATTGGGTCTATAAAACTTGTGTGCCAGGTTGGGAGTTTGCTGTTTCTTCTGGAAGTGTGAATGTGGAGAAAATGACATTTTGGGGTAAGGAGAGTAATATGATCAGGTCTGAGTTTTTGAAAAATAACTGAAAACCGTCTGAAAGAAATTGAAAGATATGAATTTGGAGGGGGAAAATAAAGATATTTTTAGAGTGTGACTATCCCTAATCTGAAATCCAAAAATTCAAAACTGAAACTTTCAGAGCACCAACATGACACCAAAAGGGAGTAAATCTCACATCTGATCTTGTCTGACAGGTGTCAGTCAAAATGCAGGTGTAGTAAAAATTGTGCATAAGATCACTTTCAGGTTATGCACAAGGTATATAAGAAACATAAATGAATTTCATGTTTAGATTTTGGTCCCATCCCCAAGATATCTCATATCTATGTAGATATTCCAAAATTTGAAAAAATCCAAAATACTTCTGGTCCCAAGCATTTCAAATAAGGGACCCTTAACCTGTCTAAAAAGCTACCAAAGGACAAAGAATAAAAATGATAATGGAAATAGATAAGAGAAAAAAAATTAAAAAGATATATAGAGGCAGAATAGATAGTACTATAGATAGTACTATAGTAACAATAGCAGAGACTGACAGGATGCTCACAATCTGTATCTTCTTTCTTGGCACACAACTGGACTACATTTCCCAACCTCCTTTGCTTTGGGTGGAACTGAGTAATTGAGTTCTGGTCAAATAAATTCTTGTGCATGGAAGTCAAGTATGACACTTTTCAGCCTATTCTTTAGCCTATCTTTTTCTTGCTCCATCGTGTGAGAATGGAGAGAACTTCCAAGACCACTCTGAGAATCATGCATTGAAGATGTCAGAACCATAAGATAGGAGAAGCTATAGTTTCTGAATTACTGCTAAGATAATTTCCCCAACCTGCATTAGACCTCCAGAAAAGTGAGACATAAACTGCTTTCCTATTGAATTTGGGTCTATTTGCAACCTCAACATGGCTTAGGCTACCCTAACCAAGTTCGAAACTGACTCTTTGAAGTGGGAGCTCCCCATAACAGAAAACTAAAGCATGTGACTTTAGCTTTGTGAGGAAACAAATATTGAACACTGGGAAGGCCAGAGAGCTCCTTTTGCTGTGGGAAAATATTTCTAGAGGAAATTATTTTACAGTCAGAGATCATGTGTGCTTGCTGTTATGGCTACTTTTAGTAAAATGTAATGAGAAAGAGATGTATTTTGGTAAAAACTATAGTGAACAGAAATGATAGGAAAGAGAAAATCCAGAAGTCTTAGGCTTTGAGTAGATGGAAGAGAAACTCCTTCTAGATGCTGAGTAGGCAGATATAAGATGAAGAAATCCAGAAAAGCCCATCAGACTCAGCTTGTGATAAAGATAAGTGAGGGTGCTGCCTTCCCACGTGCCCTATAACTTTACATTTGTGACAGGTGTGGGGTGATTATACAAAGAGAACCTATCTAAGGACTATGTCCAGTAAAGATGATTCAGTGCATTAGTAACAAAGGAAATTTATGGAAAACAAATAGATCAAAAGGCTACTAATTTTTGAAGAAATTTTATTGCCAAGAAAACACCCATCAGCTTAGTCTAGAAAATTCTGTATTGTCAAGAATTTTTTTTTTTAAACCTCAGGAAGGAAACAAGTTGTGCACTGGAGAGCATAATCTCTAATGCCCACATTCAATATGGCCAAGTATGAAAATAAACAGGGAAGAACCTCCAAAGAACAGGATAAGAACCTCCCAGAACAGTAAAGAAGACCACCCTGTGGAGCAGGATCCTGGGCTAACCAAGGATGTCCCCCAGCTGAAGGGAGAAAGTCAGCTAGGGGGATTCCGAAAGGCCAAAGCCCAGTGACCACAGTGGGACTCACATTCTTTTTTTTTTTTTTTCTGATGGAGGTTTTATTGTGGTTATTTTATTCTTGCTTCATAATTGTGTACATGGAGAATGGCATGAGGGAAGGGAGTATGTAACTCTTCTGTCATTAATAAGTCACCAGACTGGAAAGCCAGATCTGTACCTGATGAACAGAACTACCTGTCAGTCATTGGTCTGGACTTTTTTTGTGGGGGGATGCTATGGCTGGACAGGATTTTGGGGGAGAGCACAAGTGTGTTGTGTAAGAAGCAGAGTGAAATGCTTTTTTATGACCATTAGGAAAGTTTTTTTAGAGGTTGACTAAGGACCATTGAGCCAGATTCTTTTTCTGGTCACATTTCTGGACCGCACTTCCAGACTGTCTTAGAATTAGGTGATGCTATTTGACTGAGTTCTGGTCATTGTGATGAGGTGGAATAACCTCTAAAATCCTGCACAAGAAATAAACTTCTGCCATTTTGAGTTATTACAATTTGGGGTGTGTTTGTTACCATAGCAGAACCTAGCCAATCCTAACAAATGCAATTGCTTTTATAGATTTTAAATATTTTGCCAAGTGCTCTTTGTATATTAACTTATTTAACCAACTAAACCAATCCAAGTAGATAGATCAAAGCGTGTTCCCCATTTTAGACTGAGGATACTAAAAATGAGAGAAGCCTCAAATCACATAAATTATAAGATGGAGATGACATGTGAAAAATGATTTATCTCACCTCAGAGCCCGAACTGATCACTTCTTGGGGTTGCAGATACTTCATTTGCTACTTTGAAGCTGAGAAGACATGGAGATAATAATAGAATCCTGGAGTATTACAGAAAATCCTGGAAGTCTCAGTGGGGGATGTATATGATATATTGGAGATGTGGGTCAGTATGCAAAGGGTTAAGGTGTGCACAGGTGAGCATCCACAAAAGTCTGCATGTGCCAATGGCTCCAGAATACCTGATTTAAGGAGCTGAAGGGCATCCATGGTGTAAGGTTTGAACATCAGGCATAGTACATTATGTTAGTTATAGAAAATGCTATTCTCCAAGAATGGGGTAAGGGAGGTGTCAGAATGATGAGGGTCTGAATCCCACGGAAGCTAGCCCACATTGTTTTCCCATATTCTGGTGGTCAGTCCCAGCCTCACCTTTCCCAACTTCTCTCCTCATACTGGAGGCCTATCTTAATCCAAACCCTGACACTGTCCTTTCTCACCTCTGTGAGTGGCTTTGCAGCAGAGTGGTAAGCCTGTCCTGAAGAGTCAAAGCCGAGTTTGGATCTGGGCTCTGCAGTTGGCTATCTTTAGTACAATCCTGGGCAAGTCTGTAGTAATACAGACTATGAGAATAATGAGGGTTCAGGGAAATTTGTATAAAGTATTTAACATAGTACCTGGCCTATAACATGCAGGGAAAACTATATGTGAAACTACAATATTTCCATCTTCAAATCATGTCTGTTAGATGGCTACCAACACCTGTAAGTGGTCAATGAATCCTCTGCAGACCATGTACTGTAGCTTAGGGTATGGAAAATATAGTCAGCATATAGCCAATAGAGAGCACAGGAAAGAGCACTTGTAGAGACCTGGAATTGTAGGCAAAGGTTTCTGCAGGAAGCTGTACTGAAATTTAGCTGTGTGTGTGAAGTCAGTTCATCCAGGTGGAAATGAGTGGGCAAGATGAAGATAAGAAAGCAGAGAGCACATGGATTTTGTGATTTTTTTTTTTTTGTTTGTTTTGGGAATTGAATCAGGGGCTCTTCACCAATAAGCCATATCCCTAGACTTTTTTATTTCTTCTTTTGACAGGGTTTCACTAAGTTGCTAAGACTGGCCTTGAACTAGCAATCCTCTTGCCTCCGTCTCCCTAGTTGCAGAGATTATAAGGGTGCACCACTCCTCCTGACTGCCGTGTAATTTTTATTGATATAGGTACTGCCCAGGGGATCAGTGGGAGATATATTTGAAAATGTAGCTTGGGGAAGGATTATAAGGGTCTTGAAATCCAGGAAGGGGAACATCCTCCTTCCTTTCTCTTCCTCCTCCTCCTTTTTTTCCCTTTACTTCTTTTTAGTATAAGAACTGCAAAGATAAAAGCCTGCAGGAATCTGCCCTGTTACTAAACTGTGCTCACAGATTGAAAAGTCAACCCAATTTCAGCGTTCCACTCATGGATGAGGAGCCTGTTGCCCTGCAGCGGAGTCTGGCCAGCCTGTGTCTCCCATGATAGAGATCTTCCAGGGCTGCAAACACTTAGGGTGAATCACAATGCCTTGTGGCTCTGTGTTGTTGGAGATGCTTCAGTTCTATTAGC
The DNA here is from genome assembly GCF_048772815.1 of Callospermophilus lateralis. Taxonomy (NCBI): domain Eukaryota; kingdom Metazoa; phylum Chordata; class Mammalia; order Rodentia; family Sciuridae; genus Callospermophilus; species Callospermophilus lateralis. The sequence goes on along the minus strand of NC_135311.1, from coordinate 89,484,098 downwards.
CAGTTATTCCTTCTCTGCTCCCCGATAAGGACAAAATTATCAATGAGACCTGAAGGAAGTATAGGTTGGGTATGAACCAACAAGACCTCAGTGGTGAGACACTGTGCCTGAAGGCCAGCAAGGCCTGAGGAGGAGGTTTGTCTTCCTCGAACTACTGTCTTCAAAATTTTTAGGTTGTAAAATTTTTGGTAGGTAGGTTTTCTTCAAGGAGTGGCAAGTTTATTCTTTTATTACTAGTTATAAACCACAGATGATTTCCCCTTTGTCTCCTCAGTGGTGCTTATAAATTGTCACATCAACTATTACATTATTATTATCACTCATAGTGTAAGCACATAATTCTGTGAGACAAGTCTGATTAGGGCATTGCTGAATTTTTATTGATGCTTTATAATTATACATAATAGTGGGATTCATTGTAACATATTTGTACATGCATACAGTATAACAATAGAATTTGATCTGTTTCCTTTTCCAGGATCTTGCCTTTCCCTCTCTCCTCCCTCCTCCTGGTCCCTTACTGATCTCCCTTCTGTTTTAGGAAATTATCCCACCTTTTTATTTTTATTTTTCATTTTTCCTTTCTAGCTTCCACCTATGAGAGGAAATACAATCCTTGACTTTCTGAGTTTGGCTTATTTTACTTAACATAAAGCTGTCAAGTACCATCCATTTTCCTGAAAATGACAATTTTATTATTTTCTACACAAGAGTCTTGCCACCTATTTTTTTATCAGTGTATTCATAAGTATTTGGTATTGTTGCTACTATAAAATGTATCTGTTTTTATTTTCTAATTTTTATTACTAGTATTGATTTTGTATCTTGACCTTGTATACAGCAATCTTACTGAAGTCACTTATTATTTCAGTTAATTTAATTTTTAATTATTACGAACTTTTCTCTGTGTACAAACATAACATTTGGAAGCCATAATAGTTTTATCTCTTATTTTCCATTTCTAATCCCTTTGGTTTAATTTCTATATTGGTGAACTTGCCAGGATTTCCAGTAAAATGCTCTGAAGAACTGAACATGGCCAACTTACTCCTAGATTAGAAAGCTTTCAACACTTCACAATTTAATACAATGTTTTTTTTTAAGGTGGCCCTTGTAAAATTAAGGACATTCTATCTATTACCAGTTATTTAAATATATTTTTCTTGAATAGATGTCAAGTTTAAAGATTTTTTTTATTCATTTGGATGTTTGAGATTATTTTCTTCTGTAGTGTTGACATAGCAAATTACCTTCACCTTGTTTTTCTAATGTTAAACTAGTCTTGCACTTCTTGAAAATGTCCAACTTGGTTTTTACCAGTTGCAACTTGAACATTCTGGAACCTGCCCCTTTGCAGCCTCAGCTGTAGGTTCTCAACCCCATCAGATGCAATACCCCCGTTTTAAAATGTGTATTCATAATGCTCCCTTCTAGATCCTGAAAACAATTCTTCGGTGACCTAAATTTTTAGAAAATAATTCAGTATCCTGTTATGTAGAAAAGAAGTAAATGCAAAATATTTTTTGATAAAATATTACATTTTTCCATTTGGAAATGCTCAGGCATGGCTTCTCCAGAGACATGATGAAGTTGGCAGATGCTTCTTCTACTGTAATGAGTACATTTGTATGTAAGAGAAGCAAGACAATACTCAAAGGATATTTATTGTGGACACTTCTTATTTACATTTAGAGTTTTGAGATAAATGTGAAATGAGCATATTTGTGTGCATGCATAAAAAGAATCAATGTACATTTGACAGCTGCAAATGCAAATTGACAAGGTGTGCTGTGTCATAGACTCAAAGACCAGAAGTGGCATCAGCACTGATGATTGAGTATCTCCAAGTAGAGAACAGTCCTTGGGAAAGTTATGAAACAAAATGCAAGCCTCCTTCAATTTACACAAGAGGTATGTTCCTGAAAAAATTCAGTATATATTTTAAAACCATGTATAGTATCTTTTATGAAAAATGGAATTTGGTACTAAGCTCAGGTGTACTAATTTTTACCTACAAAAATTTTGAACTGGATGTTTGAACCTTGGGACTCTCTCCCTCATTATAGAACATTAGCAGATTCGTTCCTTGTCTACCAAATCCCAATAGCACCCCAACCAGTTGTTACAACAGTCAATTCCCCAACACCCCCCCAAATTTCCAACACCTCCATGAGCACTGCTGTCCTTGCTTAGAACCTGGGCCTATTTTATCTTAAGACAGGGCTGCCTCCCTCACCCCTCACTTTCTCTTCCAAATTCTGTGAAAGCCCAGTGCAGGCTCTGGGGGTATACTGCAAAGATTCCAAATGGGTGTCATTGAGTCATCTCTATATTTATTTTTATTGTTATTTTTATTGTTGTTTTTACATGTGTTACCATCTTCTAAAAAAGATGTTTTGGTGAGCTACAAAGGGACACACTCATAGACAGGAGAGCAGATCTGATGGGGGAAGGAAGTGAAGAGGAACAGGCAGACAGAATGGAGTTAGGGCTAGTCCCGTTACTTAAACTCCTGGGGCTTGTGCACTTGCTAAAGGGGAGATGTAACTCCAGTATCAGTTGAAAGAAGAATGTTGATCAGTCGATGGGATAAAAACAATTACTGTTGAGGCAAGAACATGGGCTCTGGGGCCAGTCTGCTTAGGTTCAACTTGGCTTCACTCTCACAGGCCTTAAGACCTTGAGTGAATCACTGTGTACTTCAGGCTCTTGCCTATAAACAAGTTAATAACAATACCTCTAATATTTAGTACATAGATCTATTGGGAGGATTAGATAAGTTAGTGTATGTGAAATGCTTAGAACAGTACACAGTAGGTACTGATAAGCATTATGGAAACATTTTCAAACATGTAAAAAATGTTTAGCAGAGAAAACAGCTTTCCCTAGCAGTGTCTCTAGCTGAGTGACGTGGGATTCAGTTGCTCAGGTTGGAAGTTCAGAGGAAACTTGATGTTGAAATCTGGCTATGCTATAGTGCAGGAGACTGCAGGCAGGGTGGAAATCTAGTGACCAAGCTCATGTGGATGAGTTTGTTGAGTCCCCTGGTTCCTGACTGCTGTGTTATCTTATAGATCCTAGTGGGAGCTAGCCTCCAGTAGGGTGATGAGAAATGCCTATAAATCTCTGCTACCCAGAGAGTCCACAGGTTCCAAAATCCCTCCTTTCCCCAATTGTCCCATTACACCTCAAACTCCCATTTTTCTTCTAAGTACAGAGAGCAAAGAATAAAATAAATCCATTGCATGTGTCTCATAAACTCAAATCCTTGAAGAATATGCAACCTCAAAGTGAATTTCCTTTAAATAAGCCTCTAATTTTTGGGTCAGAGAATAGAGGGGCCAGAATAAAGGTCTTGGCAAGAAATTAAAATTAAATTGTCTGAGCTGGCAAAGCTCTACCATTTTCTAGTTGTGAGACTGTATTCAAAGTCTCCAAACCTCATTGTCCTCATTTGTAAAGTGGTGATGATAATGATCACTACCTTATGAATTGCTGGAAAGATGAAAAGAAATAATAGAAAGTGCCCAGCACAATGCCTGGGTCAAAGCAGGGGTCAGTAAATGTTAATTGCTGATGCTATTATTATTATTGCAGGCATCAGCAATCTATCATAAGAGAATTATTTTTCCTCACTCCCCAAAGAAATGAGGCCACATGTTTATGCACCCCAGAATTGTTTTATTTTGGTGAGTTCTTCTTCCACAAACTCCGTGTTGTAGTGGAAGGGACGGTGCCATCTGGAAAGATGGAACATGAAGTCTCAGTTGCTCAAGACTTGCACAGGAAGCCATGCAAGGAGAGTGTGGATGTGGAGATAGGCCCAATCCTGCCACTTGCTCTAGTGTGTTGTCTTCCCTCTCTGACCCTTCAACAAGTGTGTGTTTAGTGCCAAGAATGGGGTACATGAGAGGGCTTGCATGATTAAAGTGCTGATTACTAAATGAAAAACTTTGAAATATTGTAGAAGTCTAGAAAAGCCACGAATTGGGGGTGAATATCCCCATGGTGAAAGTCCAGAAAGGATGGCAGCCAAGGGCTTTACAAAACACATGCTTAAAAACAAACTTTCTCTCTCTCTCTCTCTCTCTCTCTCTCCAAGAAAAGTAGTAAAACACTATAGTTCAGTTATAGTGAGAAATACTGGACTCTGGGGGTGTAGCTCAGTAGAAGAGGGCTCAACTACTGTACAAGAAGCCCTGGGTTTGAACCCCAGCCAAAGGAAGGAAGGAGGAAAGAAAGAAAGAGGGGGAAAGACTGGGAAACTCTAAAACATCTTTATATCCTTAAAAATCCAGTAACTTAGTATCTCCGTGTGACTGTCATTGGACAGACATGAACTCTTACATTTTAATCGTCAAAGGGACCTTGATCCATATGTGTGTAGGTGGCAATGCATGCCTGTTCACAGATGCTGGGAGCACAGAGGTGTGGATGACCCAGCTCCTGCTCTCTGGGAAGCCAGGACAGGAAGCATCTGCCACTGGCCAGCCCTGTGTCTTGGGTACTCCACTCAGCACCCATCCCTGGGTTGGGAGGAGCGATTTTCCCTCCCCTTGATGCTTGTCAGCCTATTGTACTGGCCTTCCTTGGAGGACTTGGAAGTTGGTTCCTGCCCATCCCTTACCTCCCCTTCACCACTTCTTGAGGGGGGGTGTGGTTTTTCCTGGCGAGGAGGAGGATGCTCTCTTTTTTCAGACTGGCTGTGCATAGGATGGAACCGTGTTTTTGCACTGGTTTTGCTTTCCTGAGGGAAGACAAGTTGGATCCCAGCCCAGGGTCTGGAGGTCGATGTCTTTCTTCCTGCTCTCCAGAACTCATTGATTAGAGGCAGGCTGCCAACCCCTGCACATCTGTTCTGCAGTCCCAGTACTCCCCAGGTGTGGGTCCAGGCTTTGTCTGAATTGTGCCATTTTGAGGTCATTTGGTTGCATGTCCAGTTTAAGGGCTCCAACTCAACCACCAATAAACCTGCTGTATTCATCTCTATCTGACTATAAATATGACTATTTTTCAGTTGGCTCAGCACCAGAAAAGTTCTATTACCAGAAGAACTGGAAGGTACCTTAAAGGTAAGATTGCTTAAGCCCCTATTGTGCAGCTGAAAGGTATGGCCTCTGCGGCCCAGCTTCTCAGGCCCTCCCTAGGTCCTGGCAGCACAAGGACCTGAGAATCCCACACCTGCTGGATCACCTGCTGCTTCCAGCACTGTCCACACTCTGCACAGTTGGACTGGCTTTGCGTAGCTGGAGGAGCTGGCCCTGCATCTGACCTTACTGTGTTTCAACTCTGTCCAAGTGGATGCCTTACTTTCCATTGTTCTGGGCCGCCGATTGCTTTCATTTACTTACTTTACTACATTTTCCCTGCCCCTGGTGCTGTTCCAGTTCCTTTGCTTTGTTGAGGTGCTGTTCCTAGTGTCTTGAGATATGTTCCTCTTTTGGATTTTACCCCAGGAGACTGAACCTGAATGCAGATCTGCTGCCTCCCTGCCCACAGCTCTTTCTGTCCACCTGGGACAGGATACTTGCTGTGAATTACATGCCTGGACTTCTCTTAATGTCAGACTCTATTAAATAGAACAATAGTGTTATCTTATTGTGTGATGCAGAGATGGTTGCTAGGGAAACCAGTGGGGATATGCTTGATTTGTAAATCCTATAATTGCCCTAAATTAGCAGCAACTCATGCTCTTGTTTCAATAGGATTTGGACTGAGCCAACTGGGAGCAGGTGAGGAAGGAGGAACGGTCACAGGTTGGTTCCCATTGCAATCTGTTCATGCTTTGTGTAAAGTGTTTTTTTTCTCACTGTTTTGCCAAAAAAGCAAAAGGGATTAAAGAGTGAGCTAGAGGGAACACTGCGGTATCCTTCTGATGGATCAGGACAGCTATAAAGACAGAGTATAGCAGGCCCAATCTTCTTGTGAATTCAGGTGGTCCTAGCCAGTGACTGGAGGCAGCACTAGTAGTGATAGAAACAGATAAACATCTTCTAGAACTTTTTTTTTACAATGAATTCAGAATTCTAAAATTATATTTCATTAGGGGCTAAAAACTCCAAATGAAAAGAATCAAGATATTTGGGAAGTCTCATCCTCAGAGAAAATCAGGGTGATCTAATTGCAGGAGTGTTGTGTCAGATGTGGAGGGGCCCCAGCTCTGTCCCATCTAGTCTTTTTTTCATTCCCATCAATTTTCAGAGGGTCACTAACACTCTGCTTGATCATCCCAATGATGAAGAATTCCCTCCTTCCCAAGGCAGCCCATTGGTTTTAAAGAAGTTCTGATGGTTAGGGTATCTGCCGTATATGGAGCTAGAAAATGGGGTGCTGGGCTTGGAGGGGCACATTTCCTCTTTGAGGTAATTGACTAGGGGAGTTCACAGAGGTTTTATTTTTTTTTTCAATGTCTGAGACCGACCCTCCTCTGTCACACTGCTTGTCCCCCAAGCAAGCTTTCCTGGCTCAAGGGCCCAGGACCATCCAGATGTTGATGAGTCCTAGCTTCAGGCAGAGTAGAGAGAAGCAGTTGGAGAAAAAAAACCCTGAAATTCCTTGCTGTGGTGTTTGATTAAGAATAGAGAGAATGGCCTTTGTCTCTCAGAGCCCTGCAATGTTGGTCTCATTGAAATAAAGAACAAAATTAGCGTGCAGACCCTGTTGCCTAGGATAAATGTCATGTGAAACTCTTTTTTAGACAACACGGTTTAGAGAATCATCATTGTCATTGTCCGTGGAGGATGACTCAGTATTCCAGATGTATCCAGGTGCTCTAAGAACCCGGGGGTCACAGTGCTCTTTTTTAGAAAAGCCAGTTTAATAAATGCAGCCGAACATCACAGAGGCTCTTGGCAGATGCATCCCACTGGTGACTCATGTTGGTCTCCACAATCAATAAAACCTCCTAGGCCTTTTCTCCTTTGTCGATGGGTTATCACATGCCCCTCAACCCAACTCTATAGGGCCTGCGGTGTCCAGGGCCTTTTTTAGCTCCCTGGTTACTTTTGCTGTCAAGTTCACAAGTTCCCCGCCAGCATTCTAAATGTCAGGATTGCAGGGACCACAGCCTGCTCTTTGGTACCTCTCCTGGCCCGTGAGTTCCATGGTCTGTTCATTACCTGTCAAAATTGACTTCATCTGCATGGTCCAGCTCTCTTCAGCTCTCATTTATCCAGAATAGCATGTTTAATGAAGTTAAACGTCTAATCTACCCTTTATCAAGTGTCTATTCTCTCTTTTCCAGTTTCTCGGCAGAAAAGTTGGAGGAAAGGCAGCAGCCAAGGGGTTCTGCTCCTTCTCTGGTCTGGTGAAGCCTTACAATTAGCCCATCACAGGGGGTAGCAGGCTCAAGATTTTGGAAAAAGGCTTCTAAACCAAGCGTTTATATCTTTCATTGCACTTTTTACACCGTTCAGTGATTCTGAGTTTTGCGTTATTAATTATTTTAACACAGAGTTCCATGGCCACACGATTTGATAAATTCTGATTCAGTTCACTCTTGTGGAAAGCCAAGTTTTATATGCCACAAGGCCATAACCAAGTTTGCTTCACTGCATAAAAAGAATGCTGGAAATAAATAAATAAATAAATGGTCCTTAGCAGCAACTTTGCAGTTTCCAAACTAGAAAATGATGGAAGAAATCATCAAGAAGAGTCCTTGGCTCTCCACAAAGTCTAAATCATGAAGAAGGGATCCAGGTTTTTCTCTCTGAACTCTCCTCAGTTAGGAAACTAACTGCCTTGTAAAACTGGAAAATATAAGGTCATTTCTCTCTCAGAATAATGACCTTAAACTTAACATTGATCACTACAGTCAAAGTTTGTTTTGTTGTTTTTTGGGTACTGGGGATCTAACCCAGGGGTGCTTTACCACTGAGCTAAGTCCCCAGCCCTTTTTCATTTTTTATTTGGAGGCAGGGTCTCACTAAGTTGCTGAGGCTAGCCTTGAACTTGCGATCCTTCTGTCTCAGCCTCCAAAGTTGCTGGGATTACAGGCGTGCCTCACTGTGCCCAGCCAGTTAAAGTTTTCATATGGAAAACCAAATACATGGCTCTGAAATTCCAGAATTCTTTGGTGCAGATTTGTGACTGGGAAGAATCATAGCTAAAAACATTAATAGCAACTCCCATAGCGATTTAAAATGTAGATACATCAACAGTACATGCACTCTTGAGTGGTTTATTAAAAGGCACTTAGAGCCATTCATAAGGAGGTAAATGGGAGTCGCAAGCAGCCTGTTTTAATGGCCACAAGGGAGTCGGTGGTGAGTGCTGCTGGCACAATGCTGAGTCTGGGTGAGCAGGGGTGGCTGCAAGGGTAACTCAGGCAGTGGGCCTGGAAGACAAGATCCTCCGCGTTCCTGAGTCTCTGTGTGGCTTCTGCAGCTGGACTGTACCAAAAGGAAGTTTGAAGGATAAAGACAGCACTCCTGGAAAGAGGTAAAACAGCAGGCCCAGTGGTTCTAAGTTGGGGACACTCCAAGGCAAGATGTGGGAAAGTGCCTGTGGCTGGATTTGGTCCAAGCGGCACAGCAGTTGGAACTCCTTTCCACAATGCATCTGCTGGGGCCTCTGCAGTGTCAGATTTCAGTGCTCTCACTGCTCCTTGCTGGGCTGCCCTCTTCCCGACCCCAGAGACACTGGCCTTACGTGGATCTGTTCAGGCTTTCTGTACCTCAGTTTCCTCATTGTCATATGAAAACAACAATGCCTACCTAGCTGGGTAACACAGGGGATGACTGAGGCAATGAACATTTCACTGTAACTCACTGCTCTAGGAAGGTTAAAAAAATTACATTAAATTAAAAAGCATGTGCATTGCAAATCTCTCACATGCAAGGCACTTTCCTGTGTTTTACATACTTTATCTCATTTAATCATCACGGTAAACCTGTAGGGCAGGTGCTATTTTATTACTGATGTTTTGCACAGAGGAAAATCAGACAAGTGCATAAGTGACCCAATCATGGCACTTGGACCCAGTCTGCCTGACCCACAGGTCCAGGCTTTGAAGTGAATACAGTACAGAAGAGGGACACACTTCATTCTGCTCTGAAGCCATAGTCACCCTCTAGACCCCGTTTCCTGGGAGATGAACAGAATCATGGGACTAAAACCATACTGACAGCATCCTTGCAGGCTGGGGTTCAAAGGGGACTTTGAAACTTTGGGAATCCTTAAAAACGGGTGCCATAATCCCTGTACACACATAACACTTGTGAATGTAAAAGCCTTTCCATTCTTTTTGTCCTGGCGATGGCGCTGTGCTGTGGGTGAGGCAGGTATCTCATGGGGGAGGAGGGGCCTGTCCAACATCACACCGCACATCAGGACAGAAAACTAGCACTCTGAATGCCTGGCCCTGAAAGGAGCATGCTCCCAGCTTACTGGAAAAAGGCTTGCTCAAGGACCTGGCTTCGAATCCTGCATTCTCCACTTCATGTCATCATGAGTCCAGGTTTGATTACCTCACTGCACCTCTTAGATTCCCAATGTCTCCATCTTTTAAAAGAGATCACATATAAGCAGAGATATTAGTGCTTATATCTCAGAATTGTGCTGAGGACCAAATGAGGTCATTGGTAATATTAGTAACACCCACTACTGTCTCCCTCCTCCATCACCACACTTTCCTCTGAGGCAATCTGCCCACTACCCCCCACCCAGTCTTTTGGTCTTCACAAGAGCCCCCTCTTTCTTCTCTACTGTGGTTGATTGCCTTGGACTCAATTGGGCAATCAATGCTGAATGGACTTACTTCCTCTTTTGTGAATTTTAAATTTTAACTAATTTGAATTTTTTTAGAACTTTACAGTTTTAATTAATTTAAATTTAAATAGCCACATGGAGCTAACTGCTACCATATTATATAATTTGAGAATATATATATTTTTTTCTCTAGAGAAGGCAAAACAGAAGTCAAACAGCTGGAGGCAAGAGAATGGGGAGATTTTATTATAGTGGGAAAACTTAGCACACTAAAGAGACTATGGATAAACTCAGATAAAGGCCAAATAAATATGAAGGAAAGCAATGATAACTCTCGGCTGTATTCAAACACTGGTTGGGAGGTAGCATTGATTGTAAAGGCCAGATCTTTTCTGCTCTGCACATCTACACTGAAAAAAAAAATCTACATTCAAGTGGGAATTGTTAAAGAGCACTTCTGGAACAATACAAAGCAAAATAGTAGGACATGCCTCTTGCTATAAAAAATACAACTGATAAAACATACTTTTTATCTTATTCCTGGGCTTGCAAGAAGTTATGTGCTGTTTTTCCACTACCACCCTCATCCCCTACCAAAGAACTAAACAATCACCAAAAAGTGCTTGTTAAATACAGGTAAGAGGCAGTTGCTATGGTTTAGATGTGGTTTGTTCACCAAGGGTTCAGGTGTGCAGGCTTCTCCTTCTGGGTGGCAGAGCTGAGGTGGTGGGATCTTTGAGAGCTGGAACTTACTGGGAGGTCACTAGGGGTGCTGCCCTCAGAAGACATCTAGTAGATCTCATGGGATCTCAGTTCTCATGGAGTGGTTTTTTTTTTTCTTTATAATGTACCCTGCCTCCAGTGTTTTGTAAAAGAAATTGCACAAATACAACAGTCTTTCTCCTCTGCAAAATGCTGACATTAAACTGTTGTCAAGAACTAAGTAAGAAGATGGAGAAATGAGGCCTGTGATACAAGCACGGGGTTAAAGTTATTCTTGGTGGGTAGCATCCTCTGGCTTTAATACAAAAAAGCAAGTGCATTTGCTCTCTGGAGAAGATTAAGATCATCAATATCAGAACTCTCAATAAAATGCAAACACACAAGAAAGTAAACCATTATGAGCAAAGATTGTAAAAATATATCAGATTTAGAATCTAAGAACTCTAAATATTGAAGTAATCTTACTTAAAGTGCAAAATAATTTTGTGTGAAATTGAATATTAAGTCACAGGAAATAAAGCATCAAAAATGAATGATAGGCTCAGAAACAACCTTCAATGTAGCTTTTATAAATGAAAAATGTTACTATTAAAATAAAACCTAAGGGCTAGGGCTGGGGCTCAGCAGTAGCACACTTGTCTGGCATGTGTGAGGCACTGGGTTCAAATCTCAGCACCAAATACAAATAAGTAAAAGAAGAATCTGGCATTGTTTAAAAAATAAAATAAAATAAACCCAGTGATGGGCTAAAAAGCAGAAAAAAAGTTATTAAAGTGAAGAGTTGAAGTTAAACAGAATGTAGTCCAAGGAGAAAAAAAGATGATAAAAAGATTGATAAATGATGATTATAGGTTCCAGGTAAAGATAGTAAATTAAACATATAAATCTAATTTTTCAAAATCATTAAGGATTTTATTTTAAAATGACATAAACCACAGGGATAAGCAGACTACAAGAAGAGACCATAACAACAAACATCTGGAAAAGAGAAAGCAGGTGAACTCTTGATAACGGACTTAGAAAGACCAACCCTAATTGGATGAAGGAAATTGAGCCATTTCCTGTGGTAAAACAACACCAAGAAAGTAGACGGATGAATATTAAAAAAAAAAAAAAACCCATAAATGAGAGCAATAGGAATGAGAGACAGTTGAAGAGGAAGTATCAAAATATAGGTAAAAGACAGTTGCTATGGTTTAGATATTTAGACTTTCTTGCGTGTTTGGTTCCATTTTATTGAGAGTTCTGATGTTGTTGATCTTAATATTCTTCAGAGAGCAAATAGTCTTCTTTGAGAAGACTATTAAAAATGGATTAATCTCTGGCATATGAACAATAGGGCATGTCTACAGATCGGTAATGATTTTATATTTAAAATTAAACTTTAAGAAGATTTTAAACATAAAAATACTTGCATGCTACCTACTTTATGCATTAGGAGAGATATTTAAATTCCTACAAAAATATTAACATATAAAAATAACTGACAAGACATAGAAAATCTGAATAGCTTTATAATTGTTAAATAACTTCAAACAGTAATTCAAAATTAGATGTATATGCTTAATATACTATTTTAGTTCAATTTTCTGCAAGGCAAATAAAAGGTTTGGATGATTTTACTGGTATATAATTATCTCATTAAATAGAAGGGACAATATCCAAGATGACCCAAGGCATTGTGAAGACAAGGATGAAGTAATTTGCTTTTCGAGATCAAACAACTTACTGAAAAGCCAAAGTAATTAAAACAAAGTATTATCCTGTTGTTGAAATCAGGATAATAAAGTCAGTCAATAGAACAAACTCAGGAGCCCAGAAAAAAAATCTATCTATATATATATTAATTATAATATGTTATTGTTGGAGAAATTGACATCATAGATTATTGGTCACAGTGGACCATCAATGAATAGTGCTGCTGTCCCTGGTTATCCACATATAAAAAATAAAGAAAATTCCTTATTCCCTTAAATATAAAAATTAATTTCCAATGGATTCAAATAGTTTTAAAAAATATTTAAAAAATTTTTTAGTTGGGCTGGGGATGTGGCTCAAGTGGTAGCGCGCTCGCCTGGCATGCGTGCGGCCCGGGTTCGATCCTCAGCACCACATACAAACAAAGATGTTGTGTCTACCGAAAACTAAAAAATAAATATTAAAAAATTTTAGTTGTTGATGGACATAATACCTTTAATTAATTAATTAATTAATCGATTAATTAATTTATTTTTATGTGGTGCCAAGGGTCAGATCCAGTGTCTGACACATGTGAGACAAACACTGTACCACTGAGCCACACACAACCCCAACCCCAACGAATTCAAATCTTAAACGTGGAAGGCAAAACTTTAAAACTTTTAGAAGAAATTTAGAATAAAAAAATATTTTAAATAAAAAACAAACTGAAAAAGAAAACATGAATTAACTCTGTTAATATTATCAAAAGATACCACTGAGAAAATGAAAATATATGCACCAAATTGGTGGAAGATATTTCTGACATAACTGACAAGGTATTACTATCCAGAGTAGATATATCTTTTATTTAGCAAATTAATTAGGGTCATCCAATGAAAACTGGGAGAAGGATGAAAATGCACATTTTACAGAAGAGGAAACATAAATAAGTAAACATATGGAAATATGTTTAATCTCGTTAGGAATCAAGGAAAATAAACCAGCAGTGAGATACTACTTTAGCAACACTATATTGAGAAAATTAAGATAATAGCAAATATTTATGGAGAATGTGGATCAATAGGAATTTTTATACATTATGCTAAAATTTTTACAATCACTTGGCAAAATGATTTGGTGCTACATAGTAAAACTGAAAATTTGTAATCCCTCTGACCTCCCAATCCCTCTGACCTCCCAATTCCACTCTTCAAAATATATTTAGAGAAACTCTTGTGCATGTGCAGTGGGAGAAACCTACAAGAAAGAGAAAATGAACCACAGCCGCCTGCATCAATCTGAACACATTTCATAAAATAATGTTGAATTTTCATGTGTAGACCGCACAATGTCTGACCTTTTGCTAACCTTCAAAAGGAACAAGGTGAAACAAGATCGTGTTTAAGCATTCATGAATATATGATAACACATAAAAACAAGGCAAAGAACCAAGTTCTGGAAAGTGACCATGTGGTATAGGGGAGAAAAACACAGATGGAAAGCTACTGGTAGTGTTTTAGTTCTTCAGCTGCTTTTTTTATTATTTCACTCAACATTCAATTACATAGATATGTATTACGTGTATTTTATATTATCAAATATTTTGTGTTTGTTTTACATGTATCAATTGTACATATTAACAGGGTGCAGTGTGCTATCTGCACACATGCATACAGTGTGCGCTGATCAAATCCCACCTCCCTTTGCTGCTTTCCACCCTCACATCATCACTATTCTACCTTCAGATTGCCTAATAGAGCTTTTCTGAGCATCTGGGGAATATGAATGAACTTAGATCACTCAGCTCTAGAATGTTCTGTGGTCTCAGTTCAGAAACATATGGAATGATTAAGGCTGGGGGACACAGGCCAGCTTGTGGAGAGCCAGACAAAGGGCACAGCAGTCTTGTTAGGTGTTGATTCTTGCATTTCCCTCCCTAGGGGGTGCAGCCCTGGGCCAAGCACTGGGTTTGTTTTCTCTTCCATGGAGGGGCTCGGTTATTGTCTTTGGGGGGTGATTCAACCCTCCCATGAAGGCATTTGAGAAAGCATGGAGGAAGAATTTGGGGTAGTTACAAGGACCAGGGAACCCAGCTAATTAATGGCAGCGGCCAAGGGCACTAAATGTTCTTCAATGTGGGAGACAGTTGTGCCCCAAATGCCCCTGGTGGGAAGCATTGCCTCTTGCAGCCCGAGGGGCCTCTGCACTTCCCTGTGTCACCTGCACCCGGGTGATGGCGATGGTCCCTGCTGGGCTGTCCAAGCCTCAGAAGGTTTCCGAAGCAGGCGGGTCTTCACCTAGTCCCTTGTGGCTGGTATAGCCTTAACATAGGAACTTCGGGCCACAGAAGCTGTGTTCTCCCATATGGCCCTCTTGGGAGCTAAGGATCCTTGCAGGAAGAAGATTCCGCAAATTCAGTTGAAGCGGACAATTAGGGACAATTTGCACCCATGCTCGGGGGTAAAACCACCAGCTTGATCCGGTTCTAGCTACATTCTCGGAGCAATTGCGCCTGCAGAGATTTGTCATCCTGTGTAAAGCTGAGCAGTGCCCTCCTTGGGACACTCAGGGGATTACAGGACTGGCTGTTCCGAGGAAATGCCTTGGCCACAAGGCGGACACACACTCCGGCTGTGGCTTGAGCCCACGGGGCCAGTGTCAGTACGGTGTGCCTGTGTGAACACTGGGCAGGAGTCCCTTGGGGGAAAGGCAGCTCAGTGGTGGGGGACACTGCTTAACCAAAGGGGTGAGATCAGATTTTCAATCCCTACTCACTCTCTTGACCGGATGCGCTTGTACAGTCCACAAGCTATACAACCACACCTAGCAACCAAACCCTCTCACTCTTTACCAACTTGGTAATCTACATTTGGCCGCACTCAAGACCCCCAGAGCCTGTCTCCCCCAGGGTTCCTGGACCAACAGTATAATGTGTGGGTCTCGTGTGCTTTCTGGCCTCTAGTTCTAAGGGATGCATCCAAGTGTGTGGGGGGGCCCCCAAGGCCTGCTGTTCAGGCTTCCTCACTCTGGGTCCCAGTTTGCTTTTCTGCCCACCACATTCCAGACTCTCTTGTAGGCAGACTACTATAGGTATATTTCCCAAATAGTGCTTGTGAAATTTCATCTCCATACTCCCTTACGTCTCCCTTTATTCTCACTTTTTATCCATCTCCTTCAACATTTGACTCATTTTCTCTCCTCTCTCCTCCAGGAAGCCCTCTGGGATTTTGCCCCAGTTATAGAAATCACTGAGAAGTACGACTGTGCCTCCCATGGGTCCACTGGCCACACAGTTCATATACTGGGAACGTTGGTCCCTAGGATCATAAACTCCTTCAAGGTAGAAGCCTAGTTTGTGGAGAACTGGCCCCCATTTCCCTCCTCCTTCACACCTCTCCTGCTAAGCAGCGGCCATGGTAACAGTAGCTCCTTTCCCTGTCCTGTGGGAACAAACAAACTGTGGAAGAATAAGAAATTTAAAAAAAAACAAAGAGAACAAAGAATTTGGCTTCCTTCAAGATTGGCAGTAGGAGCAGCAGGACAAGTTGGTGTCCAAATCTGTGGAACTGGTTTAGTTAGTTGGCGGTGAACTTGGCCTGGAATGTTCTGGCCCAGACTTCAAGAAAGTGCTTCACTCTGGATACAGTGGTCAGCCTGTGACCTCCTGGAGTCCCACAGCAGGGAGTCCACTAGCCCCCTGTCACATCCTGGGCCCATTCAGGCTCTAAGACCATAGAAGAACCCATGTTCTCGCAGGTGGAAGCAGTTATGTTGGTTGGGTCAGATTTGTGAAATTAAGAAAGAGCAGGGCTGGAGTGTGCCTCGGTGGTAGCACATTTGCTTAGCATGTACAGAACCCTGGGTTTCATTCCTAGCACTGGGGGGTGGGGGGAGGGAGGGGGAGAGAGAGGGACAGAGAGACAGAGAGACACTTTTATAAATGTAAAAATAGGTAATTTACTTTATCATTGTAGAATATAATTTCCTTTTCTTCATTTATATATTTTTTAAACTTTCTTTTTTTAATTAATTTTTTAATTTATATCTGACAGCAAAATGCACTACGATTCTTATTATACATATAGAACACAATTTTTCATACCTCTGGTTGTATGCAAAGTATATTCACACCAATTTGTGACTTCATACTTGTACTTTGGATAATAGTGTCCATCATATTCCACCATCATTTCTAACCCCATGACCCCTACCTTCCCCTCCCACCCCTCTGCCCTGTCTAGAGTTCCTCTATTCCTCCCATGCTCCTCCTCCCTACCCCACTATGAGTTAGCCTCCTTATATCAGAGAAAACATTCGGCATTTGTTTTTTTGGGATTGGCTAACATTGCTTTTGATGGTTTGTTAAATCTTTCTAAAGTTTGCAGAAGCCCTAGACTACTTGAAAACTCAAATCCACCACAACCCAGCATGGCGAATATTTCAGAAAGTACCTAGATTAGGGCATCTTTGCTGAATTTTCCTAGTAACATGCTCTTTTCCCAGGAAACTGCCAAGACTCCTGTGTTCCAGGCATGGTTCTAGGTTTGGGACAAACAGCTGGGAACAAAGCAGATTGATATCCCGCCCTCATGAGCTTCCAGTCTAGCTCCTCACCCAGCAAAGCCCCTACACTTTGGTGGGTGTTAGAGAATGATGTCACAGGAGCTCCCAGGGTAGAGACACTTCTTTCTGCAATATCTCCTCCAATGTCACTGTTCCAAAGTGACATTGTGGCCCTCAGCACAGCGTCACTTGGAACATGTTAGAATGCTTATTTCTGGCTCCATCCAAGACCTTCAGAATGAGACTTGCCCTTCAGAAACTGCACTTCCAAGATCCCCAGGTGAACCATACACAGGGGAAGGTTTGAAACCCTGCTCCATAAACCCACGTTCCATGGGCTGTTCTGCAAAGGAAATGGAGCAGGATGATCCTAGGCACTGCAAAAAGCACACACCCAAGCTCCCCAACAGGTTCAGAAAACTGGCATGTTGAAGACTGTGACATCCTAGGAAAAGAAGCCCAGCACTTAAAACCCCATGTGCCTCAAACTTAGTCAGTGACAAACAATGACCAAGGATCAGTCAGTGGAGCCAGCATCCTGTGGGACGCACCATAGGAAAACCTAGAAAGGACCCTCTGGTGTTCACAGATTTGATTTGATTGGTTTCAATGGTTCTACATAAAGTGGGCCCTGGGATGATAACTAGTAGTTTTACTGAAGCACAGATTTGAATCATGCCTGCTGATAGGCTGGGATTCTGGACAAAGGCCCCAGGCTGGGGGTGAGGGTGGGGGTTGGAAGAATGGAGAGGACCTAGAACCTGCTCCTTCCTTCTGCTGGGTTAGTCTCTGCTTATGACTGTGTCTGGGGCAATGTTCACTGGTCAAAAAAAACACCCAATACTAATGAAAACTGGCCCTCACATATGAACTGCCATCATTGTGAAAACTGCTGGTTGGCTTGTGATGTGAGGATAGACCCAGGAGACTCTGAATCCCAAGTGGAATGACACTGGGAGAAATCCAGGAGACAACATCAGTCTTTCTTACTTGTCACGTAGGGAATTCAAGAAGATCTGGGCCCTATGTGCTCCACAGGTGTCAAAGACTCGTGAGGATGGTAGTGAAGACCATGATAGCTAGCATTTTGGGGGAGTTCATTGTGTGTCGAGGACTATACAAACTTACATGTCCTTTATTACAGCACTGACCTAAGTAGAGTAAGCCACACTTTCACAGGTGAGGAAACAGGTATGGAGTTCATTCTTCACTTCCATCCCTGGTAGGCTGAGTGTGATTTGAGATCTAGGTGACAGGCATCTGGTAAAGACCAGACCACTCAAATGATAGAGTAGTCCCTGGGTCCCCTTCACCCTCCAGCCCTAAAGTGGACAGGAGTTAAATATGTGCCTTAGCAAACCTCTGTTCATCCTGCCGTGGGCTCATTCCTTCTGAGACCGTGCATTGCATGTAATTGAAGCTTCTCTGGGAAATGTCCATCCTGTCCTCAATTCGGGGGCGCCATGTCAGGATGAGGTGGCCGTAAGTGAAAAGAGGTGGACCTGGGGCTTGTGGGGCCAGGATCAGGGTCTGATTTGCTCTCAGGCAGTTGTGCAATTGACTGCAGGTCAGACTGGACATGCTCCTGCAAGGCCTGGACTCTGCCAGAGCTGGGGTCCACAGCAGCCGAGTGGCCTTAGTTCCTTCTCACAAATGTTGGAATGATGAAACCTCTCTGCCTGTCCCCCGGAGTTACAGGCTCTGCCTGCTTTGGGGTATGACAGGCTGGCACCTCAGGTCCAAGCTGGCTGACTGCTGCTCAGGAGTCTTCTCTGGGGCTCCCTTGGGTTGTGGCTGCTCCAGGCTGGCAAATCTAGATTATGTGAGAACTGTCCTGACCACCCCTCACCAGGGACATGCAGAATACCTCCCTCCCACTCTCACCAACACACTCTCCAGAACCCAAGAAGGAGGCTGGAATCCTTGCTGTGTGGTCAGATGAGACTTAGGGGTAAAATGTCCCTACTTCTTGGGAAGACCCTGCTCTGCTGTTCTTAGCCAAGTTGTCTCTGGGGCATGGAGGTGACTCATTTCATGTTCCCCTCACTTTATGACATAGCATAGGTGGTGGTGATGAAGTCAGGCATGGATAGCCCACAGTGCCAGTTGTGTGACCCAGAGCAAATGACTTCACTTGTCTGATTTCAGCTTGCCCGTCTGTGAGTGGTGTGAATAACTACCTATGTCATGGGCTTGCTGGGAGGTGCTGGCACACAATCGAGTATTTCATAAGGAGTAGCTGTCACTACGGCCGTCACTTGGACATTGGTTACAAGAGGGAATTCTGGGCTATATCAACACTGAACACTTTGAAACTTTGCCATTTAAAAATCTCAACAAATTTCTTAAATTGTTTTCTAAAAAATCAAATTTAAAATGCTTTCTCATAAATGATTTTGTATGAGGTTGGGAACATATGACTTTTTTTTTTTCGATTAATAGGAATTAAGGGCTTTAAAAAAAAATTCCGAAGCCTCCCTCCTGCCTCCTGTGTTCCACTCCTCCCCACTCTCCTGGCTGCAGCCCCTGGCATTAGTGTGACCCTCTCTGCAGGCAGGCAGGCTCTTCACCTCCCTGGGAAGCCAGCTCTCCCTAGAGCTGATTTGAAGTCCTCTTGCTGTAGTGTGTCCCTTTGCCCCAGAGCTCTCACCCAAACAAGGATATAGCTTTGGTTTTAAAACTAACTTCCAGGTTGTCCCCTGTCCCTGAAGCTGAGTTAGAGAAGCAAGGACACAGGGGACCTCAAGACAAGGACTGGTGCAGCAGCCAAGAGTCTGAGCCACTCCTTGGCTTCCTCAACCCCTCCAGTCCAGGGGGTGGGACAAAGAGGACATGGACATTGATCAGTAGGCCCTCTGTGCACACACTTCCCATGTATCAAATCCTCTGACCGCCCTAGAGCAGTGGTGTTGTCCATCTAATAATGACCCTGCCTATACAATATTTTGGGGCAGGAAGAGAGAAGTATCTGCCAGAACCCACTGGTGAAGGTCGTGCATGCAGTAGTTAAGAATGGGCGTTGAAAGTATGGTAAGCCAGCCTAAGATACTTCCCAGCTATGTGACCTTAGGGACATTGTTCAATATCTCTGTGCCTTCATCTGTGATATGGGGGAAACAAATGGACCTACCTCACAGGATTGACTTGAGGAATGAATGCGTTGATACATCTCAAGTTGATTAAAATAATCTGGCATATACACAGCAAAGACTCTCTTGGAAATCACAATTGTTGCCATTAAGTTCCACAAAGGCCTGGATATCTGTTTGGGTGACTAGTCTGGTAGAGATAGAGCAGCGTTTGGCACTTCTTTATAGGAATTCCATAAATGTTGTTGGGCAAATGAAAGTGATCATTTCAACCTGATAAAACGAGCTTTTGAGATGAAGCCATTACACGTTTTGGCCAGCAGAGGACAGCAAATAGCTACCGCTGACATTAATTCTGAGGCAGGGTGATTTTTTAAATGTTAATTTTGAAGTTCCATCAGACTGTTCCTCGTGAATCAGCTGGTGGGGGTGAAAGACTTCGGTAGGACCGGCACCAACCCTCCCACTCACCTTTCTGTAGGTTAGAGTGAACTGCAGAGATTTCATCTCCCTACAAACCTTGGCTCAATTTTCTCTAAGAGATCCAATTTATTTTCAATTTCCTTTCTTCCTTCCCTTCCTCCTTTCTTCCTCCTTCCCCTCTCCTTCTTTCTCTAAATACCTGTGTCTTCTATCCCATTTCCCACATACGCTCACTCTGCTGGATCAAGTTACTATACTGACTGCGCCCCCAGATTTTATCTGCACCGCCGCTAGGTAGCTTGTCCTCCAAGCCACAAAATCTGAAGTGGATAGCCAGATACAGTGTTCTTTCCAACTGACTAGAGCTGATAAATGTGGCAGAATCAAAAGAAAACCTGATTTGATACAATTGGCCAAGGTCACAAAGCATCTGTCCTGGAGGTTGAACACTAGCCACTCCTATGGCTCTGTCCAGGACACCAGGTCATCTCACTGTACTTTCTCTTTTGCCCACAGGGGAGGCTCATGGTTATGGTTTGGTTGTTAAATGTCCCCCCCTCATGTATTGAAGGCTTGGTCCTCAAGGCAGTAGTATTCAGGGGTGGGGCTTTGGGGAAGTGATTAGATCATAAGGTCTTTAACTTCAACAATGATGAATTCATTGATGGATTCTTAATTTGAATGGAATATTGGGAGGTGGTGAAACCTATAGGAGGCAGGACCTAGTTGAAGGGAGTGGGTCCTTTGCTTCCCAGATGCCACACAAGGTGAACAGCTCTTTTTCACCATGCTCATCCCACATGATGTTCTCCTTGCCACAGACCCATAGAATGGAGCCAGCTGACCACAGACTGGAACCTCTGACACCAGGAGCCAAGATAAATCTTCCTCCTTTTAAGTTGTTTTTCTCAGGTATTTTGTCACAGCAAAGAACAACTGACTAATTCACGTGGTTCTCATTTATCATCCAGTCGATGTAGTCATCATCTTCTGGCCACAGATGCCTTTCCCCTGGTCCCTGGCACAGAGGAGCTGATAAGACTATTTTGTGAAGCAGCTCCCTGGGAGGTCCAGGTAGCCATTGCTTCCTTCTTGTTCCTCAGCTCACTCAGTCCCCTGTCCATAGCTCTTGGGTTTCCTTCTCATGCAATGCGTGTCCACCTGCCCCAATGGCACATCCTCTTGGCACTGATGAGCCACACTGGTAGCACTGTCAAGAGCGAGTTTCCAAGGATCCCCTGGATGGCAAAACCCAGAGTTCTCTGTTTCTTGTCACAAGCTTTGACCACCACTCGTGGCTGGAGTGACCTCCAGTGTCGGTTTCATAGCTGCTCTGGGGTCCCTGACTGCCCTGACATCCCCAATCGGCTTAAGATCTCATCTTCCCCGATTATTATTGAAAAATTATGCCAGGGTAACTACTTGTTAAAAGTATTTGATATTCCTAGTAAAAACAAAGTGAGTTAAAATAAGAACAAATAAAAAAGGAAAGATTTTAAACTAGAAAAATATTGGCCCTATTATGTTAGATTATAGAAATTATAAAAGAAAACATTTATGAGCCATTTACATTAAAATTAAAAGTTTCATACCACAGGAAGCATCAAAAACAACATTAAAAGCAAGAGACAAATTGGAAAAGGTTTGGTTATGCATATAACTAAAGAGTTTACATATACAACCAAAGGATGGAGATCCTAAATTTAAAAAAATCAGAAGAAATCAGATAATGAATCAGAATTGGCAACTTGAAAATATAAACTCACAGGAATATGGAACATGTTCATCTCATTGGTAATGAAGTAAATGCAAAGTTTAACATTTTTTTTTTTGGTCTCTTGAAGATGTAAATTTCTAAACTGCAGTGTCAGGTTTGCAGGTGGTGATGTTAAACACGTCCCCACAGCCTTTGCCACTGTCACTGTAGTTGTGTATTACCTATTATGTCCTCTCCCCTCCCCTGACACCAGGAACCAAGATAAATCTTCCTCCTTTTGCTTTTCTCAGGTATTTTGTCATGGCAAAGAACAACTGACTAACTCAGGTGGTCCTCATTTATACTCCATGATGATAGGGACACCTGTTTTCTAATCTGCCTCATGTACTTAGGATAGCAGCTGCTCCAGAGTAGGATACTTACAACACATCTGTAATCTATTGGATAATTGATCTTTAGCTCCAGTAACTCTACTCTTAGCAACTGATCTCATGGCAACAATCAAAAGATATTAAAAAAAAAAGACTGATATCCAATGATATTTCATTTCAACAAATGTTGTGATCATCAATATTTGCAAACCACTTAAATGTCCTTCAATAAGGGATTAGTAATAAACAAACTATGACACATCCTTATTAGAGATGACAAATACAAAGCCTTTAAAACCATGTTGTAGAAGACAACCTAATTAATGGAAAGGTTTTCTAGATGTAGTATATATCATGAAGAGGGCAAGTTCCATGACACTTTCTAGAAATTAATTTTCTGTCTATGGTATAATTTTATATATACTGTATATGCATATATGCCTGAAAAAAAAAACATGCGAGAAGACAGTCTGACATTTTAAGACTATTTATCCATAGTTGGTGTGATGATGAAGACCTTACAATTTTTGCTTTATTCTTATGTATTTATAAAAAGTTTTATAATAAGATAGTCTTACATTGAAAAGCAGATAAAAACAAGGCAGCTGAGGCCATCAGTGCCCACCCATGTTACGCAGGCTGGCTACAATTCCAAGCAGCTAACAGCTCAGAGGTGGCGTTCACCAATGAAGGGTAGGGATAGGTAGCTACCTTCCCTGGCTTCCTCTGTCCCAATGTCCCAATTCTGTAATGGGTTTCTGGAGCTCCTCAGGCCCCCCAGGAGCACAGGTGGTGGATATCCTTTGGTGACGTCCTTTCTTTGCTATGCTTTCTTGGCCTCTGGTCTCCATTCCTATGTTTCCTGGGATTGCTTTCTGAACCACCTTCGTTGCACACAAATCCTTGCCTCAGAGACTGAATTTAGGAGGATCCCAGGCTATTAAAACTCCTTCCCCTCCTCAGGAATGAACCTCTGTGTCAAACCTTCCAGAACGGAAGGAAGGGCTTCATCATGGCATTCCTGGTCAGGAGAGTCCTATCTTAGCTCTGGTCTGCTGTGCATTGCTGTGGAAACACGAACAGTGCAGTGGAAAGAGCTTATCTTGGCTGCTTCTGTCTGTGGCTCACTTTCAGTCTCTTGGCACCCCTAAGTTGAAGAGCAATCCTGCTTAACTGGAAGAGTGGACAACCCCAAACGTGACTCATTGGATGGAAGGAATTTCCTGGAATCACTTTGCCCCACAAGGTGAGATCTGCAGAGTTGCACAATCAGCCAGTGCATGTGATAAGCTACACTATCACCCCCCAGATGTGATGCCAGCATGGGACTCAATAGCAGAGCTGGATCAGGTATTGGAACAGGATATCATGAAACCATAGTCTTCTTTATGATTCTTAGAATCAGCTGAGGACTTTAAAGACCACCTAGTTCTAGAGGGGTGGGGGTGGGGAATGAGCAGCTGCCCTGAGGGCACCAGAGCAACTGAGGTAGAGGCAAGGCTGCCTCGGACCTGTAATTATGAAGCAATGACAAATTCCTCAAATTCCAAAGTCTTGACTTTTGTCCTAAGGATTTGCTCAAGGGTAATTGTCATTCTCCCCTTGGCCAGAAGAGGGCAGACACTTGCCACCATGGAAGTGAAGAGTGACCAGCTACATTGCTAGGCTGGAATAACATCTCCCGATAAGGTCACTTGGCTCTAATGAGAATTGCAACTCAAAACAAAATTCTTGACTTTTGTGCTGTAAACATGCTACTTAAGATAATGAGGTTTGGAGACTGAAGTGCTCCTTTTAGTTGCAACTTTGCCTCTTCAATACATACAACTTTGGGCCAGTCACTTCCCCTCTCTGAGCCTTACATCCTTTGAAGTATGATTTCTATTCTAACTGGGAGGAGGTGACACTAGGGGAAATGTGTAAGTTATAAAGTTACACATTGCAACACTCACTTATGCATGCCTGCTGCTGTAAGACTCCATTTTTTTTGTGTGTGTGCAGTGTGTGTGTTTGTGAGGGAGAGCGCTGAACTCAGGAGAGGTCCAGGCAAGGAGGTTTTTCTGGTCTTAATGTGTATGTTTATAAATTCTCCAGCAAGGCAAATTAGTTCATCTTTTACTTGGAAAGGATTTTACTATTTACAGTATAAACCATACTTATTTTAAAAGCTAAAGATAGAATCTTCCTATTGAATTTATGTGAGGGAAATAAAATCTAAAAGTAAATTCTACATCAAGTTGAAATACAGAGAAAAGTATTGATACTATTAATTTTTAAAAAATATTTATTTTTCAGTTTTCGGCGGACACAACATCTTTGTTTGTATGTGGTGCTGAGGATTGAACCTGGGCCGCAGCGCGCTACCACTTGAGCCACATCCCCAGCCGATACTATTAATTTTTAAATCTCTAAATGTGTGTTAGTGGTTACATGGTCATTGTAAACACAAAAGTGGGATGTGGATATTTTTAAAGAATCCTGTATCATTTTCTTAGGATACTGGATTCTACTACAGGAAGTAGTATTTTCACCTTAATCCGTTGCCAGCTGGAAAAACAATGCATTCTGCATATCATAATTTGGAACAATGAGAAGCAAGAATGCAGTTCGAAAGTGAGGGTTGAGATGTTGAACTTGTGGAAGAGAAGACCCGAGTGAAACATGGACATTAAGAAGGGGTAAAGTCACAAAGAAAAGGTCTGAACTCAGTATTGAAGGACATTCTTAATCTTAGGAGCTCACTGTACTGTCACAGGAGACAGGCAGATTCCCACCCAAGATGGCTCAATGCGTGCTTAGAAGTCTCCTCTGATGGGCTGCTGACAGGTAGTCTCAGAAACCAGCTAATCCCCATGCAATAATGTCTCAAAAGCCATGGCAAGAGCTTGCAGAAGCCAGATGGTTCCCACAGTATGAAAGGACCTTGGGATAAGAGGACAAAGGCCACCACCAGCTAACACAGGTGAGGTGGTCCAACCTTCCCTCTGGCATTTGTCTGAAACTCTCAAGCACCTGCCTGGACCCCAGGGAGATGACTTCCAAGGGCTCCACCAGCTCACAGGATGGATTGAACTCAGGCATGAGAATCGTTGACGGCTTTATTTCAGTTCTGAGAAATGATTAAAGCCACCTGGGGGTCATGCATGGAATCACTTATTTCATTATGATGAACATTTTCTTCCCCTAAGGGGAGAACATAGGAAGAAGACAGAGTGAAAGCCCAATGAAATTAACCAGTGTAAAAACTGACTTTGTTTTCTTTCTAAAATAGCAGTTGCATTTTATTGACTTGTTGGTTTATTGATGAATTTTCTTATTATTTTTAAAGCAAATAATTGGAAATTTTTACACTTTTTAATAATATCCTTTAAAGCTATAGGAAATTTTTAATGATAATGTATATCTAACACTGGCATATATAGCTAATAATTTTTTCCCCTCTAACTTGATGGTCCTTAATAAGAGCTCTTTCTCACCTCTTAGGGTGTTTCCACTTCACTTTCCTTGATGGCAACTGGATGTGCTCTGTCCTCGGAGCTGAGGACATTTTTGAGGGAACTTCAATACTTACTTCATGTTTGTGGGAGAAGACAGGACACCCAGAGGGCCAGGCTGAACTCCTGTTCTTTTGACCTCCATCTTCTCTTCCACTGTCCATCTGTCATTTCTCCTGTCTCAAGATACTAAGTATCCCCTTATTCCCTCAGGGCTAACTCATCATCTAGGGTCTGAACCCCAAGTCTCTGACTACCCTTGCGGCTTGTTACCTCCTCATGGTCTCCTCTCCTTCACGGTTGGACCTCAGCTCTCTGGTTAGCAAACTCAGTCCTGTTTTCTCCCAGACTAAAACCCTCAAGCCTTGCCTTTACTCTGGCTCCATCTTACTT
Source organism: Callospermophilus lateralis (assembly GCF_048772815.1). Classification (NCBI taxonomy): domain Eukaryota; kingdom Metazoa; phylum Chordata; class Mammalia; order Rodentia; family Sciuridae; genus Callospermophilus; species Callospermophilus lateralis. The sequence continues at coordinate 89,457,937 of NC_135311.1, read as the reverse complement.
CCTCCCTTTCCCGTATAACCATCCATGGACTCTGCTCCACCTCTCCATCCAGCTTCTGCCCTTGTCCCTTCAGAAGATCATACACATCCCAAACCACCAAATCCAACAGGCTTAACTCAGTGTGCGGCTCAGGAGGTCCAATGCCGTTCTGTTTGCTTTGCTTTGTTTCTATGAATCTTTCCTTCTTCAGCGTCTTGGACACCCTTTCTTCTGATAAATCTACCTCATTTCCTTTCTTTCCTATTGGGTGTGGCCATGCCTGGCTTGCTACTCCCCTTGGTGCTTTTCTTTGATGCTCTGCTCCAAGTGCTCTCCTCACTCTTATAGATAACGGGGGAGATGGCTTTTAAAACTCAGTTCAGACAAATTCAAGCACCATCTTGCTTTTGGTACTAGATCTTTTCTGCTGTTTTCCCAGCTCAAAATGGATTCTCCATTCTTTGGAAACTGACTCCAGTCTACCCTGTGAGCCCCAGCCATTTGATCTGACTCCCTGCACAAGCTGAATGGCACAGGGTCATCACTCTCTGTCTCATAGTTTTGAAGTAAGAGACAAAGACTTGAACAAGTTGGAAATGTTAGTATTCTAGAGGAAAGTCTATGAATTTCTGGTGTTGGAGTCCCATAAAGCTGTTCTCATTCCCACATATTTCTGGATAATTCAGCTCTTCTATGTATACTCCAGAAAAGTTTTCTAGTTAAGTTTGCCTTTTTTACTAAGCTTGTTAGAACTGGCCTCTAGAACTCGTGGACCCACTAACACTTCTCATTTAGGAATCTCTCATTTGGTCAGGGGCCCTACTATTCCTCACCCTGCAAGGGCTTGGAATTTGACTCTTGCTTTTTGTGAAGTCCAGGGTGCAGAACACCAACACAATGTCTCTTTTTTTCTCCTCCTCGACTCTTGCCTGGTTTTAGTCTTTGTGATCTTTTTTTTTTTTTTTGCTGGGCTTATCCAACCTTTCCATGCTCTGATGGTAATTCTAACCATGTCACTTCTCTGCCTAAAACCTGAGGCAGTCTCGTAACTCTTACCATGGCATTAAAAACACTGCCTCTTCTGATTGACAGGTGCACAGGGCCCTTCTTCTGCTGTTGCACACCTATGTGCCAGCCAGGCCCAGTGACCAACCTGAAGCAAACATTCTCTGTACCTCACTGTTTCGGTGATTTTTGAACTGCTGGTCCCTTTGCCCTTCGACTCTGACACAATCTGGCTTCTTCTTTAAGACATTCTCAGATCCTTGTTCCATTCCAGAGGACAGAGAGACACTCCCTCCATCTCTCTTCTCTGGGAGAGATCACTCTAGCATTTGAATTCCGTCTTCCCTGCTAGATTGGGAGGAGGGGCTACATGTGATTGCTGACACCAGGCTGGTGATAAGTGGATGCTGAGTGCATTGGATCATGTACCATCGAATGCTCATCAGGTAGAAAAAGGCCTGGAAGAATAGTTAAGGCCAAAGTATTTCCTGCTGTCACTGTTTCTCATGGGTTTAGCCAAAACTGGGGGAAAGAAAGGGTAGGGGGCACTGGTGAATGTATTAAACAAAATGCACCCCAGACCTTCAGGCAGCAGTATCTGAGAAAGAAGACACCAGTGAAATTGCTTGTAGACTCCAGGAAGACGATACTTATGTGTATTTATAGTTGATAAAGTATTTCTGTATACATGAAATGATTTTTATTTTCACTGTAACCCTGTAATGTGGATATATTTTTATGGACATCAGTTTGTAGGTGAAGAAACAGCTTGATCAGATGCCTTGGGCAAAGTCACACAATAGCAAACGATGGACCATCAACTGCTTGTTCTCTCTGCTACGCCATGTTGCCTCTCCAACAACAGTAATCAAATGTGATGACACAGGCGCTTGGAGAAGTAGGAGTAAGATGTATGTGGCAAGGATCAGTGTCCACTTCTGAAGTGATGGCTGTTCCCCATCCTTATTGACAATCTTTAAGAATTCCTTGCTGACCCAGTAAGGTGTTATGGTTTGAATGTGAGTTGTTCCCCAAAAGCTCATGTATGAGACAATGCAAGAAGGTTTAGCAGAGAAATGATTGGGTTATGAGAGCCTTAACCCAATCAGTGACTTAATCCCCTGATGAGGATTAACTGAAGGCAGGTAGGGTGTGGCTAGAGGAGGTAGGCAATGGGGGTGTGGCTTTGGAGTATATATATTGTATCTAGCAAGCAGAGTCTCTCTCTCTGCTCTCTGATCATTATGTGAGCTGCTTTTGTTTGCCACACTCTTCCGCCAAGATGTTTTGCCTCACCTTGAGCCCTGAGGAATGGAGCATGCTCTCTATGGATTGAGGAAAACTTGAGTCCCTGAATAAACTTTTCCTCCTCTACAATTGTGCTTGTCAGGTCTTTTAGTTACAGCAGCAAAAAAAAAAAAAAAAAAAAATGGACTCAAACAGAAATTTTCTCTATTTCCCCCACCCACTCCTCACTCCTAGATTCAATATGGAATTGAATCTGCTTTCATATACATGGGTCTGAGTAGGCAGAGGGTGTGCACATACATATATACATATACATACTGGTTTATTTAAATGATTGGATCTACACTTTTGGAGGCCGTTTGAAGCATCTTATCAAAAGAAAACACATTTTTAAGCAAGAGGTTAAAAAAGCTTTTCAGACCCAAAGGCCATTTAATACCATAAATCCTACTTGGGTAGTTTAGCAAACATTTTTTTAAAACCCACGGCCAATGGACTGGTTAGTATTGGATACACAGATTTGGTTTCAAAGCTGAAATGCCTCTGGTGGAATAGACCTTCTCATGAAATTCAATTATTTTATATTAAGCCATAAAAAATAGGGACACATATCTATTGACAACTTAAATATTAACTCAGTAGACTAGGCTACTTGGTGATATAAATAGGGGGAAAAAAAGTGGTCATGGATGAGGAGTGAGGCTATGGCAGCAGCATACCTTAAACTGCAAAGAATGTTAAAATTCTATCCCAGAATCTAAAGCAAGAAAAAAAGAGTCATATTCCACTCGATATAGACCCCATCCAGCCCAAACCATCCCCAAAGGAGCACACCCCCCCCAACACATGAGGTTTACTAACCACCTGCTACAGATGTTACTATGTCACTAATTAACAATGATCACAGAAAATGTGTCATAGCAAAGTTTTTGTTATCATACACAACGCATTAGTGGCTGCAGGAATTCTCCTCCAAAAGCTACCGCCAGAAGGCCATCCAAGAAATGTCCAAGTTGCTGGTCTAAGAAACCGCAGCCAAGAGGCATGAGGCAGCCAGCATCAGTACACTGAGCTGTCTGTCTGGCAGGCTCCGCGCTCTAGTGAGAGGGCCCGGGTGTAGAGAGATGGTCCCATCTGGGTGCTGTATTCTCTACTCCTGAGCCTCCTTGCGGGTGAGCTTGTAGATCTCCGTAGGCCCGTCCACGTGGGTAATGGTGGTGGTGAGCTGGAGTTCCTCTCCACTGTGGACGCCCAGATCACCTGAAACAGGGTTTGGGGTGTTAAAGGTGTTCAAGCAGGAAAGGGAAGCAAGCTGGGATTCATTTTCTGGAACTGCTTGGGGGCTGGTCCCCTTTCACATTCTGAACTCGTAGGCTAATGCCCCACCTTTTCATTTTGAATTTGCAGTATTTTTTAAAATATCATTTTTGGCTCTCAGAGAAGTCATTAATGATACATGAGTCAGCTCACTGCTGGTATTATTCATAGTAATTATTAACATTTAATGAGAGCTTACTTTGTGCATGATGCTCTTCTAAATGCTTTATGTGTGATCCTGTTTTAAAAAATGTTTTCATTAGTGCACTAGAGTTATGCATAATAGTAGTGGGGTTCATTTTTACATAATCATTCATGCATGGAATATAATTTGCTCCATTTCAGACCGCAGTATTTCCTCTTTCCCTCTCCTCCTCCTTCCCCCATTCCCTTTATTCTACTGGCTTCCTTCTATTTATTTATCATTTTTAAAAATTGAAACTTTATAAATGTGGGATTCATTGTGGCATATTCATATATATATATATATATATACACACAGCATAATTTGGTCAATTTCATTCTGTAATTCCTCCCTTTTCTTGTTTTTCCTCCCTCCCTTCAATCCCCTTCCTCTCCCTCTATTTTTGTGGGATCCACCCCCTCTTTCTTTCCCTTATTTTTCTCTTACTTTCATACATGAAAGAAACATTCCACCATTGACTTTCTGAGTCTGGCTTATTTTACTTAGCATGATGTTCTCCAGTTCCATCCCTTTAGTGGCAAATGCCATAACTTCATTCGTTTGTATGGCTGAGTAAAACTTCATTGTGTATATATAGCACATTTTCTTTACCCATTCACCTGTTGTTGGGCACCAGGGATGGTTCCATAATTCAGCTATTGTGAACTGTGCTTCTATAAACGTTAATGTGCCTATATCATTACAGTATGCTGATTTTAGTTATTTTGGATAAATACTAAAGAGTAGAATCGCTGGGTTATATGGTGGTTCCATTCTTAGTCTTTTGTGGGATCCCCATACCACTTTCCAAAGTGATTATACTAATTTGCAGTCCCATCAACAATATATACCCGCCTATACACATCCTCGCCACCATTTATTATTATTTGTACTCTTGATGACTGCCATTCTAACTAGAGTGAGATGAAATCTCAACGCATTTTTCTGATTGCTAAGGTTGTTGAGCATTTTTTCATAAGTCTGTTTGCCACCTGGATTTCTACTTGTAAGATTTCTACTTGCTCATTTATTAATTGAGTTGTTTGGGGGGGTTGTTAATTTTTTTGAGTTCTTTATATATTCTGGATATTAATCCCCTGACAAAGATTTCCCATTCTGTAGACTCTCTCTTCATGCTCTTAATCATTTCCTTTGCTGTGCAAATTTTTTATTTAAAAAAAATTTTTTTTTGGTATCAGGTATTGAACTCAGAGGCACTTGACCACAAGCCACATCCCCAGCCCCCAGTTGGCTCTCAGCCCTCTGGTTAACACACTCAGTCCAGTCTTCTCTCTTCCTTACATGAGTCCTGTCATTCCCTAGAGCCTGCTGACCTTAGAGGGCAAGGGCCAAATACTGGCTGCTTTTGTCTTAGTCCTTTTACCTCCTTGGTTTTGGTCTCCAAGTTTTGGTTTTAAACTCTTAGAAGGTCAGTTTCACCAGGCTTGAAGTGGTAGTAATGGGTTTGAATTTTTCATATTTACAATTTTACAATCACCCCTTCTATTTATTTAGGGTCAGTATTAGTATAGGGATTTAGTATTATATACTATCTGTCCTGTAGGTGATGGCTTATTATCTCAAATTAACTCAGATTCTTCTGTTAGAATTAGTGTTTCTGCAAAACACTAACAGGGAAAAGTTATAAAGTTTTACAAGGAAAATACAAAATGAAAATGAAATTACCAAGAGCAAACACTTAAATGAACCAAGAAACATAATTTGTATAACACTAATGTATCTTTGATATCTATCTAGCATCTGCAAAACCCATAAATTTATCAACCACATATGAAAATCTTTGTTTTACTTTCTTTTAAAACTCTTTTACGCCCTTTAAATACCTTTTATAATTTACCCAAATTTTTATTTAGTTTTGTATTATAACCCTTTTAATTTTGGGATCACAGGACTCTTTCTAAGGATCTATCTTTTGAATATAACATTAAGTGAGCTTAATTCTAGCCTATTGTGGGGCTATCAGGGATGAACAGCAGGGCCTTGTCTCAGGTGAGGTTGACCTTTTGACAGATCTTAGTTAAAGTGCTTTACTTTTGAAGCTGACCTTTGCCCTATTATATCATTCTATTGAAGAGTATAAGAATGGGTTCAATCCCCAGCACCACCAAAAAAAAAAAGAGTATAAGAAAACAAGGTTTTCTGAATTGCTTCCTGGGTTTATCTGAATTTCAGTTAGCATGATATAAATTACATCTGAAACATGAATCAAACAGAAAGGCTAAAAGGTCTTAAACTTCCTTTTTGTGGAAAAAGTGGCAGAAATGTTTCCATGTTCCACACTGTCAACCTTTAAACAAATCAGGTTCTCCTTAATAACTTTCCAAAAATACATTTAAAATGCCCATTCCAATGTAAAGAGCAACATACAGATTTTATATGTAACATATTGACAACTGATTACCTTTATCTAGTAATAAAACATTAAATATCATAAAGAGATCACCAACTAAATTTATTATTTTTATATAAGTCTGAAAAAGGTTATCACTACAAACAGCTTTAGTTTGGAAAATATCAGCTTGGTAAAGTGCTCTCCTAAGCTTTACATTTTAAAAAACTTATATACTTGGAGAAAATGAATACATCTAATATACAAATACAAAGAAGCCAGAAATAATAGCATCATAATTACACAGATGTCCTTATATTAACTTATTTTTAACATTTAAAGTAAAATTTAGAATCTCTGATAAGTTTAGGAAACAGTGTTAATGATTAGAAATAGACATCATCTGATGTACAAATGCATCTCATTTATATAACAATAAAAAATGTATGTAGTTAAAGCAAACCAATGTCAGGTTTTTAAATGGCATTGTGGACATGTTATATGTTTAAAGTTCAGATACAAAGTATAAAGGAGAGCACTTATTGTTTACCTTGCCTATATTAAACCTACATAGTTTTCATTCTATAAACTTTTACATATATATTAAATGTCTCAAATACACTGTAATAGCATAAAATAATTTTTGTTCATTTAATCAGACTTATAAAACAATTATTTAAAAGACTTCAAAATAGTCAGATATAAAAGAATAATAGTGTCTTTCAAGACTGTTTCCCCAAGTAATAGAACCTAATAGACACAAGAAATTATCTTGATAAATAAGAACAGATCAATGTCTTAAGAAAAACCTTGTTTTTAGAGATAATTAGAATGTTTTATATCACTACATTGAATTTTGACCTTAGAAAACTGTTAAATATATTTATTTGTGTTAATTATAGTCAACTTAACTACACATATAAATTTCTTAAGGTCTATTTTCACAAACCTTCTGCAACTTAATTAGACATTCTATAACTTGTTTACATCCTTAGTTTTGCTTTCCCTTTTTTATCTTGGACTTTAGGACAAAAAGATTATTTTAATACTTTTTCATCGAAAACATTCCTTTTCTCTTTTAACCTCTAAAATATAGCCTCATATCTACAGTTTTTTTACATCTTCTTTTCTTCAGATGCAGATTCTTAAGTTTATAACTTGAAACAATCCTTAACCATTTTTGGATTTAGGCAAATATTTCCTTTTTAATGAGATGAAATACTTTCTTTACTTTTAGATTTTTTCCAATCTAAACATAGATTAAATCTTGTATTATTATTATTTTTTAATAAAATTATATCTGTTAAAGCTTTAACTCTTAGTAACTTTGCTTTTAGTTTAGGCCTGAAAGGAAGGCAGTCTTTAACTCTTTTTCCACTTACCAACAATTTATAAAAACACAATCCCTAAGAGACCCTAATATAAATATATTATCTTATAAAGCCAAGAGTACTTGAATTTATATCCAGTAGTTAATATCTTAGTATTTTTAAAAAAATTTTGTAGTTGTGTATGGACAGCATATCTTTATTTTATTTGTTTTAATTTTATGCCGTGCTGAGGGTGGAACCCACTTGGGCCTTATACATGCTAGGCAAGCACATTGTCACTGAGCCATAGACCCAGCCCTCGTGTTTTAGTATTTTAACTTGCAGATTAATCTGATGTCTCTTCTAACAAACAGATTTATAATGTTTATCCCACTTAAATTAAACCTAATTTACTCATAAAAACCAAGGTATCACACAAGCATAGTTGACAATCTTGGTCATTTTCCTGTCAAAAGAAAAATCCTAAAAACCACGGACATTATACTCTAAACATTTTATAGACACCAACACTCGATTGCCAACGAGCTATAAAAATGTGGGTTAGTAATTTTAAAGGTCTCTTTACTTTTGTCTCCATCTTTAAGACAAAAGGAGAAGATTTCTATTAAATCAATGGTTACGATGAGAATTACTTACTTTCCCAAATATTGAGTATAGAGAATGTAAAAATAAACACAAGAATCAGCATGATTTTGGTTAAAGCAGAGGTTCTAGAATGCTTCTAACCTTTCTAGTTGACAGCAGATGTACAACACAGACCAGTTGAGGTGGAGGAATGAGAGACTATGGAGACACTTTAGAGAAGGGAGTGAGGGAGGACAGGGAGAGTTTGTCCTCAGGATTTGGATTCATAGCAGAAGCTTAAAGATTCATGAAGTTGGTTCCTCAGGTCTGAATGTGGTGATTAATGGTGCAGATTCCTTGACTGTCATGCCAAGGCTAGGTCCCTCCAACAAGCTGTCTCGGGTCAACCCTGCGTTTGAAGGGCTGCTCAAGGCACTGGGAGACCAACCTCTCATAGGCATCTTCCTAATGAGTGACTTAGGCTCCTTCTGACCCAGAAATGGGGTATATTTGTCTAAGGGAGTCTCCTATCTTTGGTGCTTTTATGACTAAGTATTCATCTTCTAAAGGAGAAAAGGGTGTTTGGCTAGGGAAAAGTGGGAAGTGTTGGGGGGGGGGGAGAAATACACACATGAAACAGGGAGAAGAAAAATAGAAATACCATCCATTTAAGTCCTGTTGTGGCTTTAGTTTAAAGTGATACTCTCCCCCCATCTCTCTGGTCTCAAAAGAGTCTGAAAGTTAATCATTTCAGTCAAGCCCTAGTTGCGATAAGTAGCCCTGAAAAGAAATCCCCTTGATATCTGTAGCAGGAGAGAGAAAGAGCAAGCATTTAAGCTTGGTAGGTAAATGGCTGGGATACTACTACCTTAGGAGAAAGCTCTCAAGAAAAAGAAAGCCTATGCATACATGGGATTTCCAGTTTCCTTCCCTGTGCAATCATTTCTCATCTGGACAGAAAAGAAAAACCTTTGGGAAGTAGGGTGTCCTCTGAAGTTCACAAGCCTGTCATATCATCTTCCTTTCTTATGAAGCTGAGTCCCTACAAAGCAGGACAGAAGATCTCTTTTGAGTGTCCTCAGAAAGATCTGGGACCTGGTGCTGGCAGGCCATAGAGATCCCATCTCTCCTCCCTCCCCTGGAGCATGGTCCCTAGTATAGTTTAGGTATCATGGCAGGAATGCATACAGGGAGAGCAGGAACCCATCTATGCAAGGTCAGGAAGTGGCAAAGAAGTACCGAAAGCTGCTGGTTAAGCCTGAGAAGTGAAGTTTAAATGGGGGATCTACACAAAAAATGGTGGGGAGTGCCTCTTTACCTCAGATGTGACTTAAGAGTTCCCACTGACTGAGGTCCCACGGCATTCTGCTAGTCAGGAGATGATAAAGATGAGAGGTAAGAATAAGAGAAAAGAGGTCTTCTTATCCTCACTGAAAGACCCCAAATGGTGTAGAGGAAAAGTTCAGAAAAGGGCTGAACTGGGAAGGTAACTAGGAAAAAACAAAGAAACAAAACCCAGTTTCCTAACCAATGCACCAAGATGTTGCAGAGACATTCGCCCAGGGAGCCCGAGAGAGGAGACAGAAAGGTCCTCACCTAGTTTTTATGTTCTGGCTTGAGAGGATTTCAGGCAAGACACAAGACTTAGTAAAAGAATAGCAAAGTTTATTAGAAGGGTAGAAAAAGAGAACACTCTCCAGGAGGAGAGTGGGTGGTCTCAGAGAAGGACGGTGTGCCCCTCTTGACCTCCAGTTTTATTGGAGGTCCCAGAAAAGTTTCCAGAGGGTCCTATCCAGGTCCACCTCTTGACTTTTGACTGACAGAAGGATTACATCAACTTCGAAGTCCATGGTAAAAGTCCAAGGCAACTCCGGGTCATTTTGGCTCATGCTGACCAGTTCTAATTGGAACCTGTTCTGAAAGATTTCTAGGGCTAGGGGGAATTATCCTTATCTCCCTGAGGTCTGGACTCTGGTCTGTGTGAAAGTCACAGAAGTCGCCTTCTCCAGAGTCATGTCACAGGGTGGAGCCTTTTGGGTATTTCTCCTACAGATAACAGGTTTTTTTTTTTTGTTGTTGTTGTTTGTTTGTTTGTTTTTTTTTTTGCTGAGGAATATAAAATATCCTATTGACTAAAGCCAGACAGGGTTTCAAGTAAATTGCTTGTTAACAGAAAGCATGTGGGGACCAAAACAGTGGGTCCAATTCTTAGAATTGTTCCCTTAACCTCATGTTGCCACTGTTGATGTCCATCTATTCCTTATCAAGGACAGCTTTATAGATGAAGGAGCTGGAGGTAAGTAAGGTCACTGACTGCTCCAGGTGGGAGAGCAGGCCCCTGAGACAGCCAGCAACCAGGCCCAAGGCACATCTGATTCCAAGGCACACAGTGGGCTACAGCTGCACAACATGCCTCTAGGCTAGTGCATCTTTGCTAAGGCTAATTGACCAAGTAGCCTTGTTCACAGGCAGCAAGAGACTGGGCAAGTGACGGATCTAATAAGTTTAGGAACTTCACGGGCTTTTCTCTTCAGGAAATGAGTACCAAAACATACTCCAAATTTTCTTCTGTCCCTAGGGATGCCACAGCACCAGAGTCTTGAACTTATCCTTAGTGGATAGAGGGGCAGTAATGTGGCTATTCCTGTTAGCAGGAAAAAAAACTTTCTACAAGTTAAGCCCTTAAAAGTCTGCCATCTTCCATCAGAACGTAAACTAGTGAAAGGAAAATGGCAAATATTCAGAATCAATAATACCTGGTGCATTGATGTGTGGGGGTGCACATGTACATGAATACTTGTGGACAGGGGAATAACAAGTAAAACGTGTCTATGCTATGCATGTGTGTTATGTTTTGGGACTGAAATCTTCCCTAGTTTCTAGCATAAAATAAACAAACAAGCTGGGGTTCTGTATCATAACTTACAAGAAGCCCTGACCCTGTACTTAGGACTAATGTCCTGGGCATCTGTGGATCCCAAGGTCTCAGGACCTTAGGGGTTACCCATATACCCTTCAGGGAAGCCACATGGTATTAGCTTTCCCTGGTAGACCCATCTCTGTGTTACACAGCAAAGTCTGTCCTACAGCTGTCAGGACATGGCCAGAGAAGGTACTAAAGAGGCATAGCCCAGCTTTCAGCACATCCAATGTATCTGCCCTTCAGCCAGAGAAAGATGTAAAGTAAAGCTGGTGAGAGACTTGACCCTGGTTGCCGGGGACCAGATTTTCTCAGGTCACTAAGTTGCATTCTTGCTAGTGCAACTTCTAGTTCATGCCTCCACCAAGCAGGTGAAGTACAAGCTTCCCACTTCTAATCAAAGAAAGCCAGGTCTAGATTTGCATACCTGGGTGAGCCATCAGAACTTCAAAGCCAGTCTCAGGATCTGCATGTCTGTGTGAGTCATCGGAGTTTCAGACAGTCCTGACCACCCCAGAAGCATTGTTTACCTAAGGAAACCCTTTCCCAAGACTTCCTAGAAAGAGACATGGAGGTGGAATTCTGTTTGGCTTTTGAAAAGAAGATGTGGATTCTTTAAACCTCAGAATGTGATTCTAAACTGCAGATCTCAGAAAATGTGTATGATTCTGCAGATCACTTGAAGAAACAGTGAAAATTGCTATGATTTTTTTTTACTGAACAGATAACTATATAATAGTCCTTATCACATGGCAGAAACAGATTTAAACAATGCACAAACATTAGTGCATTAATCCTTGTCATTCTCATTCTGTTGGTGAAGAAACTGAGGCACAGAGAGGCTAAGTAACTTGCTCAAGGCCCCAGCTGATCAACAGTGATGTGAGATTCAAACCAGAGTGACTCGGCTCCAGGATCCACACTCTCAGCCTTCAGGTTCTGCCATCTCTTCCTAAATATTCAAGTTTCCAACAGCCAAGGAGACTGACAGTGAAGTACAAAGTCCTCGTGTGATATGTTACAGTTAGACATGCACAATAATTTGGATGAATGTTCAGTATATTAATTCTGTTTTTATATCGGATAAATTTTTAGCACACAAATCAGCGCACTGACAGGAGAGCTGTTATTTATGAGTATTTGCCATATGCACTGTGAGGGGCTTAGCATGCCCTGGATTTCCTTGTAAGATGGGAAGCCACTGAGGCATAAGTAATTTCTCTAATGTGCTGGATGAGGACCCAGATCAATGGGACTCTGTGTAGCAAAATCTATGATTCTCCTGTGTGTTTATTGTACCTTGAAGGGCAACCTTTCCCCTCAGGGTATCCATGTGGGAGTATGACAGTAACTTAGAGGAGTGGGGATCCCTCCAGTTGTCTCCAAATCCCATCAACTCCTATTTCTGCCAAGGTCTTGCTCCATCTGTTAGTCTCCCTCCCTCTCTCTTGGCTTCTGGTGCTCAGTGCAGACATGCTCAAAGTCTCTTCCCATCTAAGACAAAAACGAAACCCTTCTGAAAATGTGATATGCTTCCTACTGGGGAGAAAAAAGAGAAAGTATGAGAGAAAAAGAAAAGAATTCTTCCCTCTGCAGTAATTCTCTCTGGTGATGCCATCAATTCATAACATTACAATGGAGGCTAGTTTTTCATAACCTTTGGGTATGGACCCAACCTCTGTCTCCCATTCCATCTCAAAGGACTACAGAATTAGATGCACATCTGTAGTGTCACATGCACAGGTGTATAGTGTTGCTTGGTTCTAACTGCCTGGAATGCCTGCTGAGGACCAAGAAACCCACACACACTGGGGTACAGCTTAAAATTGGCAGCATTTTACGACACACATTTTTGTATCTGTGGTCACTTCAATAAAAAGAAGAAATGATGCTATACCCCTCTCAGGTTGTTTCACAGATTCTGAGAGAGAACAAAGGTCTTCTAATGTCAATAATTCCTAATCCTATTCTCACAACCACGTAGGCAAACTAACAATCCTATTACCCAAGAGTGGAATCCAGAGTGCTCCCGCAACCTGAGTTTGAGTATTTCTCAAGGTCATGCACAGTCTTTGATGGAGCCAGGATTCCCAGCCATCTGTGTCTATCTCCAGAGCATATGTTCTCTCCGTAACTGTATTCTTTTTTGGTGGAATTTTCCCTAGGCTCTCACCATCTTCTCTTCCATTCACCTCCAAAGTAAGCTTGAATGATAACTCTTTATAATGATGTCCCTGGTTCACAGCAAAATGAGAAAAACAAGAATGATGTGGTATTTGTAAAGCTTAATTATTTCTATGTAAAAGACTGCTCTTTCATGTTATGTTTCCCTACAGTTTAGGTATTAATATGATTAACATATTAAAAAATAAAATTCTGGGCAATATTACTTTTTACTTCATTTTTTTTCTTTTTTAAAGAAAAGAAATACCTAGCACAGCATCTAGTATGTAGTAAGTGTTGCAGGAAGCCCAGCTCTACCCTGCTCTGCCAGGCTGGGACTAGCCTAGCATATCAGTACTAGTATTACCTGCCAGGATTTACAGACAAACTCTCCTCTGGAGAGCAGGCATGGCTCAGCTTTGAGGATCCTTCCTGGGAGACAGTCACTTTGATGACAAGGTTTAGAGACCCTGGGTCCAGTCATCTCTTAATCCCTTTTAAACACAAGAGATAGTTATACCAGGCTACAGGGAGCCATTTCCAACAACCTCCAAAACATCTCCAGACACCCCAATACCAGGATAAGACTCCAAGGTGAAGGACAAAATTAAACTTAGAAGTTTTGAGTAAAATCTTAATGTCATAGACTGAATTGTGCCCCCTATGCAAAGTCACGTATTGACATCCTAACCCCTAATACCTCAGAATATTGCTGTATTTGGTAACAGGGTGTTTAAAGAGGTAGTTAAGTAAAAAATGAAATAATTGGTATGAGCTCTCATCCAAAATGATTGGTGTGCTTTGAAAGGAAGGGGACTGGAATACAGATACACTCCGAGGAAGACCACGTGAGGACTCAGGAAGAAGGTGGCCATTTACAAGCCAAGGAGAGCTCTCAGAAGAAATCAATTTTGCTGACTCTGATCTTATCCTTTCAGCCTCCGGAATTATGAGAAAATAAACTTCTGTTGTTTAAGGCACTAAGCCTGTGGTATCTGTTACAGCAGCCCTACCAAACTAATACATTTGAGAAGCAGAAAGTTCTCTTCAAGAAGGTGACTGAAGTGCCCCCAACGGGACAGGGTGACAGTAATTTTAAGACACAGAGAAGATGATTTTAAATGACAGAAGTATGAAAGTTCAGGTCACTGGTAGGACAACAGCCCTGAGAGAGGCAAGAAGAAGAAAGTACCTGACTACAAATAGCAGAGTAGGAGGTTCAGGCTGGCAAAGGACTGTCGCTTGGTTCCCACTTTCACTGGGAAATGGGAAAAGGCTGTTGAGAGCCACTTTAGGGTCTGGGTCCAGCCTTGGAGATAAGAACAATTCCATCACTGTTTGCAGACATCAAGGGAAAGCCAGGCTGGCCCAGGGCGGATCATCCAACATACAACCAGGGGGTGACTGAAGTAAATGACAGACACTGTCAGGCCCCACTGCTCAATCCAAGCATTTATGGAGGCAACTAAAGCCACTGCTCCTGTGAAACAAGCAGCAGCTTCCAGAAGTAATACTGGCAGCATGTGGTAGTTGGCGACCAAGACACGGGACTTGGGGATACTGCTGTTGCTTCCAGGAGCTTGAGTGCATCAGACATTAGACATTTCACAGGCACAGAAATAGGAAGGCCCAAGGGGCAATTAGGGCATCTCTCATTCCCTTCACAGTAGTCATTCAGTCAGGAATACAGTTTCCCATAATTCTTCCAAAACATTCTTGTCAAGAATTGTGTAGGCAAAAGAACACAAAAACCAAAGCTACAATCCAGAAATTTCTGACTTCATGACCTGCTCTTACTTTATTTTTTTCCCCACAGGGATTAGTGACCTACTGAGTTAAATAGTTTTTCATGAGTACAGGGCATTGCTGTTGTACCCCTTGGGGATGGTGCTTTTGCCCCGAGAAAGGGGTCAACATTAGCCCTCTGCAGTTCATTTCTGCCTGGGAAGATATCCAGAATGATTCATAAATTGGTTATGGCAACAGGTAAAAAGAACAGCTTTAAGGAAAGTCAGCAGCAGCAGGGGAAAAAATGTAAATGCTCCTCGAAGGAAAGAGAACCAGAATATCATCGTTGCATTTTTTAAAACGGTGTGAGTGTGTGCGTGCGTGTGTGTGATATACAGATGCACATACATGTACACACAAGATAATTACACACATACAGGTGTCCCTTGGTATCCATGGAGGGTTAGTTCCAGAACCTCCTAAGGTTACCAGAATCTGTAAATACTGAATTCCTTCATATAAAATGCCATAGTCTTTGCATAGAACTATGTGATCCCCCCTGAATACTTTATATCAGCTCTAGATTATTTATAATACCCCATACAATGTAAATGTCATGCTAAAGAGTTGTTATACTCTATTGTTTAAAAAGGAATGACCAGAAAAAGAAGTCTGTACATGTTTAGTACAGATGCTTTTTTTTTAAGGGTATATCTAATCTGTGGTTGGCTAAATATGAAAATGTGGGACTCCAGGACACAGAGGGCCAGGTAAATGTGTGTGTGTGTGTGTGTGTGTGTGTGTGTGTGTGTGAGAGAGAGAGAGAGACAGAGAGAGACAGAGAGAGACAGAGAGAGAGAGAGAGAGAGAGAGAGAGAGTGTCAGTCTATGTTCAACAATTCATGTGAATGTGTTTCACTACTGCTGTTGCTCTGGGAAATCAAGCAAGAGGAGGAGCGCCCCACACCTGCAGTGTCTATCAGGAGTGAGCACACTGGCTTGCGGCTGTCCTGCCAGGTCCTGTATTTCAAAATTCAGGTGAGGATACCTTGTCCACAGATTAGGATAATGTCTCCTTGATAGCAAGGGCCATCTCTGTCCCTCCATCTCATCCAACATAGCACAGTGCTAAGTACTGTGATGCTTGGTAGTTCATTTGTCAAGGCTCACTCTCTGATCCGGGCAGTAAAAGAGAAACAGAAACTCATGAAGGGAAGTGCTCTCTGGAAAGTGACCCTCAATTGAAACTGCTGCCCATTTTGTTCTTCTCTGTGCATTCCATGGCCAAAGGGAGAAGCAAACATCTATTCCTTTCCAACCCGTCTCCTCATGTTTCTTGGCATCTCTCCACCCACTAAACAAAAGAACACTCCTCTATAGTTCCTTCCCTTTTATATACCCTTTGGCATCAGAAACTGTTTGTCAAGTTCCTGGAAATGGGTTTTCTCCCTAGCGATTCATCTAGGACCCATCTCATGAAGAAAAGAAGCACCACATGCCTGGGATTCACTCTTCATAGAAGAGACCTGAATTCTTGGCTCTGGGCCTTAGAAGTAAGTGCAGTGGCGGGTAGGGGTCGGGGGAAGCCCAAGCTAATTAAAAGGGAGCATGGGAAGGTTGGGGGAGCGAGGAAATACCATCCAGACACCCAGGGGATTTTAAAATGCAGCATATCCTCTTGAGGGTTCATGTTTAGGTTTCCATGGAATATTCCCAAATATTTCTAAGGAACTTCAGAATCTTGGCTAATGCTCCATAATTCTTCGGACACATTGTGTATCCTCGTGGCAGATGGAGAGGTAAAAAGGGAAGAAGAGCAGAGAAGGAAAGTGTTCAGAGAGCCTGACATGGAAGAGACCCTTCTGACTACATGAGGTCATGGTACCACATCAGAAAGCACAGGGTACAAGCTACAAGGGCTCAAGCTGTGAAGCTACCACTGGAAAACTGCGAAAGCACATGGCTTTTGTGTTTGTGATCAGCACAGAGTACCAAAGCAGTCTAACCACGAAAATACTGGAAGAATGTTTCTTCCCTGGGGCTCTGCTGGCATTTGAGGTAGGACAATTCTTTATTGCAAGAACCTATTTCTTTCATTGCGGGACATTTAGCATCTCTGGAATGTGGACACTAAGTGCCAGTGGCACATTCCAATCATAGTGACAATCCAAAGCAACCACAAATACTTCCAAACTCCCATCAGTGAAGGAATCCAGGGATATGGCCTCCTGTTGAAAACTAGTTTTTGAGCTTTCTTGAAAATAATAGCTCAAGCTGTCTTCAACAAAAAAATCCTGATGAGGAAAAGATGGAGTTCTGACTCTCAGCTGTGAGCTTTAGAGCGTAGGTGAGCTGTTGTGAAGGGTGAGGGGTCTGATGGGATCCACCTAAAATCCTTGGCTTGGCAGGGCCATCAGCCTAACCAAGCTGGAGCCAGGCATTCTTGCCAGCACTTGGATACTCCTTACTTGTGACAGATATCATGCCCTGGGTTGTCACTCAGTGACAGAAAGTGCCCCAATGCCACTTCTTTTCTATCATGAAGCAAGAGAGGCATTGAATGTCACAGTTCAGAAGGACTTAAGAGAGACCACTGAACTGTTGGGAGAAGTGGTGCACAGAGGGTTAAGAGGTTTGCCAGGGATCACACAATAAAAACAACCAGCAGAAGGGTTCATGTGCATAGAGAGCAGCAACACACAGTCATACTGGACCCCTGCAACACATTAGTGCTAGGACGCCATCCAGGAAGTGCAGGCACTGCTCTATGTGGAGTTTCCCTGGAAGACAAGAACTTCGTCTACTTCAGTCAAGGCCAGGCCATGAGGTTTGCCAGAGTCTGACAGGATGACTGTGAAATGAAATGAAGGTTCTTGTCTGCAAGCCCGGAATCTCTTCCTGCTGTCATGTTGAAGGTCCATGTTCCAGAGGCTACACACCCCCACTTCCCATGCACAAGGTAAAAGCACTGAGTACTAGCACTGGAATGGAAGCCAATGGCTGTCTAGCTTCCAAACTTTCTAGAAAGGAAGTTGGTCAAACTGAGAGCAGAACCGTGGGTAGGGAAGTGAAGCCTTTACTCTTATTCAGGATTCATAGCCAGAGATGGGACTAAAATGGTAACAAGTAGGTGAAGGTGTAGAAAGGAAGAGACATCTCATGTCCAGGATGCTGTCACCTGGAAATGGCCAGAAGAGTACAAAGACAGATGGTAGCTGAGGCTGCTCCACTACCCATGGCCCCTAGAACAGAAGCCCTCTTCTCTGTCATCCTTTTTATTTCTATCTATATGTCACTACCTTCTTTTCCTTTCTCTCGTTCTCAAGATCATAGGCCCATGTGTGAAAAATAAAGGCCGATCTAGAACTCTTGCTTCTAAAATATCACTTCATTCAACATGTCTAAAGCATCTTTAAGAACCATCTCTACTGCCCTTCAGGAGTAAACACTGCAGCAGGGGAGCAAAACGGCCCAGACAGACTCATCTCACATCCACCCAGTTAAAACTGGACCCATACTTCACAGGCTTATTCTTCAGGATGCCAGTACCAAGTGACATTCTGTCAGGAGAAAGGGCTCCAGGAACAAGTGATTTAACAGTTGAAAGAAATGCTGTTACTCCCACCTTGTCTAAAAAGACGTATGTTACAAATTAACGTACTAAAGGCATTCAGATGACTTGCAGTGAAAGCCCCATTAATGCTGTTCAACCTAACTGCTGGTAGGTTTCTTAAACACACCAACATCCCATGTAACAATGTAACTCTATTCAGTGTAACTTGATGGATTCTAATTGGAGTGATCAGGAGGTTTCCAAGTGAAGGCAGCATTTTGTCTGGACCCAAAAATGGGTAGGGGTTTCATCAGGCCCACATGAAGGTGGTATGTGGAATCCATTCCTTCAACAACACACCCAATGAGCAATTCCTAAAAATGAGGTCAACCCTCAGCTGCTACCTTGTATTCTGCACCAAGATAGACTTACACTCACTAGTGCATTTGAGAAAGTTCACCTTATGTCTGGGGAACAGCAAATACGTAGCTAAGGTAAAACAGAAGAATGAAGGTAAAAGAGAAGAAGGAATAAAGTTGGAGCCAAACAGCAAAGGTTCTGTTAAATCAGTTATTACCAGGTCACCTATCCTACGTTATTAGCACTGGCCTAAAATCCCATGGCTAGCTGAGAAATTCCTGGCAAGTGCTTCTCTTCTGGTTTTTAGTTTCCTCATCTCTAAAATGATCAGAGAGGCTAAATACTCTAAGGTTCCTTTAGGTATCATCATATCCAGGTTCTGTGACTATAAGATAGGAAAAGATAACACACAGCAGCACTGAAAGACAGGAAAGTTCTGAAGACAGGAGAAGGGCCACTGGTTTGAATGTTTGTCAAAAAACACTCTTGAAGGGCTGGAGGTATAGCTCAGTGGTGGTGCCTAGAATGTGCAAGGCCTTGGGTTAAATCCCTAATATGACAATTAAAAAAAAAAAAAAAGGAGCCAGGAAGAGAGAAAGAGAGAGAAACAAATCCCATAAACCTTGAAGAAAACTGAGCGGGAAAAATAAGCCCATCCCATCTTTCACTCTCAGGGCCCAGACTTCCTCTACCTTATATTTTAGGATCTTTTCATGTTGGAAGAAAAAATATAAATATTATTTCTAACAGTTAATTTTGCTCAAAAAAAATTGAGGAAAGCAAATTTGATTTTTTTTTGTATTAAACTGGGACATATTTTAGAATAGAATGAAATATTCTCAACACATTTAGACATTAAGAAATGAGGACCTGAAGAACTATCTGACTTGTGCTGGCTTTTGTTTTATGTGTCTACAGAGTTCCTTGGGGTGCTCCTTCACTGTATCTCAGTATTGGGGGACACTTGGAAGAAGGTGATGAACCCAGAGCTTTAGCCATTTAAATCCTGTAGAGACAGAAGCCGGCTTATCCTGAATGAAGCTGTGCTAAGGAGGCTGGGACTCACCATTGGACTGGTCTTCCCCATAGTTCTTATGGGAGGGTGCATACAGGAACATCAAAGCGAAGACATAGAGGTTCCACATTCCATAGATGCCTGTGAAAAAGGCACTGCTCACTTGGACTGTGACACCGCCCCATTTCCAATGGCCTTCAGTCACCTGTGGAAAAGGAAAGTGACATTCTCTTGGAACAAGGGAAAAAATACATAACACCAATCCAGAAACCAATCAACACAAAAACCAGGACTCTTTCACATATGGAAAAAAGTCAAGGGCCATGTAAATCTCTCTGTTTTAATGTGAATCATACCAGTGAAAACTGAGGGCTTACTATGCGTCAGGCACAATGTCAGTGGTTTTATTCCCTTGGCGTCATGTTAGCATCACCGGGGGAGTGTCCCTTCCTGCCACCAGCCATCTATTGTAATCTCTTAGTTAAAGAGCCTGTGTCTGAGCCTAA
Source organism: Callospermophilus lateralis (assembly GCF_048772815.1). Lineage (NCBI taxonomy): Eukaryota > Metazoa > Chordata > Mammalia > Rodentia > Sciuridae > Callospermophilus > Callospermophilus lateralis. The sequence goes on along the minus strand of NC_135311.1, from coordinate 89,437,714 downwards.
CCCCTATCCACAATCATAATTCCTTCCCTGTGGACTTCCCAGCTAGATGTAAACTCCCTGCAGGCACATACCAACTCTGGTTTGCTTGCTGCCTATCCTCAGTGCCCAAAGTACCACAGGTGTGCAATGAACACAGGTCAATCCACATCCAGGCCATACCACTCACTATTTAATAAGACAAGAGAGAGAGGAAAGCTCTGATCTTGAGTTTCCTTAAGTGTGAAATAAAAACCTGAAAGGTCATGGGGGAGAATTAAGTAAAAATACTTCTAGATACCGCCTGGCATACAATAAGCAATGTCTTATTTATGTAGAAAATGTCACTCTAGGTAAGTTACCCACAAAGGTAATTATGAGGCCTTCATATGCTTTGCAATTCTGCAAGAGATGTTTTGAAGCTGCTTTTGTCTGTGTTAATGACTTGGTAATTGTTTTAAGGGTGGCCTGAAGACATATGGATTACACTAGGAACTGTCAACAGAGCCATTGAGCTGAGTGACTAATAATTTGTACCAGCTCTTAAGATCACTGAAATGATTTTGACTGCTTCTCCTTGCTACAGGACTTGTAAATGGGAATAAAAGAAAGTACTGGATAAATGTTGCTGTGTCAGTTCAATGAGCTTGAGTTATAAAAACCTTCTCTAGGAGTCACTTTTAAACTGTAAGATGGTGAGCTGGATCTAAATGTTAATGACTTGAACAAACAGGTTGATCTCACCTCCTATTTATGATACAATGAGCAGGCTTCCTGCAATGCTGTCTATGTTCCCTGTGACCCACTGGGGCTGTTGGCCTGGTGAAGTGTTAAGCACAGGCTTTACCTTTTAAAGACCTGGAGTGTCAGGGAACCAGGAAACAGCTCTGGTTTGCTTGCTGGTTTACCCAACTATGGACTTTAGTTTGGCCTTCATGATACATAATATAAATGTTCATTTTTATGACTCATAAACAAACCAATACAATGAGGTCTTCTTTATTTTGGAAAATAATTTACTATAAATAAAATATTCAGGAGTAGTTTTAGACAAAGAAGGATTTTATCACCATTTCTGATTTTAGGTCATATATCAGCATTCAAATTACTCAAGATCTCAAGATCTCCGAACGTCACTCCTCTTTACATTTAAGTCCAAAATATCCTAATTTACTAAAACCTATAGTACTTAGAGAATCTTATGATGATTTTTAATGCCTATAATGAAAGAGGAAAGGAAGCTTTAAGATATTTCCTGGAAATACATGGACACATTGTGCTAACAGAGAGAACTCCCCTTCACAGGGTTAAGGAGAGGAGGCCAGGCGGAAGGAGCTCTAAGCAAGATGGGATATGGTTGTTTTCCTACTCTGTTAGAACAGTGAGCCTTCTGCAAGAGGAAGGGCCTGTAAGAGAGCCTATATCCTGTGTTACGAGTTGGGAACACCCAGTACTGACAACTTTAATGGAATTAATTCCTGCTAGGATCAGCATGACTGACCCCATCTTTGGAAGCACCAACTTGCATGCCTCATACTCAGTGATGCTCAACCGATGTTTGCTAAATGAATAGGGGTAGAAGTACAGGGATGTGCTAGGACACCAGGGCAACCACATGGAAACAAAAAGTAGGGGTAGAAACAGCCACTCAAGAATCTTCTGACCAAAAAGTAAAAAAGAAAATATTGCAGTCTATCAGTAAATCACAATAATTGCATTTCAGTGTGAGAGGAGATGCCGAGGGGTAACAAGCGTGAATTAATTTAAGTATCACTCTCAGTCATACTCATTTATTATCATTTAAAACAAGTGGTTAACACAGATAGAGCAAAGGTTCTTAAATGCTTATGTATTAAATATATTAACTATTCATGCCATCCCAGACATTATACCAAGCATGTTAATACAGAAGTATCATTGAGTCTGAATGCAACTCTGTGAGATGGGTAGGAGATGTTTCTACTCAACACAGGGGTAAACTACGGTACTGAGAGGTGTAGGTAGTATCCTACTCAAGACTGCTGAGCTAAGATCACGGGTCTGACTCCAGAATAAGGTGGTCTTAACCATCATGTGATACAAGGATAAGAATACTCTTGTAAATGGGGGTCAGTCTCTGAAGGCATCAACTCCTGTGTACGGCCAAGTTTCTTTTGGAAATTCACTTTGCTGTTCATTGTGTGTGTGTGTGTGTGTGTGCGCGCGCTCGCGTGTGCACACACACACGCACATGTGTGCTCACATAAGCATGTGTGTATGTGTATGCATGCATACATATGTGTGCATGCGTGCTCACATAACCATGTGTGTATGTGTATGCATGCATATGTATGTGTGCGCATGCTCACATAAGCATGTGTGTATGTGTATGTATGCATACGTGTGTGTGTGTGTTCTCCACAACATACAGGGTCTGTAGGCCTAGTAAGGGGTGTGTGTGTGTGTGTGTGTGTGTGTGTGCACGCGCGTGTGCATGTGTGTGTGTATATATATATATCTCTCCTCATGCACACACGCACACACACACACTCACATAGGTTTGTAGATTCAAATTTGTATAGTAGCATATATCACTATATTCTAGATCAGTAATGTATGATATGATAAACTGGATATATATACAAAATATCATTTTACCTTAGAACCACAGAATGGATGCTCATACTATGAGGGCACACAGGAGCTTACTTAGTCTGACTGAGGAGACAGCAGATTCATGTCTCTGTCTCATGTTTGCTCTAGGACATGTACATTGTTTAGGATGCAGTTGGAGATTCACCAATCTACTGAGTTTGTAATCTGTAAATACCTTATTTCTGGCCATGGAAAAAGGCTGAACTGCAAAAATGAACTGTCGAGATAGCGCACCTCCACTGCTTAGAGACTGGAATGTGTTTTCTTCTTCTTCTGTTTTCTCTGAGTTACTCATGCCTGAGACATATTGAGCTCTGAGCACGTTCCCATCAGTATGAACCATAATTAGCAGCCACACCAGGGCAAGTTTTGTAGATCCAAATATTACTAATATTCCTCTCCCTTTTAGAGAGAAAAACCAGCTAGCCCAAATTATTATTATTATTATTTTTAATTACATCCCCTTCTGTATAAGTCTTATTTCTAAAAGTTCCTGTTTTTCCTGATTTTTACATCTCAACAATTTACTTTTGTGTGAAACCACCCAATTATACCCCTGGAGCCAAGTGAAGGTCAAATCCTTTACACCCAGTAGTCTTGACAACCAACATTCCACTTAACAAGATTTCCAAATCCCAGACACAGGCTCTCTTACCGGAAACGTCTCCTCTATAAGTCACAGAATGAAGTGATCACACATACACACAAAAGAGATGGAGACAGGCTCTCTGGGAGTTTGCCGCATGTGGCTTGACCTGAATGTCAGGCACCTGGGGGTCCCCTCAGTGAAGGCCAGCGACCCTCTCCCCTGCATTGCACTTCTGTTCCCTACTGCCACCACCTCTGAATGGAACGCCTCTTTTTTTTTTTTTTTCCAGAAGGAAGGGGCCAAAAGACCAGACTGCGATGTACCATCTCTTGGTTGCTATGACTGAGGCCATTAAAATGGCAGGCATTAAAAGACTGCACCTCAGTCCCCAGCTACAAAGCCTCAAGGTCACCGCATTCCACAGCTTCCCGTGGGTCTTTCATTCCCAGCCTCAGAGCTTCAATATCCTGGCGAGATCCCCTCGCATTATATTTCAGGGGGCTTAAATGCAAGCTCTCCCAGCAAGCCTGAGAGTATAATGGGGGTTTTAAAACATTCCTTTTACCTAGGGCTGGGATCCATTTCAAAAAGTTACCCAATAGGTTTTCTTTCAGGTGAGCTCATTGCTCTGACATTCCAAAATGACATTAGAAAATAAATCCTCTGATGACTATATTAATACAGTACCTGGGACACCGAGAGTTATGCTGGAAAACGTCTTAGATGTCTATAAATAAACCTAAAAAAAAAAAAAAAAAACCCAGCAGGAGGAATGTGAGGAGCTAATGGAATTCAAAAGGCCTCATTGCTACCCCCTCAGAGTTGAAATCCACTCCGGGCCAACTATCGCAGTAGATATAAAAAGCCTGCCACAGGCTGGAGCCGGATACTGGGGCAATGGAATATTAATCTTTTTCTCCACAGAAAAGCCACAAAGTATGCTCCTTGGAAGATGGCCTCCGCTGCTTTAAAAAGTACACTAATTAAACATGTGCAAGGTTAAAGTCTGGCAACATGCAAACAATTTAAGGATTAGTTCCCTCTTCACTTCAGGTAGAAGGAACTCTGCAGAGACAACGGTGAGATGTGGGTGTGGGGAGAAGGACTCCAGCTTTCTAAAGTGGCAGGAGCATGCATCAGGACTGAAGTGCCCTTCTTTTCTGCCTTCCAGGGAGCAGAGAGTAGAAAGTGCCCTCCTTAGACCACTGAACTGGCCCCTCTCTCAGCCTGGTGGTCCTGGCCGGTTGTCACAGCCCACACTGAGGGACTAGAGGAATCAGAAACCATTTGATCACATGAGGGAACTGGCCAAGGGAGGCCTCAGGCCTCAGACACTCTGACTTGACTTTGGGTGTTTGAGCTGGTTGAATAAAAAACTCATTCAGACTTGGAAATAGTTTTACTGCATTCAGAGTGGAGAGCAAAATTTCCAAATTTTTATACACAAACACTTGGATACAAACATAGCACATTGCTGCAGGTCAAAGCAGATAGGGTGAAGAAACATAGGAGGACATACAGGTTATTTTATTTTTGGTAGCAGAGATTGAACCCTGAGTCACAATACTAGTGCTTTTTATTTTTATTTTTTTATTTTAAGACAGGATCTCACTAAGTTGCTTAGGGCCTCACTAAGTTGCTGAGGCTGATTTTGAACTTGTGATCCTCCTGCCTCACCTCCCAAGCTGCTGGGATCATAGTACATCACTGGTTCTTAGCTTATTGTTTTATTTCAAACCATATGTACTTTAGTCTTTAGCAGAACCAGCAACACTAACATCTCCCAGCAGCCATAGCCAACAGGATGCTGAGGCTCCTAATGTGGAGTTTCCTTGGATGGAATTCAAGGGGCCCAAGAACTGTGATAAGAAAAAATTCCAAGCTGGATGGGGCGGTGCACACCTGTAATCCCAGTGGCTTGGGAGGCTGAGGCAGGAGGATCATGAGTTCAATACCAGCCTCAGCAACTGTGAGGTGCTAAGCAACTCAGTGAGACCCTGTGTCTAAATAAAATACAAAATAGGGCTGAGGATGTGGCCCAGTTGCTGCAGTCTGACTGGGCACAAATCACGAGCCACTCAAGCAGGAACAAACTTTATTTCTGAACTCCACCAGCACACTCCCCAGGAACTCTCCCGAACGCCACCCACGCGGCTCCTCCAGGAACACACCACACACCAACCGGAACTCCCACCACCGGGAACTTCACCAACCAACGCGAACTCTTCAGGAATCCCCAAGAGAGAGCTAAACCGGAACTCAACGGGAACTCCGCGAGAACTCAAAAGTCATCATCTTAATGGCTCACTGGCGTCACCTCTCAACCACTACTTCTGGCAAAAATGCCATGCGTCATCCCGACTTGGCTGTGGCCCTCAACACCCAGGGTTTGAATGTCCCTGAGTTCAATCCCTGGTACCTGCCCCCCAACCCCCCCCCAAATTCTCTATTTTCATCAGTCTGTAAATGAAAGCATTCCCTTCAATGACAAATGTAGTCAACAAACCCATATGGTATTAGTACTACCTATGAATCATCAATAGAAATCATGATATTGTCACATTATTTAGACTTTTTGAAGATACAGATCTGTAATATGCATAATCATAGGATATAAATATTTTGGATTTCAAAGGGAATGTTTATTTATTTGAAATTTCCTTTGAAATCCAGTTTTCTCTTTAAACTCATTTAGAAGCATTCTGAGAGACTCGTAGCCTTCACCAGGTTGCTATGGGAGTCCATTTGGAGTTCCTGTACTAGAAGAAACTTGATAGCAGAATGGAGTCAGTCTCATTCCTGTCCCACCAAATTTCTTTCTGTTGTCCCAACATAGGAATGACATGGCACTAGCTAAAGAATCAGAAGGACCAAGTTGTGCTCCCTGACTTGCATGTACTTCGGCAAGTCAGCCTTCCTGCCATTCACTGGCGAGCAGCTATTCACGCTTACTTAGGATGTGCCAGGGGCAGTGCTAATCACTTGGCAATGTTACTTCCTGTGATCCTTACAGCAACCTTCTGTGGGTGGTACTATTGTTTAATAAGATAAATTAAACCCCCGAACTGTTAAGGAACCCACCCACAGAAAAGAGAATAAATGGGAAATGTCTCTAAAGCTCTTTGACTTCATATTCTGGAAAAAGAGGGATAATAGTTCGTACCCTAATTACCTCAAAGAGTTTTTCTGAAACTCAAATAAATATAGTTTCAACTTAAACAGTACTTTCCACCTTCCAAGGCAAGTCACCACCAATATTCTAAAGTTACCATCATTATTGAAATTTTCAAGTATAGCAAAATTTTGTGTTTGGGAAATAACCAGTGAAAAGATAGGGTTCTAGCAAGGGGACTTTTGAATAACATTTCACATAGAAGTGGCACTATAATTACGGAATGGCTGACAGATTATATAAGGATCTATGTTAATGCTACATAAGGATGCAATCAAATTAATACTTGCTTGTTAGCGTTGTGCTGCGGGGCTTGAAAAGTTTATTCTCCTAAATAAATGAAACATGGGCCCTGGTGCAGGCATTCAATTTACTTAGCATCTTTTAGCTCCTGCAAGGTCATACTAAAGGGATCATTCAGTTCATATGGCTAGGGGATGGATAACAAGTCCCAGACTAGAGTGGTCCAAATAAACAAGGCTTCATCAGCTGGTCAGAATGATAGACTCTGCTCCTTTCTTCAGCAGCTCTAGAACCTTCTATGCAGTATGGGGACATTCTCCCGGAACATCTCAGGGTCCACTTACCTGACTAACAATGAAGAAGATAACAGTCATGGCAGCACAGGCCAAAGTGATGAGCATGAGGAACTTGAACCTAAAAATTAGCCCCTGTTAGAAAAAAGAGTAAGAGAGGTTTACTATCTCATCAATCCTTTTCTCAATATAAATCCAAGAAAAGCTTTTTAATTGATATTGGGGATTGAATCCAGGGGCACTCAACCATTGAGCCACATTCCCAGCCCTTTTTATATTTTGAGACAGGATCTTGCTAAGTTGCTTAGGGCCTCACTAAGTTGCTGAGGCTGGCTTTGAACTCGAGATTCCCCCTGCCTCAACTTCCTGAAGCACTGGGATTAAAGGCATGTACCACCACACCCAGCTAAGAAAGCCATTTTTTAAAAACTCTGTAAAGCTGGCCACAGTGGTACACACTGGTAATCCTAGTGACTTGGAAGCTGAGGCAGGAGGATTGTAAATTCAAGATCTTCCTATATAAATTACGGAAGCCCTGTTACAAAATAAAAATGAAAAAGGGTCAGGGATGTAGCTCAGTGGTATAGCACCCCCAAGTTCAATCCCTAGTGCTGGAAAAAAAAAAAGAAAGAAAGAAAAAAGAATACTGTAAACCAAATCCCTAACAACAACAGTAAAATAATTTCACATATTAATATTTCTCGTGCCGAGGTGAATGTGGCTGAGAAATTTCTTGGGCCAAACACTTCCTATGTTCTTATCTTTCATGAGACAGTGACACCAGAGCCTGGGAAGTTATATTCACAGCACGTCATGAGGCTGCTAATTTCCCTGCTAAGCTGGTTATGCTTCTCTGCCAGGGTTCAAAGTTACCAAGTTCAAGTTTTCTGTGGCTGTAATAAAACTCTGCTCCAGTGAACAAAAAGAAATATGCATATTAATCAACATGAAGTGGATTTGGTTGAATTTCCTCACATGGCACTACAACTCTGGAGACAGGCAAAGCCTCAGACGGTACCCATGGTTTCCTGAGAGCAGGATTTGGGGGAACTTGTGTTTCAGGAAGAGAGATACCTATTAATCAGGGGCTCTTAGGTGCAGATCCACTACACAAGCAAGCCTAGGGATTCTGTGGTCTCTGTGCCTCCTTCACAGAGGCATTAGGCCTGTATCTCCGGCCACTTAGGCATGAACCCACAGTGTCCTTGAAAAATCAAGAAGGCCTGCATTAGACATTTGAGGATGTTAAGCATTTCTCTCAAATGAGGAATGTAATCTATAAACAGATTATTGAACTCTATCTGAGCATCTGCTGGATACTTTAGGGGAATGTGGATTCTGAGAGTCTGGGAAGCAGATCACTTGGGCTGAAACCTATTTTAAGTTTAATTCTGGGCAAGGGAAAGTCTCACTCCAAGCCAAATCCCCGTTTAATGACAACTCACTTTCCCATCCAGTGTGCACCTAATTCCATCCAAAGTTGAAGAACCTGTCAAACAAGTGTACACCTTATTAAGGAAGGAACCTATTCATACCATGAATACCTTCAAGATCTAGATAGCTGGTCAGGTGTCTCTCATAGTATATTTGCTTCAGAGCAACATTTGCCTTGAGCTCCTACATGAGAATCTCAGTGTACACTGCAGAGTGAAGCCTTTCACCCTCCAGGGCTGTGCATTTATGCATCGAGCAGAGATGATGATGAGCAGAGAACAGAGTACCAGGTCCTGAAGAAGCCAAGAGAGAGCCGCTCACCTCATAGTGTAGCCGCCGGACCTTGCTCATGGCTGGCAGACTGGACTGCTTCCCACTGATGTTCCGGAACACCTGAAATACCATGAAGCACAGAAACAGGAAGTAGAGGCAGAGGCAGATCCCAGCCACAATGATGAAGGCCATCTGATGGTGTCCAGTAAAGGAAATAGCAGGTTCCTCACACTCAGGGGGCACAAGCACTGCCCCCTGGTCTGTGGGTGATCCTCATTTTATTTCTGGGAATTTAGGATATTTTAAGGGGGATAAAAAAATATTAAAATCTGGCATTCTAATGAGCGATACCGAGGTTTTCTGACATAACAGCTTCAGAGAGGGGAGGGTTCAGATTGTTTTCTAAGCCAAGTCAGAAGAGAAGGTGTGCCCTGTTTATTAAAAAATGTAGAGTCTACTCTAGACCTACTGAGTCAGAACCTGCCTTTCAACCAGTTCTCCAGGAAATACTAATGCATCATGATTTGGAAAAACCCTAATAGAGTGATATTAGTCACTACACACTAATCAGGTGAAAAGGCATATTAAAAGCACTGTACAAGGTCAAATGAAGATGCCCAGGTCCCACACTGGTTGTATGATAGACTCAGACTTCCCAGCTAGGAAACCAAGTGTGAGCATGTTTGGAACCCCCTGGGCTGTCCTTGGGCTTCTAAGAGTGAGACTGAGGTGTCCTACAACAGAGGGGAGGGAACAAGTAAGGGCAGGTACAGTACCAACAGCTACTAGGGCCCCAGGAGTGGGACTGAAGTCCTGAGGTCAAACCAGAGGAGTAGTACAGTTCACAATCTTCTGTCACCACAGAAAATCTTCTCAAATGGGATGAAACTGAAGGACCGGTGGTGAAGGTTGGGAATGGGGATAATATACTCTGAGACCCATTGGAGAGATTGAGACCTGCCATTACAGCCAACCTGAGGACCACCAAGGCCTGGGGCAGCATGAGCTGGCTTGGAAGATGGGTGACCTGACTCCAGCTCCTCTCTACTGCACGCTCAAGCTGCCAATAGGTTTCAACAATTTAACAAGCATGAACTCCGCATTCATATTTCACGAAATGGTGTACTTAATGCAGATTCTCCTTTCCTATGGCTGCAGGACCCTGGAATAAAGGGGATGTGGTTATTTGCTATAAGACTTGAATTCTTATTTACTTCCCTCAACTTTCATCTTATCAAAATAAAAAGGTTACACTAGAGGACATTATAACTGTTCTGCACATCATGCAGATAACATTTTTTGGTGACAAGGATGGTGGTGGAAGAGTAGAGCTCAACTCTCCCATCCCTAAGGTAATGATAGTACCAATTCAGTTTATTCACAAAATCCTTGTGATACTAAAAGGCCCCGGGAGTAGAATTGAAGTCCTCAGGTCAAACCAGAGGTGTAGTACAGTACACAATCTGTACAGTTGCCAGACAAAGCACATTAATGGGAATGTGGCAAAATATTACCCATCAATAAAGGGTACAATCCTAGCCTTTCTCCCCACTCCAGAGGAGAATCTATTTTTTTTTCTTTCAGAGCACTAAACATATTATTATTCAGGAGATAAAATATTTAAATCCAGCATCCTTAAAGGGATAAGCTAAGACTGTCACTTCTGCTTCACGAAGATGACTCAGACAGTTTAAGTGAACCAACCAGAAGCCTCAGCACTCTTCTGGAACTAATCACCTTAGCCTTATCTCCACTCCGTCTCAGAAATGAAGAGCAGCAGCGTGGTGTGCCAGCACACCAAGGTCACTGTCAGAAGCCTTGCACACAAGCGACTTCAGAAACCAGCTCTCCCACAGGGGCCCAGAGATGAACCTCTGTGGCTCCAGGGAAAAGCGAGTCACGCTTCAGTCTACAGTAAACAGTGAATAATAGATAATTTAGACAGGCTGCAGTAAGACCTGCCTCTCTGATCCCTTTGCCATGGGGACAGGCACAACCTTCTCCCTTGGCCTGCTCTTGCCGGGCTTGAAAGCAAGCGGTAATTCTTCTCATTATTTGCCTTAATTGTGCTGTTATCATTGGTCTGGGGATCAAAGCTCTGGCCAAGCACATATGCAGAGCATCAACTGAGCCTTGGAAAATGATCTTGGGGACCAGGCGGCTGTGGGAAGAAATAAAACCCTGAGCCCATCGAGGAAGGATACAGCCAGCTCTGTTCCAACATCTGTAGTCCAGATACTGTAGAAGGGATTCGTGAGTTGTACTCCTCTACAAAACAAAAACAAAAAACGAGGTGGAAAGGCAAGACAATTAATACAAAGGCAAGGTGGAACTCTTTTTAGTTTTGCAGCTGGAAGGGAAGGAGCTGAATTCAGACTTAGAAACCTCATAGAGAGCTTAAAGTGAAACAGTCTAGCGGAATATAATCAGCGCAAACATTTTGTAACTCTAAACCTGCGACTTAGTCCCAGTGCTTTGTTTGGTGGGGGGATACTAGGGATTTGGTACCACCCAGGGACACTTAAATACTGAGCCACATTCTTAGCCCTTTTAGACAGGGTCTTGCTGAGTTGCTTAGGCCCTTGCTAAGTTGCCGAAGCTGGCTTTGAACTCATGAACCTCCTGCCTCAGTCTCCTGGGCTGCTGGAATTACAGGCGTGTGCCACCAAGTCTGGCTCTAGTCCCAGCTGAGTCCCACAGGTATCTACTCACCTCTCACACATGTCAAATATGAAGAGGCAGAAAGAGCCAACGGCGATTGGTCCAACTTGCTTCCAATACCCTGCAATGTGATTCCGCTCATGCTGATCCTGAGGGAAAGCAAATTAAGAAAGGAGATAAAGACTGGAGGACAGCAAAGCAATTCTACAGGTGAGCCAGTCTTTCAGGACAGTCTTGGTGACCACCTGTTGTGCCATCCAGAGCCTTGCTAGGGTCCAGGCATTGGAGAATCAAAACCTCTGTTCTTCAGGGGCTTGCTTCTACTGGGGAGGCTGGCACAGGGACAGACATTACGCACCAGCCAGGAGGGCTCTGGTGGTAATAAGAAAGAACATGTGCTCTGGGAGCACAGAGAAAGGCCTCGGGCCCTGGGAAGGGGGAACTTCTGTGGTCCAACAAAAGAACTCTTGGAATTAAATTCCTCTGTGACTAAAAACCTGTGTTTATGAAGGAGGAGCACTCCCCAGAGGACAAAAGAAAAACATAAAGGCATTGAATTGGTTGAGGGAAGAGATCTATTATGGTTAGAAAACTAGACATATTTTTTTCTCTGTCTTCATTAACACCAAGCATGAGTTCTCTTGACGGATACAGCAAGACACTAAAAGAAAGAAAATGGGGGAGGGGGATGATGAATGAAAAAATGAGAAAGGCAAGACATATCTCAGTCTGCACGCTGGGACACAGAGGGGGCATCTACCCCAGAGCAGCTCATTCTAGAGTTCACCCAGCACTGCTGCCCAGGGGGAGCTCTTGTGTGGAGTCTGGCCAGGGCAATGATGTCCCTCTCTTCTCACCACTGCTCTCCCAAAGGGCAGCCTGCTTCAGAGGGTTGATTTTTATGATCAAAACATAATGGAACCTCAAAGTATCTCCTGTACAGGGACGCCTGGGTATGGACTCGCGGATGGGGTCCAACTGGCATATGTATGCCTTAGCCACAAGGTGAGGAAGGCACCATTCCTATTTTTATTCATGGTACCTCAATCCCTCTTGAAATATGATTTGACGTCTGTGCAAGGAGGTCAGTATTGTTGGGTAACAGGGGTCACTAGGTCACCTGGACCAACTGCCAGCTGGAGAAAGTCAGGTCCACATTCTTTAGTGGTTAATCTATGCCTGGGGACAGGACAAGCACAGCTGAGACCAGAGGATGAGATACAGTACTAATCTTAGAATCTGCATTTTTTCTTCTCCTAAGGTACTCCTATTATCCCATTTAATTCTTATAGAAACGTAGGTAGTAGTAGGCCTGAAATCCCATTTTACAGAAGGGGAACCTGAGATTCCATGACTTGCCAAGGCCACTCGCCAGTCACAAGGTGAAGCAGGAATGGGACCCACAGGGTGGACTCTACAGCTCCCACCGGCAACAGCTATCTTATTCTGTCACAGTGGACCAGAGGCTGGGAGGTGGCTGCCAGCTCAGCAGCCCACAAAGCCACTATGGCACAGGTGTCTGTCCCTTTCCGTGGCCGTGGGGGGGGGGGGCTCTTACCATCATGTGCTCGCCACAGAAGATGATCCAGAAGGAGAGAAGCATTGCGTAGAAGATGCCCTGTCGGATGTCGCCAAACAAGAGCATCCAGGTCCAGTCAAACCCAATGGAAAACCACTCCACTGGGATGTTGATGAAGGTCATGGAAATCCCCAGGGCAAAGATGACTCTGACGGCAAGAGAGTGCGGGAAAAGCCAGGTTATTCACGGAGGAGGCTGATTTTAAAAAATCTGAAGCTAGTTTTCAGAAGATTTTATATAAAAGTAACTAAAATGTTGCTTATTGGGATGGAAGCCATAGGATGGGTTTCCCAACTCCTCATCCCCAGTCTCCACACTGGATGCAAATGTCCTAAATGGCACTCTGAGAGTCAAAAGGGCCACCCCAGCCTCTCTAGCTAATGGAACCTATCCCCGAACACCCACCCTTCATTTTACCTCCCGCCATGTTAAGAGTCTCCTATAACGTTTTTTAACCCCTTTGTGTTCTTGAACGGTCTTCATCGACTAACTCCTCTTACCTATTTGGGATATCATTTACCCTGATCATTAAGAACACGCAGGATTGTGATCTCCGCAGCAATGATGGATTATGTAGCATATCTGTTTCAATAATAAATGACCCCAGACACATAGGAGACATAAATTATTTGGGCTGCTTGGTTAGACTTGATTTTGCCTTTCCCCATCACTCTATTATCTTCCATTTCCCTATTAAAATGTCATCCTTATGTCACTGATTTATTCACACTTTATTCATACCCACGAAATATACACATGGTTATTATGGACTGGGCATAGTGTTAGGGCTGCTGATACATTGAATAAGAATCTTTTTTTTTTTTTTTTTTAAACTCATGGAGATGCATTCAGAGGGGGAGCCAGAAAAAGAGGCGACCGAAACTGAGTATGGTAAGCAACATGGTAGGAGTCAAAACTGCTGCCAGGACTTGTCTCTCAAGCAGAGGCTGAAATCGGGCCAACAGTGATTTGAGATGAGGGAGGTGGAAAAGGTGAGGCCGGGGGCAGAAGCTGGGTGGAGGAACAGAGGCCTGGAGGGGCTGAAGGATCCAAGGATCTCCTCATAGCCCATCCCAGTCAATAACTAGACACCGAGATCAGAGAAATAAAGAAGGATGAGCTCATGAAGCTACTTGCACACCTCATTAGAGATTTGGAAATTTACCTTGAAGAGGCCAGGAACTCAACAAAAAGTTTCAACAACAGAGTGACATGATTCATTAATTTAATATAATCGTCTTAACCTCCTGCGTTCCAGTCTTTACTCTGGGCACTGAGAATATGGTAGTGAGAAAAATTAGCAAGGATCCAGCTCTCATGATACTTGCATTCAGATGGGGTGAAGCAGGGAATATGGGAGGAAAAATGTAAGTAAATGACAAATGTGCATTATGAAGAAAAATAAAACTTGTTAAGAGGACAGAAAGTGATGGAGGTGAGATTTTATATAAAGAAGACAAGAGAAAGCCTCTAAGATGAGAAACATCAGAGCAGGACATGTGGAAAGAAGGAATTGAGCCCCAAAGATACCTGGGGAAGGGTATTTCATTCAGATAAAGGGCATAGTAAGTGCAAAGGCCCTGGGGTGAGACCAAGCCAGGCATATTTGAGCACCATCAAGAGGACTTGAAAAAATAGGAGGTAAGATCAGAGGTGGTGAGAGACCAGAACTTTAAGGAGTTTATAACCAGGGCAAAGGAGATGAAAAGCCAGTGGAGAGCTTTGAGAAGAGGAGTGACATGATCTGATTAACACTTAAAAGGGAGCCCTGAGGTTGCTGTGTGAATAGATTATAGGGAGGAAAAGGTTGGAAGCAAGGAGAGCAGTCGAGAATGCGATTTCCAATATCCAGATGTGAAGTCATGGTGGGTTAGTCCGATTTCAATGGTGGTAGTAGACATGGTGGGGTTTCCCAGTGGGCTGATATGGAATGTGAAAAAAATAAAAGAGAATAGAGGGTGATTCCTCCCATTTTGCTCGAGGGACTGAAAGAACTGAGTTGCCATTTACTAAAATGGGAAGAGTCATGTTTGAAATAGGAGGAAATCAAATGTTGTTCTTCCATGCTTGTTACCTCTTCAGTGTAAGTGAAGACGGCTGAATCGATACCTGGGATATTTGGGTCTACCTTCAAGAGAGTCTGAGGTTGAAGACATAAATGAAGAGTCAGAGGATAGATGAATTTTAAGACCATGAGATTAGATGAGATCATCTGGGGAAGAAGCTAGTGAAGGGAAGAGCCAAGAGTTTGGAAAGATGGGAGGAAATAGTAATGGAGACCAGGTGACAGTTGACAAAGCACAGCAGCTAAGAGAAGGATGGAGGAGGCTGGGTGAAGGGAGTGATCCACCATGTCAAATGCTGGTGATCAGTCAAGGACAGTGAGGATTGAAAAACGACATTTGGATTTTTTTTTTTTTTTTTTTTTGGATTAAACTCAGGAGCACTTAATCACTGAGCCACATCCCAGGACCTTTTTTAAAAAACATATTTTATTTAGCGACAGGGTCTCATTGAATTTCTTAGGGTCTCACTAAATTCCTGAGGCTGACTTTGAACTCAAGATCCCCCTGCCTCAGCCTCCCCGAGCTGCTGGGATGACAGGCGTGCACCATTGCACGTGACACGACCTTTGGATTTGTAATATGGGGATCGCTAATGATCCAAAGAAAAGCAGTTTGCATGAAGTGGTGGGAACAAATCCAGACTGAAATGGGCTCATTCCGGAAAAGAAGAAGCAATATATGGACAAGAAAGTTGAGGATTCCTGATTTAGGGAGGAGCCAAAAAAGGGTCTGGTGGCTTCAGAGGAAAGTGGGGAAAGGTAGAGTTTTGTCAAAGAATGGGAGATGGCAGAGCATGTTTTTATATTAATGGAAATGGAAGAGAGAAAGGAAGACATCTGCAAGAGCATCCCCCTACTGCAGGGGAACGGTGTTCAGCTTAGGAGCCTGGCAGCTCCTCCACAGGAAAGAGAGGTATCTGATTGTGGTCACGGGAATGAAGAGCAGAGACAGAAATGTGAGAGAGGTAGAGCCCCTAGGATTTAATACTTTGCATTTGCAACGTGAAAGAGCAAATGGAGCCCAGGATGACTACTGTTCAAATCACTCTCCCCATAGTGGCTGCCTGACCTGGACCCCAGTGAGAACTGCTGCCCGGCAGATCTCGGGAAGCCAGTGTTCCTTAAGAGTGTTCAGCTCTTACTTTTCCAGAAGCACTGGGGGTCTGGACATCATGGTGATCCTCCTCCAATACCACACCATGATGATGAAGATGCTGGGCGTCAGGAAGGTCTTCATGGCGAACCACACCTTGGTGAAGCCTCCATTTTGGTGGATTCCCTAGACAAGACCGATTTTCAAGGTGAATATATCTTAGTTCTCTCTCTCTCTCTTTTTTTTAAACCATCAAATGCATTTTGGGGACAGATGAGTGGAAGAGTTTTTCTGCTGAACTTTCAAGATCAAAAGTATTCATATTCACAGCAGGTACTGCCCTCCTAACCCTCTGACCCCTCCTCAAGTATTGTAGAACTCTCTACTAAAAAGGATAAAAATGGGCCATGCTTTGCTGAGGGAATGATTAAGAATCATTTCATTGAAATGTTGGAGATATCCCACATGTCCAATAAGTAGAGATTGATCAAAATGCATTCAGATAAACCTCTGCAATGGAATGCTAAGCAGTATTGCAAAATAGATTTATACTACCTTCACAATATACAATTAAATGAAGAGGAAAAAAAGCAAGAAACAAGAGTCAGTTAAATGTGATCTCACTCTTTTACAAGGGAAGGATTTATATAAAATGTGCTCTGTGTGAGGGGGGGTGGGTGTACATAGAAGAGGCAATCTTAAAGGAAATACATCAAAACCTCAATAGTGATTATTTCTCCAGATGGTGGGATATTATAGGTGATTATTATGCACTTCTGTGTCCTGCACTCTGATTTCTACATTAGATATATATATATCTTTTATACCAGTTTTAGGGTTTTTTTTTTTTTTTTTTTTAAAAAAAAGTCCTCCTTGCTCCAGGTGCTACTATTTCCATGATTAAACACATAAACTGGAAAAGAACCTAAAAACACCACTTGGGCTTGAAACATGAGACATGTTAATTTTTTTTTCTTTTTCGCTTTTATCTTGATGTTGTTCAATATGCGATCACAATGATTTTATAACCATTATAATGATCTTAAGTGATCTGAAGCCCACTTAAAACCCTAAGTGAGCAGAATATTTGCATTGTTTTCCATTTCTGTAATCTCTCACACAAATCAATCTACTTCATGATCTCTGCCATTACAGGTATGCTCTTATTCCCATTTCTCAGATGAGACAACAGAGACAAGTGCAGTGTAGAGATGCCAAGAGTGAGATGGAGTTCCCTTCCCACACACACCGCCCCCCCCCCAAGCATTGATGGTGTTCTTGGGCAGTATTTTAGTGCCCCACCTGTTGGATCAATTACATTCACTCACCACCAACCGAATATCCTTTATCTCTCCAATCCCCACATTGATTTTCTTCTTCTCATTCACAGGCAGCCGGATGTTTAGGAGGTAATACTTGTGAGCCACAGACCCGATTTCCATGAATGGCAGGACGTCACACTCATAGTAACGGCCCTCATGCTCTGGGGTCTGAGGAAGAGCAGGGGGTTTGAGGCAAGTCATTAGTTCCAAAGGACTCATTCTCATACATGGGCCTTGCATCACCAATTTTAAAAAGCACATATTTTAAAGCATACACCAGAGATGCAAATTAGCAGGGAACCCTGGAAGCAAGGTTTCTACCCAGCTACCCCCACCTCAAAAATAAATATATCAGTCACATTTATGGCAGAACCAAACATTTTCAGGTAAAAAGCAGCAAACTCTCTCTTCACACCTTTCTCAGCTCTTCAATCCTTGGTAGAGTCTCGCATCAGATCACTCCGAGGGTCTACCAAAGGCTAAGAGAGTTTTTCATTTGTGCCACATCATGGGAGACCTCTGAGGCTCTGTGGGACAGTCCACTCTTTAAACATTCTGGAAGAAGCCCTGGCTGAAGTCCATTGCACTCTTTATGATGGCTGATTATTTTTATGGTGAAGTACAAGAAGCTGAAAATATCTTTTTTTTTTTTTTAATTTTATTGATCTGACAGGAAAAGAAGTAACCCAAAGAGCTTGTGGGATTTGGGGAAGACAGAAAGTCTAGAAAGGTAATAATGAGATTAGTTTGCTAGTGATGGCCACCCAGAATTTCCTCCCTCCCAAGCTTCCTGACAGACTAAGAGGCAAGATGGTAGAAGGGAGCTGAAATTTTAAAAAGAAAATAAGTCTGGTTTCTGGAAAAGACTTCGTGGACTTTCTGGGCAGCAATTTAAGAGAGGACTGCATGGCACACAGTGTTGGGATTTCAGGAACAGGGCACAGCTTGCTTTTGAAAACTAAATTCTGCGCTACCTCTCCAGGCTCCCGGCTACGTGTGCCTGGAGAGAAGGGGGAGTAGGGGTCAAATGTGGGTGTGTAGAGGCAGGAGCTTCCACAGGCAGGGACTGTCCGGGGACTGTCCCCTGGGTAAGGCAGAAGAAGGTCTGCCATCAACACTGGATTTATGTGCCAGCTTCCGTGTTTGCTTAGCACTTCCTGATCAAGGAAGTGCTACAGGGGAGACCTACTTTGTCATTCCTAAACCTGAGTTAATTCACAGGACCTCCAAAATCTGTCACAAAATTTCAGAGCAAAAGATCCACTTGAAAGTCAGAAGAAAGAAGATAGTAAGGAGTCTATAATCACGCATGTGAAGGGCTCTGCCCTTCTGTGACCTTGGTGGGTTCCTCACCAGACGGTCAGAACTTAGAGCACAAGAAACAGACAGGGACACAGGCCACTCGTGGCCCATGTGGAGGGACAGCAGGCAAATACCTGTTTTAAATGCTTCTTCTTCCCTTCTCCACCCAATGCAGACATCACTAATCATTCATGATGATCAAACTTCTAAGGGGTGGGGGACTCTTATTAGACACTTATCAATTGATTTAAGTTGACAAATAAGATTAAGGGAAAGAAATACAATAATCAAGTTCTGGGGAAAGAATTTTGCTTCTATTTCAAACTTTGGATGTAGGTTGGATGATTCTCCCTACATAGATGGTATTTCCCTCCCCTCTAAGGCTTTCTCGCATACTTACAAATCAGGCAAGAATTAGGGCTCTGTTGGAACTACTAAAAATACATTATGGGCTCTCATTCAGCCTTAGATTAAGCTGCATTAAGGAAGCTGATTACCCTCTGTGGTAACAGCAAGAGGACAGTTTTCTGATGTGTCTCCAGTCAGGGTCTGATTTTATTTATAGAAATTGAGAATTCGAGGAGGAAGGTAACAAAACATATTTAGTATGATACCATCGGATGTGTGTCTTGCCCATAGTCTCCATTGGGCTGAGGACCCAGGGCTTTCAAGCCCAGTCACGCCATGTTGGCGCCTCTGGTTCTGATGGGGAAGACACTTGAGTGTGGCAGAAAGAAAAAACAAAACAAAAAAAACACCAATGCCTGCCTTGGGGAGACCCAAATGCAGGCACTGTGCTCTGATGGGGACAGTGCTAAGCTGTAGGCCAGGGGGCTCCAATTCTAGTCCCCTCCTTATCCCTGGCTGGGTACCCGGGGATACCCCACCTCATTTGGCCTCATTTGTCTCCAGGTAAAGCAAGACATTCAAATAAGATGGTCTCTGGGATCACTGATTCCCTGCTGAGGGTCTCTGGGTATCAGTGATTCCCTGTTAACACAGAGAGGGCAACATTACCCCCCATGAGACGAATTTACTCAAGTTCAGTCAGACCATAGCATCTGGGCTTCTGGGAGCTGGTCTGCCTATCTATATTGGAGACAGATTCATTGTGTCCTGTTAGGGCTTTTCGTTCCACACTGAAGTTCTGTTTCTGCCAGTATTTAGGGCATTTAAGAAAAAAAAAAAAAAAGATTCCTCTTTCTCCCTCTCTCTCTCCTTCCTCTACCCCTTCAGTTCTCCCCTAGCTCCAGCATGAGACTGGCTAATTAGGACAAATTACAGCAGGTGGAAACTTGACTTTTTTTTTTTTTTTTTTAAACTTCACAATCCACAAGGGACTGAAAAGCTTTAAAGCAATTTCTCATTTAATCTTCAGACTCGAGACTAAATTTCACTGCAATCAAAAAGCATGGATTTGATGATTCATTTCCTTCACACCTTTCAAGGTTTAATATCTTTCTCGAAAGGGATCAACACAGCAACACAGATAATTAAGCAACTGTCATTAAGAAGCGGTAGCAGGGAACCACCCCTCCCCCTCCCAGTGTGTAAGGAAAGTGAGAAATGACATTTCCCTTTTCTGAGGATGAAATTCCATATCCAAAGCCCTCTGGCTTATATTCAACCTGTCTCTCCTCGGAAAGATGCAATCCACTTGCAAGGACAGTGAGAAAGGTTTTAATTAATTTCCTCCATTGCAAACAAAGATCCAAAAATTTTAGCTATTCCTCTTGCCAGCTTCCTCTGGGTTCTCTCATCATCTTTTACCTGTCAATTGCCCCCAGGGCCTTTTCAGAACAATTCCAGATGGCTGGGGTTTTGTGTGGGGGGGGGGGATCTCCATATTTGGTGTTTAACAGAGCCCTTGGTCCTATCACCTGAGATTTTGGTTCAGGAGATGCTATGGTCTGACTGACCCTTCTAACACTCAAGCTGAAATTTAATTGTTGTAGGATGTTTGGGAGGTAATTAGGTCTACAGGGCTCTATCCTCATGCATGGGTCAATTGTGGGAATGGGTTAGGTATTAGGTTTATCCTCTCGTTTGGGGCCCATTTTACCCCCTCTCTGTATCTCACATATGCTTACCTGTCTTCTGCCCCATTTTGGTGCAGCACAAAAGACTCTGCCAGACATCTGTGCCATGCCCATGGACTTCCCAGCCTCCAGAACTGTGAGTCAAAGAAACTCCTCTTGTTCATAATTTACCCAGTCTGTTATGTTCTGCTATTAGCAGAAAACACCCTCAAACAGTAGTTTTGAGGCGTGGCCTGGGAATCTACATTTCTGACAGGCTTGCACTTGATATGGATACTATTGGTACTCAATTGGCACTGTGTGTAGCTCTAATCTATGAAACTTGGAGGAGGAAGACTTTGTAAAAGCAAAGTTAGGAAAGGCCACTGTTAGGAAAGGAGAAGGATTAAAAGATTAAAAGTGGAGGAGGTATTTACAAAGCTACCCAAGTCTTTCAGGAGCAGCTGATTTGAAGATTTCAAGTGAGAAAAGACATAACCAAGAATGTGCTTCAGTGCCAAGTTTGGCCTCTGCTGTGCTTCATGCACAAAGAAAAGGTCAACGTTGTTCACCTGAGGAGACATCAGAGCTCACCGGGCTGTTGATGCCCTTGAGGAATAAGAGTAAGGGTAACTCTTTGTGGAGACTTTCAAAAGTGAGAGGGTGGGGGAGGAGGAGACCTCAGGGCAGCACTTGACATTTGAAATGGTCCCCAGCTAATTCTACTTTGGTCCTTAAACCATTGAGTCCCACTGTCTTTTGGTGCTTACTGAGTCAACACCTGATAAGGAATCTAAGATCTTTGTCCACAAGAAAAGGTCTCCCTACTCTCCATGTAGGACAATAATTTCTTTCCATGAGTGGTTGTGTTTTTCTGGAAGCACTAGAGAAGGGGGATTCCTAAAGAAGGGTCAGATGACCAGGAGTTCTTAATAAAACTGAATTTACCCCCTTGGGTCCTTTATCTGTGGTGTCCTATGGGACTGTTGATCTTCATACCTGCACATTAGCTGTGGTGGCACACAGGTGCATAAAAACTGATGTGGCAGACACCAGTACTGATGCAATATGAACAGAATCTCACCCCCTGAAATGATTAAGCCACATTCTTCAAACTCTTTCAGCTATGTTCCAAAGAACCAGTTGTTTTATGGAAGTATTTCTGGGAAACAACTAAAGCCTTTCAAACAGACATTCCTTCTGTTTTTTTCTCCTTTGTAAGAACATGAAATATCTACATTGCCCTTCTCTCTAAAAAAACAAAGACTAACGGTTAACCTTTGTGGCTCAAGCTTGCTAAAAAAATGATGGACACATCTGTGCCGTGTAAGCAAATATTTCCCTATACTTGGAGACTGAAGAGAAAGAAACTCCATCAACTTAGACATCAAGGTGTCTCACCTTGGGGGAGGTGAAGGTGCATTTGAGTTTCCGCGGCACTCTCTCATGGGCCATTTCAGTCCATTCAGCAAACATGTCATCGCGGTAAGCCAGGGACACATCCATGGAAACTTCTGCGTTTTCTCCTACAAGTGAAAGGATGCACAATTCAGAAATGGCTTTTGGAAGAAGAGTTTGAAAACACTTAAAAAAAATTCTTACAGGCTCTGCCATGAAAACTGACAAGACCAAAGAGCTATGTTAGGTTCCTATCAAAACTGAAGACCTAAAAGTCATGGGATTAAATTCTAAGTAGGATTTTGTGTCCCCTCCCATAACCACTCTTCCAAAGTCAAGAGCTGCCACTTAAGTGCTTCTAGAGAAAGGGGCCTCAGGCTTTCTGAGACAGTTCCAATAGTGAGATTATGACTCACAGTCAGAATTCATCCTTCTGTAACTTGTACTACTAGGGCTAAGTCTGCTCCTAGGAGCCATATGGAAGGTTCTTCCTTCTTCCATAGAGTGCCTTAGGTATTTGAAACCCACACCTCATCTGCCTGTGTTTTTTCTCCTCTCTGAAAAACATGACCAAGATTTTCAATCACCCTGCGTTGGTTTGCGCGTGGGTTGAGTACGTTCCCCAAAGAACACCTGGGGTGACAGTGCTGAGGTGGTGGGGCCTTAAAGAGGTGGGGCCTAGAGGAAGGTCATTAGGTCATGGGGGCTTCACCCTCAAGAATGGCTTAATGTTGGTCTTACAGAGTGGTTTAAGTCTTGCAGAAATTTTAGTTCCCTTAAGAACGAGTTGTTATAAAAAGGAGGGCCTGGGCCCTCCCCAGCCTCTTGATTCCTGACTCATCAAGGGCTCTCCTCTCGCACGCACTCTCCCACCCCGTGATGACATGCTGGCAACCCCATCTCATCATGTAGGCAGAGTCTCTCACTAGAGGCTGAACAGGTGGGGCCATCCAACCTTGAACTTCCAAAATTGTGAGTCAAATAAGCCTCTTGCTTTATTTGTTATAGCAACAGAAGAGGGACGGAGGTCCATCCCGAGCCATGACTTATGTCCTTTCCGTGCTCTCCTCTGGACACACATTGGTCTGAAAGGTCCTGATTAAAACTATACCCAAGAGGCTCTCAAATACAGGATCTGCTATTTATCTAATATTCAAAACCCCTTCTTTGTATTGTGGACAAAGTTAATGTAGAAGACAAAGGGCCTTTTCAAATTTAAGGACTTAATCATGGACAGAAATTATACTAATGAGCACATAATTAAAAATCAATGCTCAAATACTTCCATATTAGTAAGGAAGGTGACTGGGTTTACCTCTCTACTCTTCATTAAGGAGAGTAGATTAGTAAGAATTTCATCTATCTATTTTGTTTATTTTTTACTATGTTGAGCAAGTTCAAGAACGGAGAGGACTTAATAAGAGAAAAACACAACAAAAACAAAGCACAAACCAAAATTCTAAAATGAGTAAGTCAGCTTCCACTGGGGTTAAGAAACTGGGATCAATTCTTGGTTCTGACTATTCAGCCTTTAAGCCAGTCTCCACATCTGGACTCCTGCACTCCATATCTGTAAAGTAATAGTAATACCTACCTCTAGGATTGAATAAGAACTAAAGGAGATCAAGTTGGTGGAAGTGCTGAATGCTGCATGGTAAGCAGTAGGTGCTTAATAAATGTGTGTTGAACTTGAACACATACAAGTCACAAGGGCAACAGATAAAAATAACTGCTATCTGGAAAATTAGGGTTTTCCTATGAACTGGTCTAATGTGGCTGGAAGCTGAATCATTTCAATGATTTTATAGATGAGAAATAGATGAAGTAGGGTTTCCTGACAGCCAAAGCCTAAACTGCCACAGAGGGAATATTCTGGAAAAGTGTGCCAACATGTGTGAAGGAGCCCCAAGTCATTCAGAATTTGCAAGTGCTTGGGCTGCAGAAGGCAAGTGACAATAGGGTGGCTGAGGGAAGGCCCCTATACAGAACAGCTGAGCCCTTGGTTCACCTTCATCTTCTCATCTCTGCACAGACCAAGAAGAGACTGGGCTTCAGGATGCCAGGCAGTGTAGGGACCTGGGCAAGAGTAAGAGTCTGTATAAGAAACAGAGACCCCCAAACTGGCAAAAAGCAGTGCTCGGAGTTTGGATATGCCCTTGGCTAGGGGCCAGACTGGTTTCAACTGCTCCCTGCTTAGCAGCCTCAGTGATCAACAGGAAGAATTGGTGGGAGCTCCCCTCGGAGAGTCAAATACTAGGAAGGTACAAGCTCTTCACTTCTAACACCAAGATTAGGAACTGGGAACTTTGGAGATGTTGAAGGGGCACTGGGAGAACCACTGGACTGGAGTACAGATCTAAAAGGCTGCAGAAGTTATCCGCTCCCATGAGCATCAGCAGCAGTCCTCATAGAGTGCTCGGTGGGACAGTGGGATTTCATAAGAACAGTATGGGTAGTAGACACATTCAGGATGGGTCCTTAATCTGGGGCCCACCCTTTAAAGGGTTCTGCCTCTGTGTGGTTTTCTTCATCTGTGCCCTTCCTCACAGCATGCAGGGCTGGAAGGCTGGGGTGTCTGTACCCAAGCAACAGGCCCCTCTCTGTGGGGTGGAGCCAGGGGGAAGAAAGGGGCACAGGATCCCACACTTCTAGTCAGTCACATTTTGACATAGAATTGCAAGGACTCCAAGAATCCCAAATGCAAACTTGGCCTTCTAGTTCATCATGAAGGTACATTAGAGAATGGAACATGTTGGCCTGATGTATCACTTTTAAATATTTAGACATATGGTGGACAGCCTTCCCTGACACTCGCAAGAGTGGGTCCCATAAATGTTGCTGGGGTCTGCTTAGGTCTCAGGGAGAAAGAAAAAGAGAAGGCCACATAGGCTTACTTCCTAGCCTGGCCCCAGCTCCAACCATTAGTTTAATCTGTTGAGGATTCTCAAAGGAAAAACATAAAATTTTAAACACTATTTTAAACACTAATGTACAGCTACTTTATATTAAGCCCCAGTGGCTTCTGGGATTTCATTTAAATTACTTCATTCAATTTTCCTAATAACTCTATGACGTGGGCATGGTTATGTTCTTTTAATTAATAAGTAAGGTGAGGTTCTCAGATATTAAGTAACTTGCATAGAGTCACACTGCTGCTGGCAATACGGAGAGGCCCATTCAGAACTGCCTCAAAAGACAACCCATCCATCATTTCGGTCATTCCCCCCTCTTTTTTTTTTTTTTTTTTGCAACAAGAGTATCCACAATGGTTGACTTGTTTGACTACAGAAACTGTTTTACTGTCTGTATGTACTCTATAACATCAGGTTGTATGCATCGAATATATACAATAAATTTATTATTAAAGAACCAGCCATCATTTTTGTATCACTAACTTATGATAAAAGGCCCTCAAATAAGTCATGAAGTAAGAATATTTAGAGTCTTTAATAAGAACAGTAACTTCCAATGTCAGGTGCTAACACTCTGAACTCCCTCCTTCAGTCTCACCTCCACCCTTTGAGGAGGAGGTTATATAAATTGCCCGAGTACACATGGCTAGTAAATGGAAGAGGCTGGACTTCCACTTCCATCTGGATCACTCCAGAGCCCCACCTGCCCTCCAGTACCTCTGCTAATAGAAAACAGTAACATTCAAAAGAAACGAAAGAGCTGAATGAAGCACACTTCCTAGAAGAGCCACTCAACTCCAACCCAACACAGGTCAGAAATAGGCAGCACTCATGAGAGACAGCAAAGAAAGCTCGAAATCGAGTCTAGAATTCTCCAGTGGTGCTGACCTTTCCATAAGGGGCCAGAAAATGATGACATGAGCTCCGAGCTGGAGGACAGGAAGGACGGAACTCCTGAAGTGTTCTGCCCCAAACGAGGCACGAGGTTGTAGGCAGACTTCTGAGTGGGAGGGGACCCTGACAGAGGAGGCAGCTGCCATCAGTTAGCTTCTGTCAACAGCTGTCAGATACCAGGCAGTCTTACCAGATCTTCTCATTTTTTAAAAGAGAGGCCAGAAATTCAGATTTTTATGAAACATCTTCCAATTTTTTTTTATTGTCAATAATTAATTCACTAAAAATAAAATGAAACAGATCTCTGTATAGGTGATCTCAGGGTCACCCTGAGGAGGAGTCATCAGATCTCTTCAGGCTCCCCCACCCCACATCACCATTTTTTCCCCCATTTACCTCTCAGGTAAAGATCCCTCGGAAGCTTCCTACGACTGTCCAGTGAATTTCTGGCATGTTCTGCCTGATCCTCACTCACCATCTATGCACTCCCCGGGTCATCTGGAGTACAGGCATTATTAGTTTCTGTGTGAGGAATGGAAGCCAGAACTCAGAAAGCCCCCACCTAGGAACACCCCCTCCAGTTTTCCAAGAATCCCCTGGTCTCAGAGCCTTCTGACATCTTTCATGGTGCACGGTAAAAATAGAAATAGAGTAAGAACACCCTGTTCCAGTGACCCCCCTGTCTCCCTCATTGGCTTGTATGGTATCATCCCTGGATGGACACTCAGGTTTCTTCCCCATTAGAACGGGAAACTAGGACTTACTGTCTAGGATTGTGTGATCATTAAATTAATTATTGCATGAAAATTGCTTTGACTTGTAATGAAAACATCAAAGGTTAGGGTTTTGTTTGTTTGTTTTTCTGGTACTGGGACTTGAACTCTGGTGTGCTCTACCACTAAGCTACATCCCCAGCTCTTTTTATTTTTATTGTGACACCGGGTCCAAGGCTGCCCTGGAACTTGACTCAGCCTCCCAAGCAGCTGGGATTATAGGCAAGAGCCACCATTCCCAACTGTGGTTGTCATTTTATCAGAAAATAAGACTTTTACACCTATCTTTCACTCAAAATAGTTGCCAGATTTCAGCAACAGAAGTTCCCACTATGAATTTAAACCTGGATCAAAAAAAAAAAAAAAAACCTCAGAAACAGGAAAAACAATGGGCAGAGAAACCCAGCAAAGCTTTGTAGTCGGCTGCCTGAATCATTTTCTCTTCTGCTTCTGATGGACTTGGAAACAAGTTCATCTTTAATGACTACATTGCACATAATAAAACACCAGTTTCATGACTTCTGGGATACTGCGTGGGTCATACTTCCCCCTCACATCCTCTAGAGATAATGAAGGCCATGGATCCAATTTGAATTCCCTGGGAGAATCACAGAAAGGCCAGAGCTACATCTGGCACCTGGAGAACCTTCCCTATAAAATAAGGACACCGGTTATACCAGTTCCATGGGATAAAGGTGCAAGGTATCGCATAAGGTACTTATGGATTTGCAAATCCATGATTTTCCACATACCAGACCTGCAGTTTTGGTATCTAAACCCTAGGTCGTATGGGCTGGGTAAGCTTTACCTATCTCAAATGGCTTTGGAGACATATTTTGTTTGGTGGAAAATTTGTTCAGAATACTAGGAAGGGAAGTGTGGAAGGGCACTGTGGTTCACTACACTTACTATTTCCATCCTGTTATGGGGGCGGCACTCTGACCTGAGGAAACCTGCACTCCAGGATTCTGTAGGAGCAGACGCAGCCCACAGTGTCATTGCGGGCAGAAAGATCCACGTTTTTCCATACTGGGAATCATCAACTACCCAGTGTCCTTAGGGGGTCGCTACTAATTACACTGCCTTGCCCTGCCTGAGCAAATGGAAAGTCAGAGAGAAGAGCAAGGCCTTCATATAAGAAAAAAAGTGGTAGGAGAACAAATAGCTAGGAAAGAGACTAGGCATCCCTGAGAAACCTAGGGCAGCTGCTTAATGTAAACACATGGTCCATGGAGTGGGGAGTGGGGAGGGAAGGTGACTGGTGGCCTCAATGCAAGTCCCCAGAGTGCTCCTTACTTATGCTCCATGCCCTCTCCATGTCTGTAGTAGGTATTAAGCAGCCTGGACAGTTCAAAGAGCAAAAGTTTTGAGGCAAACAGAGTTAGTTTTGAATTCTATGTTTATATCTGAACTACGTTGGATACATCTTAGTTTCCAACTTTGCAAGAAATAGAAATAGACATAGAGGAACCAACCCTCTAAGGCTGTTGACCACCTGGCACGTAGCAAGTTCTTAAAAATACAAGTGCCCTTTCTGGCCAGTCCCAGGATGGGTATATTGTTGAGCAATTAAGTGAAAATAAAGTGGGGAAAGAGGAAGACAAATTATATTAGAGAAGATAAAGGATTTTTTTATGGTTGTGAGAAGCTCTTAGATTACCAGCGAAATCTTGACTTTCCTGGTCCCTTGCCCTGGGGAAAAAAATTAAAGAGGTTTCAAAAAGGCTCATGTGCATTCCCACCTTACATAGGGGAGCTGCCAGTCACAGAGTTTGTTTGGCTAACCTCAGAAGGAGGCCTCACAGACCAGCCTCCTCCTGTCCTCCAGCAGACATATAATCTGGGGTTATTTATGCAGCATTCCTTCCCCAATCAAAAACTCTCTGACCTGGCTTGTATTTTCTTGACGCTTTCAATTAAGGAAATAACAAAACCAACCCTGTCCTGTATCCAAGGTTAGGTCTGGCCCAAATGGCCTCAGCTAATTATAAATTTGGCCCTGGTTGTGTTCTTAAGATGCCCTACAGGCCTGGGTGTGAGCAGTTAAACCAATGAATGAGTGCAATTATTTCACAAACCAGCCCTAATAATTTAGTTCATACTACCTCTCTCATCTTTCTCCATCATGTCAAGCATTTGCATTGTGGAGAAATATTTTCCATGTACACAAAGACATATTTCTAAGCATCATCCAGTTCTCTTGCTATGTTCTGTTGCATTATCTCCTAGTGGAAGTCAGCTATCTGCCAATGAAACATGACTAGAGACAAAGGAAAACATTGTTCATATCAGGTCCGTCCTTTGCAAAATGATAGCACTTCTCAGCTAGAAAACATCAACTCATCCATGTTGTAACCAAGACTACTACTGCGTCAAGGCTGCACAGAACATCACTTGTTCTATAACCAAATGAATATGGAAAAGCTACACCTGTTTGTGTTTATGAGGTTTTCCAGTTAGATCTTTTCTCTGCTGACTCCACACACCTACCCAGAGGGACACCCATCTCCCTCTCCAGTCCAGATTTCCCCTCCTGAGTTTTAAATCCATATGTTCACTTCCCACTGATATCTCCTTTCCCATGATTCATAAAGCCATACCTCCCATTTGGGTCAATTCTCTCTGCTAGGTGACTTTCCGATTGATCTCCTTTCTCTTCACTAACATTCCCATTGTTCAGGCCACCATCATGTCCAGTCTTGAGGACCAAAACGCTTTCCCATTCCTAATTTTCACAATGACATGGGAAAGCTGATTTCCAAAATACCTTGATCTAAAGTGAAAACTGCTTAAATGGCATAATAGGCTAAGGTATGGCAGCTGTTTAGCACCTTAGTTTCATCAAATCCTATGAGATTTTCTCTCCTTTCACTCAGGCTGTCCACCTCAAATACAGCTTCCATCCCTTCTAGCCTTGGAAGATGGCAAGAATTCACCTGTGGAGATAGCCAGCCAGCCTGGGGTTGCAGCCACCTTGGTGCCTTGCAACACTGGGCAAGTCACTGAACTTCTCTATCTAAAAATGGAGGTAATGGTAAAGCCCATCACTGAAAGCTGGGAGAAACAATCACAGTCGTGTATGCCCAGCACTCTGCAGAGGCCTGCCACACAATAAGCACTCAGTAAATGCTGGCTGCTATTTCAAGTTTGCACCTGAGGTTACTACAAATTGTTGCATTCAGGGTCTTTACTAGCACATCAGAGTTTTAAAAAGTGTCCCCCTTTTGGGGGCTGGGGCTGTAGTTCAGTAGAAGAGTACCCATCTAGCACCTAGGAGGCACTGGGTTCAATCCTCAGCACCACATAAAAATAAATAAAGATATTGTGTCCATCTACAATCAAAAAAATATTTTTTAAAAAAGGTGTTCCCCTTCAAAAGAATGAATAGGACTTATCTGGGACTGCAGATAGTGCAAGGTATCCCCACAAGTCTAACTCCTGCTCATCTTCTAGAATTCTATGCAGATTCATTCCTGCCTTTTCTTACCCATCAAAACTCAAAGCAGTTTCCCTCCTCTTGCTCCAACAGTGCTGTTTGTCCAGAATTGTACCACTTATCCTTCTTCAGTGTACCTACCTATTTATTTGCATCTCTGTCCTACATGCCTCCCACAGATTGGAGGATGCTGATCTCCAGGGACTGCCTCAGTCTTGTCATAGTTGTATCTCCCATGTCTTCATAAGAGATACTCATTAAGTATTTACCTAATTAATGAACAACATTCTTTCTTTTTTTAAGAATAGTGGGCGGTTTGAAAAACTGAGGCTTTTTTAATATTTATTTTTGGTATAGATGGACACAACACAATGCATTTATTTTTATGTGGTGCTGAGGATCGAACCTGGGTCCTGCCCATGCAAGGCGAGCACTCTACCATTGAGCCACAATCCCAGTCGCAAATATTCTTATAACCCTAAATTTCCTGTCACTCTAACATCTCTGTACCAGCCAGGGAGTTTGCTCTATTGTAGTGACATTACATTTTCTTCTCTACTCCTACCCCTACATAGTCTCTCTCTCTCTCTCTCTCTCTCTCTCTCTCTCTCTCACACACACACACACACACACACACACACACACACAGCTCAGTGAAAGAATTTTGCTCAAATTTAGCCCATGAGTCCCAATGGTCCCCCAAAAGAACAATGTACTGGGATACATGGATGGAAGTGATTCTGAGGGAGGTGATGTCTCCTTTTCCCTTTTCCCTTCTGAACGTGGGGATGTAGAGTTCTCCTTGAGAGGACCCAGGGGTTAAGAGAGGAGGTGGGATGCAATTCCAGGGGCTAGAAACCAATGAATTATCTGACCTAGTGCTGCTTTAGGGTTTGAGGCTTAAACAAGAAAAGGATAGACCTTTAATGTCTGCATCATGTTCCCCAGTCCATAGGGATCCAGAGACTAGAAAGGACTTCTGGTAAGAGATTCCACCAAATAAGCTGAAACCTCAAACACTGGATGGACTAAAGAACTCAATTCATTCTTTCTCTACCAAACATTTTTAAGCACCTCCTGGTTTTCACACACAGTCGTGGGGATAAAAAGACACATCCGGAAAGTATCATTGTCCTCAAACGGTTCACAGTAAAATGGGAAAGGCAGGCATATTCATAAGGAAGTAGGCAGTTAACACTACATTTGAAGATATAGAAAGTATACAGTTGGCACTAAGAGATCAAGAGTGCTGGGTAGGGGCTCCAGGAATGCAGCGTAGAAGACATGACCTTCTGGATCACCTCATCCAGAAAGGGTGATGTTTACCTGTGAGTCAAAGGACTAGAGTTCACTAGGCAGTAAGATATGAGGAGAAATTATGGATGGGAGAAGCTGCATGTGTAAAAAAATCAGGTAAGCACAAACGGCAGGGAGCAGTCAATTCAATATGGTGAGGAATGAGAGCGAAAGACTGGAGAGAATGTGAAGGATGGAGAGCAGGAACAGCCTGAGCACAAAAGAATGAAGTTTGTATGGCCTGCTGTGGCATTCAATTTAAAATGTTTAAGCAAGATTTTGTCACCTATGTGAAAAGCAGACTGGGGGGCATGTGGGGGCAGTGGAGGGTAGTTAGAGAGCCATGGGGAGGCCTCCTGTACTCCACAGTTCTCTGTGTGCTTAACATGATTTAATGTCATAGAAAATACCTCCTGAAAGATATTTTCTAAGAAATTTGTTTTCCAAGGAATTTGAACTCAACAGTGAGCCTATCTTTTTTTCTAACAAAGCAACAGAAATCAGAACCATCGAGAAACTGGCAAGTGTTAAAACCCTGGAAAGCGAATGTGGCCACAGCTCTTTCTTATTTGACCATAATCAACACAAATGTGGAGAGAAAACAAATCTGACAGCCAAGGGAAGAAAACACACAGTGGGTGTCTTTGCTTTCTCCCCAGGACACCTTCAGTACACAGAGCATTTGGAATAGCTGATTTGATGGTTGTGAAAATCCACCTGCCCCCCCTCCCTCTCTCTCTCTCTCTCCCTCTCCCTCTCTCTCTCTCTCTCTCTCTCTCTCTCTCTCTGAATGCAATTAGAGAAGAGAGCTTCCTTCACACTGAATCTAAAAATAGACGATGGCAGAGTTCACCGACTGACAGCTGCCTTCTCATACAGCAACCAGGAAAGGAAAGGGATGGCTAATTTAACTTAACAACTTCCAAAACAAACAGTGCAGAAGGAGCACAGGATAAAGAGAAAACACAAAGGTCAGCTCTTCAAAGGGCTGGAGGGGGAATGGGGGGTCACTCTGTGGCAGTTTATTAGTCCTCCCAAAATTCTGATGAGACTGGTTAAGTACTCTGCCCAGATTTGCCCAGAGTCCTTCAGGCAAGAACCCAGGTGGGTGGAGCTGCTACAAGAATCCAGGCAAGACCAGGCAGAGGGGCCAGGACTTTCCCTAACTTTTTCATCCATCACCTGGACACCCAGAGCTAAGAGTCATACTATCTTTCTAGATAAGATAAATGTAAACTGTTTTATTTTTTTTTTCTCCTCCTCCACCATATCTAAATTACATTCTGCCTAGCCTGCGGCATTAAAAAAGAAAGAAAGAAAACAGTGATCCAGAAAATAAACATGGATCATGCAGGGAGAGAGACCAGGTTTCTAAAAAGAGTGAACCAGTTCTTTCTTTCTTCCGCTCAGTTCTAAAATGTTTTCAGTTTTCCTCTTCAGTTTGTCTTACCCAGGGAGGGGATTATGGTTAGGCTTCAAAAGAAACAAGGGAGTGTTGTGGACAGGAAGCAGATTCTCTCCGCAGCTCTCCCACAGATCTGTTGCGGGCTCTCAGGGCCACAGCCAGCCAGCTAAATGTCAGTTCAGTGCACCCCAGCAGTCCCTCACCACACTACCTCCATCGCCCGGTGACTAAGCTGTTTCAACAGCTGTGTTATTGCTGGAGTGAGGCCAGTATTATTCACACAGAGTATTTGTCTCAGATGGCTTATGGGGAGAATTACTGCACTCAGAATTTGGGGTTCTGTGGGCAGATAAAGTCCTCCCTTGATTAATCAGCTGGGGCATTTCCTAAAGTTCTGGTGGCAATGGGACACCATTCTGCTACTACCCAGGCTTCTAGAAGATGGACAGAGTCATGACATTACAAAAAGGACAAGAGAGGCATACGAATGTGAGGGAAAGGAGTATTATGGACAAGCATGACCTTTGGTTGAGCCATGGAAGATCTCTATTGCCCCTTCCTTGATAAAAGCTACCCATATCAACAGGAGTGGTAAGAAGGACTTCCCTTCCATTCTTCCATTCCCTGTCTTTCCCTTGAAATCCTTTCTCTGCACTTGCAGCTAATGTTAGCAACTCTTTGCCTCTGCTGACCTCTCCAGGCATCTCCCCACAGTCTTGCCCCTTAGCACCATCTGGGGCAGCACCCTGCTGTGCACACCTTCCTTAGCCTGGGACTTCCCTCTCATGCCATTTTATGTCCATATCACTCATGGATGTTCATGTCAATTGCTCAGCAAGTGGGTCCCGGTGGCTTGTCATCTCCTCTGCTACTCCACATTCCTAGCCTCTGACTCCACATTGAGTGAGGGAGGTAGGTGCTCCATTACGCACAGTTGAATAAATCAACCCACACTCCCTTATGTTGAGGGGTGACAGGAGACAGGAAAAGGTGTTTCATGTGGGCGGAGGGAATTTCTATTTCTAGTCCAGCTAAATCTGCTTTCAAGAGCACTATTAGGGACGCTGAAAGGTCAGAAAATAATCCAAAGAATTAATCAATGGGATGGCACTGAATTAAAAAGCTTTTGCATGGCAAAGGAAATAAGAGCATGAAGAGAGAACCTGCAGAATGGGAGAAAATCTTTGCCAGCAACTTTTCTGACAGAGGATTAATATCCAGAATATATAAAGAACTCAAAACCAAAAAAACAAAAAGAAACCCAGTCAAGAAATGGGCAAATAAGCTAAACAGATACTTCCAAAAGAAGAAATTCAAGTGGCTTACAAATATATGAAAAAAAAATGTTTAACATCTGTAGCAATCAAGGAAAGGCAAACAACACTGAGATTTCATCTTACTCCAGGTAGAATTGCAATAATACAAATAATGAGTGCTGGAGAGGATGTGGTGGGGGGGGGATGCTACTTTTACACTGTTGGTGAGATTACAAATTAGTACAACCACTATGGAAATCAATACGGTAGTTCCTCAGCAGACTAGAAATGGAACCATTGTGTGATCCAGCTAGTAGCATTTGTCCTAAGGAATTAAAGTCATCATGCTATACAGTACACGGATACCCATGTTTATAGCAGCACAATTCATAACAGCCAAGCTATGGAATTAGCCTAGGTGCCCATCAACTGATGAATGGTTGTAGCATACATACGCAATGGAGTTTTGTTCAGCCATAAGAAAGAATGAAATTATATCACTTGGTAGGAAAATAGGTGGAACTTGAAAGCATTGTGAAGTGAAATAAGCCAACGTCAGAAAATCAAGGGTCATATGCGGAAGCTAGAGAGTGAAAAGAGAAAAGAGGCGGATCTCCTGAAAATAGAAGGGTAGCTGTGGAAGAAGAGGACAAGGATGGGAGGAGGATGGGAGATACTAGAGGATGGAGTTGACCGAATTATATTGTTATATTATGTGCTGGTGTGAGGCTGTAACAACAAATTCCACTATTATGTATAATTATGATGCACCAATAAAAACTATAAAGCATTCAAAAAGAAAAAAAAAAAGGAGCCCAATTACTGCTGTCCCTTCTAAGTTCTACCAGGCACCAGCAGATACCACTTTTTGATATTGAATTGACCTGAGAAATGTGTGTTTTTATAAAGACAGCATGGAATTCATTTAATTTATTTATTTACCATTTTGGAATTTTAAAAATAAATGAAACAATGATTCTTAGAAACTTGCCTTTTTGAGTGCTTTCTAAGTGGAGACGTTTTCACCCGTATAGATGCCTGGCAGATAAAAACAATCATGGGCAATCTCACAACAAGGAAACAAGACCGGTGGTCCGACTGCTAAAGTCTGAAAGAGACTAGTGGATTTGGTGGATTCACAGCTCTAGCTTATGTCAGTGAGTCACGTGTTAGGAGAACTGCTGCTCCCTCTAGGAAGGCAGTTATTCATTGTACCAGGTAAGTCACTTTACACACTGTGTTCTTTCACTGAGTGTTGAAGTTGGATCCTGTGCTGATGAAGGTTCCTTCTTATTCTATCTAATATCTTAGGAAAGTAGAAATCAAAACAACAGCAGCTGTTTAATTGCCTTCTCTATCTTTCAGGCACTGGGACACAAACAAAGAACTATAAACCATTCCTGCCCTCAGGACACCTACAATGGCCTTGGAGTGACAAGGGACAAGAATTTGAAGTTAACAGTTAACAAATGCAAAAGTCCCACAGCACCAGTTACCTGTCAGTACTTGAGAAAAAAAAAAAATTACTGTCACGACTATGAAAAGAGAAAAGTGGATTTCAACAGCCCCCCTCCCCTCAACCCCCAGAATATATTTGTGCTTTTGGCAAGGAAAGAAGAGAGGAGATGGAAAGTGCATGCAGGAAGAGCCACCTACTAGAAGGGATCCCGTCTGTCTCATGGAAAAGCTTTGTTTCTGACAAGTTTCGCAGAGGAAAAAGTAGGCTAGAACAAGCTTTTTATTTCCAACCCACCTTTTCTTCCTTCCCATGAATGAGGAGGGGATACAAATGAGAGCAGGCAGCCAGGGAGAAAAATAATATGGCTGGTGGATCCTGACCTCTTGGATTCCTGCCAACAGAGAAGCCCGAGAGGCAACATTTAATTGTGGAAAAACCAGCCTGGCTCTCCTCTTATCTTTTTTCCTCTGTGACTTAAACCCACAATTACTGGCAACCCCTGGATTCCGAGTCACTCAGCTGGTGGTGGCGCAGTGGCTATGTCTGTAGCTAAAAAGCAACAGGGAGTGGGATTTTACCTGCCCGGAAGCCAGCCCAGGGAGAACATGGCCCTAACCCAGGTTTAGCACTGCTCCCATGAAAAAGTTCACAGATGCCCTCCCATCAGAACACCTCCAAGTGAGAAGTCCAGATAAGAAAAGAGAAATGTGATTTCCAGCTGCTGTATAATTCAAAGGACAAGCGATGAGTCTCCAATCCTGAATTCTACCATTTCATTTCAACACTAGATATGTGATTCTCAATTCCTCTTAAGGATTCAATTTCCAATTTCTTAGTCTGGCCATTAAAGCAACTCACTGATGGGGCCCCTCCATCTCTCAGGAGCTTGGATTTTCTCTCCAATACGGACACTTGTCTGTAGCCTAATGAATGGGTTCGCTTTGCAGACAATGTGTTATTTTTCAGCATTTCATGGTGGAAAAACATGGGTCCTAGTCCTGACTTTCTCACCTGAAAATCAGGTGACCTTGGACAAGTCACCTTTCATTTCAGTCTGCAGAGCTTTAAAATTTGTTCTCCAATAATGACCTCATAGAGAACAGGAGAGTTAACCTTGAACATCAATCACTGAGCATGCATAAAAGATGCATTACAAAGGTTTTTCCCTCAATCTGAATGCCTTTGCTTGAGTTTTTATCTTCATCCAGAAATGTTCCCATGTCCTCACTCATGTCTTCTTCTTTCCTTCTAGGTTGTCTCCAAAACATCTCTTCTCCCACTTGAATTATTACTCTAATTTCAAAACAGCTTACATGTTAATATGTTTACAGTCAAATATAACTAAATCATGCCCCGTGGGCACATTTTCCTAAGGAATTTCTCTAGTATTTTAGGATGTTCTTCAATTGCTTAATTGATTACAACACATAATTTGGAACTCATGGGGCATACCTAAACTATGAATGTGGAACTTCTACCTTTGGATTTAAAACTGAGTTCTATGGATAAGTTACAGGGCTTAAGGTGAAATTATCTCACCTAAACTAAATGTATGAATAAGGCCTCTGCACATTTTTCTCCCATGTTTAAAGTCCTTGACCTGAAATTAATAACCACTGTCTTGAAGTAAAGAAGGACTGTGACCAGCATCTACCTGGGCCTTGTTCTGAATACTTAGCCCTGCCACATGTTTCTGGGCTTTGGATGCTCTCTCTAGAGCTCATATTTATCTTTTCTATTCAAGTCCAAGAATAATAACTACTCTTTTTGACTGAACATATACTATGTGCCAAGTACTTACAAGGTAACAGCTTTACATGTATTATTTCCAGTTTGATTCTTATAACCACTCTCTATAGGTAGCACTACTATTATCTTTATTCTGTAGATGAGGAAATGGGAGTTCACTGAAGTTTTAAAAACTTGCTTGCCAAAGGTCACATTTATCTGTCAGTAGTAGGTCAAGGATTCAGCTCAAACCCTCTGGTTTGAAGTACTTAATCTCATGCTGTCATTGTTGCTCCAAGTTCCTTCAGTTCCCAGAACAAAATAAGGCTGCCTTTGGATTGTTTGTTTGCCTTTGTATAATATCACAAATTCCTACATCACCTTTAAAACTCCATCCTTCATAACTCAACTCAAAAATTACCTTTCTAGTGAGTTCATCATTTCTACTCTGTGTTCATAGAATACTTTGGGGAATGAAGGCATTAGACATATTAGTACAATTTTTTTTCTCTTTCTCTCTGAACTAGACTGTGGGCTCCTAGCTAATTATTCTGAAAATATCTTGAGTATTGACTGTGCCTGGGACAATGCTAACTATGGGGACATAAAGATAAACAACATGCTGTTCCTGCACTCAAAAAATTCAGTCATGCAGGACAGAGAAAACAAAGAAGGGCAATGGCATTTTTTGAAACTATATTATAAGGGATAAGCGTTTATCTTTCTTTCTTAAATCCTAAGCAAAATGCTAGCCTGTAGAAGTCCAATAAGTAACAATTGAATGAATGAATGAGGTTGGCAAAGGAGCTGAAGATGCAGGGACTTTTAAATTAAAGACCTACCATCCCATTATGAAAACTCTTTGAGATTATTTATATACTGACTCACCTAAAAAATGCTTCCTGTGTTGGTGTCTATGATACATTTTTTAATGTCAGACTAAAAATACACTTCCAGTACACCAACCCTGTCTGCCTACCCAAGGACTAGAAATGAACACAAGGTAACACACCACAGAATAAAAATACAAAAATGCCACTCATTCCAACTCCAACTCTAAGGCTCATCCAATAAAGAAGCACCGAATCTCACTGAGCAGGGTCTTCTCAACAGGTTGACATTTGAAAGTGTTTAAAGTCACTTATTTACAAAACCAAAGGGATACTTAAGACATTTTATAAAGCCAAAGAATCTTGAGCAAGTCCTGGACTCTGAGCATCAGAGAGTTAAAACAGATGGGAACTTAGGGGTCACCTAGACTATTTTCCCACTAAAAACAGGAAACCCATTCCATAGCACTGTCCCTAGACCCATGCAGGATCAAGTCTTAACATCACACACACTTATAACCCCTCTACTGCTCAGTTAGGAGTCTTTAGATAATCCTTTAACCTCTCCTATCTTCAGCTTTTTCATTTGGCCACAGAAAATTATTAACAAGATAAGAAGAAATAAAAACAAATTCTTCATCTGAGATTGGTTGGTTGCAAGCAACAGGATTTCACCTATTTTAGCTTAAGCAGAAATTAGCTAGAAGAATACTGGAGTATTTCAGAAAAAGCAAGGGCAGAATGTGCTGATGAGCTTGCAGGCATGCACACACAGAAAGCTGTCGGAGTAAAGTCATCTTCTGTGGTCCATCATAATTATGCCACATAGTTCTTCATCCCCACTTCCTTCTTTACATCTGATCTCTCTCTGCCAGGCAACTTTCTCTGCCATTCTGTGCATATGGGGAACTA
This sequence comes from Callospermophilus lateralis, assembly GCF_048772815.1. Classification (NCBI taxonomy): domain Eukaryota; kingdom Metazoa; phylum Chordata; class Mammalia; order Rodentia; family Sciuridae; genus Callospermophilus; species Callospermophilus lateralis. Next base: position 89,398,761 of record NC_135311.1, on the reverse strand, counting down.
TGGCTGCCCTGGTGGGCCTCAGGACTGACCAGTTTAAGTGCTGATGGAAGTGGAGCATGAATTATTATTATTTTTTTTTAAAGAGAGAGTGAGAGAGGGAGAGAGAGAGAGAGAGAATTTTAATATATATTTTTTTTTCAGTTTTCGGTGAACACAACATCTTTGTTTGTATGTGGTGCTGAGGATCGAACCCGGCCCCACGCATGCCAGACGAGCGCGCTACCGCTTGAGCCACATCCTCAGCCCCGAGCATGAATTATTGAATTGCAATTTCTTACAAGAGAGAATATGATTGATTCCCCTTGGGCAAGGGCCCATCCCTAGTCTGATTGATCAGCTGTGGCTAGAGACTGATCACATAGCTAGCTTGCCGGCTCAGTATGGGTGATAGAACAATCAGGGAAAAGTTGAGCAAGTTCTTCAAGAAAAGGGCATGAGCCAGAGCCAAAGCCAACAATTGGCAACAGAGACAACCACTAACATCTCTGGCACAGAAGTATTTGTAAGGAAAGCACCACCCAGTGCAAGCTATCATTGTGGTCATCTAACGATCCCCATCAGTCACCTTCTGCTTGACCATCATTAGTGGCCGGGTTCTCACAACTTGTGGAGACCACCTTTTCATTGCTGAACACCTCCAACTATTAAAACTCTTGTCTACGTGACAGCAACTTTAAGATACTAAATTTAAACAGTTGCAATCTTCCCCCAAATCTTACCTTTCATGAAGGTATAATCTTACTTGTTAGGTCAGGCCTGGGCTTTTCTTTGAAGTCCTAATATGAATGACGGTCAAAGCCAGAAAGAGATTTGTTGGACAACTATTTGAAAAAACAACCTACTACTTTCGCTAGTAGAATTCTGCCTTGCCTAACAAAGGATTTTCCTACCTTTATCTAAATTCCTTTTGCTTTGAAAAGCATAACCCAGAAAATAATTTTAATTCCTTTTTTTTCTTAACCAAAATAAAGGTGTGATTTCCTCATAAAAGAAACCCACATTAGCTATGTTATATGATTGGCTGGCATTTAAATATAGAAAAGAAGACTCAAAAGTTAGAAGTTGAGGTAGAAACACAAATGCATTTTCTATATAGTAGGGGGTACCATTACACAATCTGCTGCTGGTGGCTGCTCTGCTGTTCACAGTATGAACGGCAATGATGTCACTAGGTTTCTATTTTAGTAACCAGGGTATACTTGCTATGGATGCAAAGAGAATCTCCTCTTTTATGTTCTAAACTCAGAGCAGGAAATGAGACAGGTGGGTGATCTGCAGCTGTGGCACTATAAACAGGACCAACCTACCACCTAGTCTAGATTCTAGACTGTACCACATTCCCTGAAGTACAGATTAGGAGGTTTTTAAAAACTGAAAAAATGCCATTTTAGAAAGACCAGTACAACTTCTATCCAAGAATATGAGACTGCTGTTTGGCAGAAGACTAGCTGACCTGTACTGCCTGGAGCCAGTCCCCATCTGCACTCTTAATGTACAACCAGGAGATCCTGCTCTGGCCCCAGCCAAATGTGCCACGGTGGGCAAGTATCACTCCCTGAGTTAAAAGGTTTCTTTATCTGGTAAATTAAAGGACTGGTCCTTTAACTTAGGCAATCATTCATTTGCAAACCTGACAAAAGCCATAAACACTCTTACTCCAACAATGAGTATAAAAAAAAATAGGACCAAAATTTTATATAGAACACCAGGGGGCTCATATAGCTCTGAACTCCACCTATTGAACTGACTAAAGATTACAAGCTCAAGAGCCCTATAACATTTCTGCCAGTGCTCAGAGCCACCTGCAGTAAGACAGTTGATGTTTGCTAATTATTTCTAGACTGCTCAACATTATAAATGAGTGTTTAGATGAGACCTACCTTATGTAATCTACTTCCTAATGTAAAATGGATCAACAAGCCAATGGCTGACTGGAAAGGGTGGAAGGGACTGGATATAACAAACTATAAACATTACAGACCAGATGTCCCTTATCCAAAATGCTTGGGAGCAGAAATGTTTTGAGATATATATATTTTATTTTAAATGTTTTGTATGTTCATAAGGAGATATGAGGATGGGACCCAAGTATAAACATGAAATTCATTTATGTTTCACATACACCTTATACCAGAGCCTAAGGTCATTTCAGTCAATACTTTTAGTTACCTGTGTTTTAATTGGGATAAAAAAGGTCTGGTGCAAAACTCTCCACTTACAGTATCATGTTGGCACTCAGAACTAAGTTTTGAATTTTGCATCATTTCTGATTTAAAATTTTCAGATCAGGGAAACTCAGGCTGTAATAAAAAAATCCTGGAAAGATTTTGGAGGAGCTCTACTCTTCTTCTGGATTTAATTTCTTCATTTGCAAATAGATAATATAAAATCATTGAGCCAGACAGAGGTTCATAGTGATGCTAATAGACAGGGAGCTCTGTAGTGACTTTGTCTAAGTAATGTGCTTATAATAATCACACCCAGTGAAAACAAAGCCAAAGGTTCCCAAGAGCCTGCCAATACCAACATGTTCACAATGGTTAGTTCCAAAGGAAGAACTGTACACTTGTGCTAGAAGATTCCCTCAAGGGAAAGATAATCCATGAGTGAGAGAGAACAAACATGTCCCTAATCTTCTGTATCCAAGGTTAAACATCAGTCTTTCCCATGATGTTAATTTTTTTCCATCTCAAGTCAATAAGACTGACACATACCAAGAAATCCTAGGTGCTAACCTTGGCTTGCAGGATGGGGGATTCACAATTTTATGGGAATCAAGAGATTAGTCATGAAGCCCATCTTGAACCCTGGCAACCACCTTCCCTTTTACCTAATCCTGAAAAATATCCTATTGCATTTAAATCTCTGAGATCCTTCTGGTATATTTTGAGCTTTTTCAGCTTATCTTTTTGGGGAGGATAGGACAGGAGAGCAGAAGAAGAAGCTGATGTTTTTTTATTTCTGCCTGTTGACTCTGACTGTGGTAGCATGAAGAAATTTAAATGTAAGTTTTAAAATCTTGTGATACTGGCCTGCGATGAAAATGATCCAATTAGAAATATATCTTATAAACAGAAACTGTAAGAGGCTCATGAGTCAATCCCTCTTTGAGGAGGAGTGGAAGTAAAGGCTAGGAGAGTGAACTCAGGATTGCTTTTCTGTAGTTACTAAAACATGGAAATCCAATTGAGTGACACTCCAGATGACCTGCTCCATCATAGTAGTACAGTTCCCCAGGTGTATGTCATTGCATATCCATAAAGTTCTCCCAGAAGCATCAATAAACACAGAATTAAGAAGCTTGGCTAAAGGCCAAAAATTACTTCCCAAAGGGATTCCTTGGCTTCCCTTCTTCTACAAACTCACCCCATCTTAGATAATGTGAGTTTATTTTTAATAATCAAAAGATTATTTCTTTTTTCTTTTATGATGGACTTCCCTTGCTATCTATCTAACGCTCCATGACCAATGCACAATCACGGTAGGCTTGGTCATCTAACTTTAAAACGTTTTGGTTAATTTTAATGTCATTCTAATTATTTTTTCACTAGAAATGCTTTCGGTTTGGAGAAAGAAAACTCACTTGCCACTTACAAAAATAATTCTACTGCTTCATTTAGTCATTCACAGTTACAAGGGACTGATACTGGATTGTAGTATCCAGCCCAGGGCTCAAGGCAAAACAGAATGCTTTCATTATGTAAGAACAAAATATGCCTGGCTTTGCCACCCATCATCACTTACCAGTATTTCTTTAGCCCGAGGGATTTTTAAACCCTTGAAAATTCCAAATTTTCTGTTCAAAACAGGTCCCTCTGTCTTGAAGCTTTCTCCCTATGACTCCATTCTTCTATTTCTATCTATGTGGAAACAGCATCAGATCCCACTGGTCGAAGGGCTGAATCCCACAAAAACCACCCCAGTTCAGATAGCAGGAGCAAGCACAGATTGTAGCCAATGTGAGGTATGTGACCTTTGGCCAACAATCCAGATTCCCAAGACCCTCTCCTTGGGTTGGACTAATTTGCTAGAGAATGGGACCCAAAAAAACACTTTACTTAAAACTTACCAGTTTATTATAAAGGATATTACAGAGGCCAGGATTTTTAAATCTTGTTCCTACAGGGCCTAAACAGGATTTCATAAAACTATAGAAACCTCTTCCAAGGGTGAGGCCCCTTGTAGGATACTGGAGATCAAGTCAAACCTCAGCCCCTTTCCTCCCCCAGGAGCCTGGAGGATAGGGCTGAAAGTCCCAACCCTCTATAATATATACTTTTTTCGAATGCAAATTACTTTTTTGCATGATATGTACTCTCAAATACAATACACACATCACTTATATAAATTACCCTATATTGCCACTGCTGTCTTCCCAAAGGTACCAGCCTGAGTAAATTCTAGAATTGATCAAACAATGACCAGTTTTTATTGGGTGAGTGAATGCTTTTCTAGATATCTAAGCTTTTGTTCAAATCTCAGATCCTAGCTAAATCACCTTCAAACTGAATGATTAAAAATAATAAACATTTAGCCCCAAATAATCATAAGTTATTTAAAATACGTAGTCCTTAGGTTATTTTATCTGTTCGATGACCCTTCAAAGGCAGGTAAAAACTCTTGACCAGCATATATGGGAAGTCCCAGCTTTAATTCACAGCCCAAATATGATATCTCCTCTCATTGTTTGAAATCTAAATTCATTTCATAGACTGATGGGAAAAGTTTGTTTTTCTAGTTAAAGAGATCCATTCCTGATTTCTTGCATGTGAGGTAATATCATTACAACTGAATCTTTGATAAACAGGAAGCCATTCACATATAAAAAGATCTTGTTTCTCACACTTCCCGAGACTCTTTTCTCATGTCTCATTTCTTGCTGTCAGAAAGGAATCCAAGTAATGGTAAAATATAAAAGTGAACAGGCAATCTCATGCATTCTTAACACAGAATCAGAGGAAAACTCAGACTTGTCTTAAGTATTATTATAATTAAAATATCTATATTCATACATTTATATCTATCAATGAAAAAAGACAATATCATTTTTCTGTCATTATAACAAAATAACAAAATACCCATAGCTTGGTACTTTAGAAAAAAAAAAGAGGGTTATTTACCTTACAGTTTAGAAGAATGAGTCCATGACTGGGCAATCCCATCTCTTTAGCCCCTGGTGAGGAAACCATTGGCTACATCCCAATATGGTGGAAAAACCAAAAAGGAAATAGGTATGTACAGAAGAGATACATGGTAAGACAGGAAATCAGAGGGAATCAGGAGCCAGGCTCACTCTCTTTATAATTTGTTTCCATGGAGTCTAATATTAATGTAATGATTTCATAAGAATTACATTAATCTCCTCCAAGGGTGACGTGCCCAATGATATCACTCCCTACTAGGCCCCACCTCTTAAAGGTTCTACTACCTCTCAATACCCTACACAAGGAACCAAGCTTCCAACACATGAATATTCAACTATTTCTGATCTATAGCAAAGATAGTATGTATTTTGGAGCCTGAAGACATATTTGAGGGAGTAAAAAATATAAGATATTCAAATTTCATTAACGTATAGAAATATTTTAGTGAAAGCCTCACCACCATGGGAAATTTGTTATTTAGGTTTAACATTTGCTGAGAAGTAATTCATCTATAAAATTATTAATGTAGAATTATTTCCTGGTTTCTTGTTTGGGATAAATGCTCAATACTTGAATTTAAAATCATTTTATTGATACATTTAAGCTGATAATTGTGAATACTGAGCTTTCAATACATTTCAAATGAGTTGGGAGAATTCTGAAATATCTAATGCATTTATAGTGAACTGGTAAAAAATGAAATAGAAAAAGTACTTGAGTTATTTTATACTATCAGTGAAGTATCTATAAAAATACAATTCTAGTTATAAAAAATTTCACTAAACATACTTAAGATCTTTTTTCCCAACTTTGGTGGTATAATTAAATTTTAGAAATGTATCATCAACTTCTAAAATTTCACATGAACTCACCTGAGGCTCTAGATTATTTTGCTAACTGATGCCAAATTCTAAAACTGAAATATAGGCCAGTCATTTTCAAAAATGCAAAAGGCAGAATGACAAAATCCTCCAATATTTTCTTCACAATCTGAAAGCAGAACATGCTGCAAAATGCCTTCCTAAGAGTTAAACTTGGCTCTCAACAGTAGCCTGTCAGAGCAACAGGCGGCTGGAAAGTAGAACACATGACCTCAGGGTCAATTCTGAAATCTTCACCCCAATTTTATCAGTATAAGCAATATATGAACAACTGGGCCCAGAATCAATGTGTCAGTGTTGATGATCACTGAAATGTTATTTAAATAACGAAACCCTTATTTCAGATTAGGAAACGGCAAGCACCTCAATCTTTATGTTCGGATTTTGGCAGAATGATACAATCCAAGAAATGTTTCCATCACAAAGCTGTGAGTTATGTGAATGTAAACAACACACAATGGGAGGTCACCATTTAACAAGGAGTCCTGGAAAATAAGTCAGTAGTGAGCACTGAGGTTGACAGAGTGGATATCACAAGCCAGTGATGAGGGGTGTTGGAGGAAGATGAAGGGTACCTAGGAGGGAATGGAGGAGGGGGATATAGAAAATACTTGGGAAGGCTCCAGGGGCACGTGAGAGTTAGGATGTCTTGAAGGATGAGTAGGTTTTCAATTGGAAGCCCTTCATTTATGGGAAGGAGGTTGTTGACAAATGAGGTAGGGCTGGGGTGTGACTCAGTGGGGAATACTTGCTGAGTACCTGGAAGCCCTGGACCAGGTTTTGATCCCTTGCACTGCAGGAAAAAAAATAAAAGAAAAAGGAAGAGAGCGCTAAGGTCACTATAATCAAAGCTGTGCAAGGGGACACTCTCTGAACATGGTCGAGGACACAGTCGGTATGTCCAGGTCAGCAGTGAGAGAGAAGGCCAGAATAGAAGGGCACCGAATGCTGAGTCTTATTTGTTATTTATTAAGGTTGTCTTGTACAGAGTAATGATAAAATTAAAGTTATGTTTCTTTTATAATCTCACTAAGCAAAATATAGAAATTAAAATTGGTAAAGAGGATGAACTTCAGGAATGATCATTATAATAGTTACTTTTATTTTATTCTTTAATTTTTAAATAATAAGCACTAAGAACTTTACATAAATTAATTTATTCCTTAAGGTGACTTGGTTAATTGGAAATTCTTATCCATATTGTATAGATGACAAAATTGGCTCAGAGAGGTTCTCTAACTTGCAGGGACTTAGACCTTTTGCTGTGGGACTCCTGAGACCATTCTCTTAAAATGTATATTCTACTACTCTACCTTGTTATTGAGACATAAATCAGGGAACATATTTCAAATAAAACCTTGTTTCCTTTGAAAAGTACACATTCAGGTAGACAGCTTCTGAGAAGGTTCTCCAGGAGCCCATCTGGATTTCATGCCTTGTTAATCACTCTCTAGAGTGTGGGACGGCCTAACCAGTTCTTCTCTAACCCACAGAGTATAGCAGAAATGATAGTATGTCACTTCCAAGACTGAATGGCCTCTCCTGGAACATGCTCCTCGTATCCTCCTGGGTGGGAGTCCCTGAGGGAGGACAGCTGCCATGCTGCCAGGCAGTCCCAAGGAGAGTCCCACACGGGGAGGAACAGGAGCCTACCAACAACCGATGGTGAGCGCAAAAGCAGATCCCCCCATCCAATAGCGCCTAAGAGCCTTCTGATGAGACCACAGACCAGGACAACAGCTTGACCACAGCCTCAAGTGGAAGGTTGGGCCAGAGACTCTCAATTGAAGCTGTGTGTATCTTCCTGATCCCGGTTAAGTGTAGAGATAATAAATACTTACTGACTTTGAGCTCCTGAATTTTGGCTAATTTGTTACCCAGCACAAATAGAGCCAGTAGATAGCAATTATTTCAATTATTACAGAATAAACATTTTCCTTTATACTTGGAGCTAGGCATCTAAGAGATTACACCTGAAATAAACTACAAGCAACCATCCCAGGTAACAGAACACTGTGTCATCGACCTTTTTCATCAGGCAATCTACCTGTCTTGTCCTCCTAGAACTCCTGTTACAACCCTTGTTCTTCTTTTACTGAAGATATTTTGGGGACTAGGAGTACTAAATCCCAAACCTTGAGGTTTGCAAAATCATTAAAAGACTCATCCTATGACACACTGCTTCCTTCCCAAAGCTAACACACTGCAGTGCATAATCCTTTTATTAAAGTACCTACACATTCTTTCTCATTCATAGCTTTATTGTCTTTTTTCCAGACACCCTCTCCCCCTACTCCCTTACAAAAGTCATGTCTTGTACAATCTTATATTCTTGGTACCTACCACTTACCATTTGGTTGGGACTTTGAGCGAGTTAACAGGTAAGAAACGGGAATGTGGGAAAAAATGGTTGAATGCTCTGGGTTCTTGTGTTAGTCTGGGACTTCCTATTGGCCAGTTACTCCTACCTAGAATGCTCTTTTACTCACTTCCAAACTCAAGGCCAACTGTTTACAGGCTTCTCAAGGCTCTCACCTGGAGTATGTCTGCTTACCTGCATGCACCACTGCCCCCACAGACACACAGCCTGCCCTTTCCTTGCAATAAAGCCTTTTCTTTATGTTGCTACAGCCTCCCAGGATATACGTTGGTCACAGCACCCAGCACACATACTGTCATAATTGGATGTTTGTCATTTCCACTTTACCCTAGCCCCTTGAAGAACAGCATCCCCATTTGTGCCTGCATGTCCAGCCATCAGGGCAGTGCCTGGCCATGGTGGACGCTCAAGAACAGTTTGAAAAGGTAAATGAGAGATTGAAGGAATGGGAAAAAGAAAACTCTGCATTCTAGAAAAGTATCTCAGCATAATGTACTCATTTCAGAGAAGATATCAATCAGGTACATAAATTGCTCTGATTCCTAAACAGTGTAAACTGTATGTAACTGCATATCAAGATTACTGTTGATATAGAGAATCGTAATTTGAAAAAGTGCTTCAGTTTATGGATAGGCCCAGGTAGAGCAATTTTCTTTTTCTTTATTTTATTTATTTATTTATTTATTTATTTAATCAGGGATTGAACTCAGGGGCACTCGACCACTGGGCCACATTCCCAGCCCTATTTTGTATATTTAGAGACAGGGTCTCACTGAGTTGCTTAGCATCTCACTTTTGCTGAGGCTGGTTTTGAACTTGCTATCCTTCTGCCTCAGCCTTCTAAGCAGCTGGGATTATAGGCATGTGCCACTGCACCCAGCCAGAGCAATTTTCAACACATCTTTTCTCTTTGCCTTGCATCCCTAACCCTATTTCAGTTAAAAAAAAAAAAAAATGTTTTCTTCCTTTTCAACCTAAGATTCCCTACACTATCCCCAGATGCCAAACATGTCTCAGTCTTCCATAAATCACTCAACTATCTCTTTCCCACAAAATATTTATGTATCCCATGCCCTCAGAGTCTTGAAAATGCAACAGAACTAAAAAGATAAGCTGTTTTAGTGGGAAATGGGGCTCATGGATTGGCTTCCCCACTTTGATAGTGATCTTTTTCTAAGGCCATGGCTTTACTCAAAGCCCTGTGGGAAAATTCCACTTAAAAACAAAGGACCTTTCCAAAGCCCTCCAGTCACTCTGTGTGGGTGAGTTCTCTCTGGCACCAGAGAGGTGAGGAAGCTGCAAGTTAGGACAGCTTTCTGAGTTAGGTCCCTAGATCTTTCATTTTGTGATCTTTTGATATTGGGCAACCTCCCCAGTGCCTAAATGAGATAATAATAGGGCCTATCTCAAGGACTTAATGGGGAAATTCAGTGCATTAATATAGGTAAAGTGCTCAGAAAGGGCCTTAAAACAATTAGCAGACAATCATTACCAGCTGCTGCTATCATCATCATCATCATCATCATCATCATCATCATGATGTTACTGTTATGAGGGGAATTCCCAAAGGGCTGGAGGAGAGTGCACTTACTGATCTGGTTGTTCAGCTTGAAGGCGATGTCCAGTTGTAGGATAAACAGCATGAATTGGAACCAAGGACTCATCTCCATGGAGGGGAGGGGAATGTGGACAGAAAACACAATATCATTGGCTTCAATTTCCCTTGGAATTGCTTCCTCGATGTCTCGGATCTTATCACACTGATTGGGTCCCCAGGGCATTAGCCATTTTGTCTTGTGATGGTTCTTACGGACATCCACACATTTCACTGACATGTAAGACACCGCTGTTGTGGGCCCTGGAGCTGAAAAGACAATGGTTTTCTGTTTTAGAAGACAAATATATTAAAGAGACCGTTTCTAGTTAATGTTCTTTCCACTTCTGTCTTCTCTCCGGGTTTTGTACAGACTTCTACAACCTGAGATCAGTAATTCCTAGAAATCTCCCAAATTCAACCTGGATTTGAATTCCCTTCATTTACCTCCAGAAGGGCATAAAAGCATCCCCAACAGCCCCCACTATGTTTTCAATCATTGGAATTTAAAGCTACATTTGTCAGCAATTTAATACAGTCGCCTCCTCACTCCAAACCAATGTCACCAATATCCAAGGTAGCATATGATAAATAACGCCAGGTGTGTTACCAATCTGGTGTTAATTCCATGCTGTACCATTTCTAGCTATGCCACCATTATTCACATAGGAATTACTAACCTGTCTGTATAAATTTGTCCTGTTTAATTTTAAAGGGAAAAACACACAAAGAGCATAAAATTGATATTAGCTATTATAATTTTTTAAAAAGTTTTTGTACAAGCACTCGGCCCCAGCCCTATTGTAAACATTTTTTCATATAATTAAAAAATTTTAATTACTGGTTATAAAATAGTCAACCACTATTTTACACTAACTATTCCTTTATCCATTTGTAAAAGCTATCTATAAATAAAATAATTATAATTTCTTGTTAATAATTTCTTCTAACTTTTCTATCTGCTATCTAAATTTGTTCACGGCATACTTCAATACATAAAAGTTCCACATTTTACAAAGAATCCTTCTTTCTCTTTGTAATTTTGTTCATGTTTTTGTATTCAGAGATTAACTTCTTTACCTCTAAATGCAATAAACAGCCAACTGTATTGACTTCTAGTTGCTTTTTACAATTTAGTTATTTTTAAATATTTAAGCAGTTGAACTATATGGAATTTGCTTTGACATAAGGCATGGTGTGAGGTCTGTTTTTTTCCATATATTAGACAACCAATTTGTGGGCTAGCTCAATATTATTTTGAATCTTATAGGATTAATGGTTATGATTAGCATCAATATTTGCTAAAGTAACTATTCTCCCCAATTCATTTCAAATTTATATATTTTTGTATTCAATTTATAAGTTGATGTGGACAGAATCAGTATCCTCTCCCATTATTTGCTTTTTTAAAATTTTTAGTGGTCAATGAATCTTTATTTTTATTTATTTATAGGAGGTGCTGAGAATCTAACCCTCACATATGCTAAGCAAGCACTCTACCACTGCTCTATGACCCTAACCCCCAACCAACATTTGGTTTTCCCATCCAAACAATACTTGCTTCTCCATTATCTGGAATCCGGTTTTGGATTTTCTTGAAAATATGACATAGTTTTCTTCATGTGGGTCTTGATAATATAGCATAATTTAAAAATATATCCATAAATTTTCCCTGAAATATGATAGTGGAAGAAAAACATAAAAAACCTTGGCTTATGTGTGTGGTTTAAATGTACTTAATTCTGTGCCTCTGATATTTGTCACACTTATGTTTGCAGATCTTTTCTCAGCAGAAATTATCTCTTATTTAATAGAATAAGAGACAGTAACTAGAGGACTATATAAAACAAAAGGACAATCTTATTAAGAGGCAAAAGTGTGTCTTATCAATATTCTGCTCTACTTCCAATGCTCAAATCCATATATTTCTATCCCCAAATATCTATCCCGAAGTTAAATTCTGAGTAGTAAAATGTTATGTGTGCAGAAAGCTGGGCTAAAGATAATTAAAACTTAATAGAAAAACTCATCACTACCAAAATACAGCTGAAAAATCCATTAATACAGCAGGTTGACCATGCAACAGGGAGTCCACACTAACTCATACTGGGGAAGTTTTTCTTCAAAACTCAAAACTGTACCACGAGGATGTTTTTACATCTAGCCATCTAAAATCCATCATCTTCTCATCAGTAGAAACATGAGTCAATCAAACTTTGGTTATCCTGACTCAGCTAAATAACCCCTGACATTAGAAAGACCAAATGGCACATTTTACTGGACCCTTTTTAATGTGGTTGGAAAAATAAACAGAGAGACACAAGTCATGAATTCATGAATTCTATTTTTGGCGAACATACTCAAACTGACTATGTCTTGCAGAAAATAGTTACTACATTTTAATTTCTATTCTACCAAAATGAACATTTTTTTCATTTCTTTCTCCCCCCACTTTGAAGAAAAAATCTCTCACTCCTCAGACTAAAATGAAAAATAACTACCCGGGTTCCTCAGCTAAGCTCCAAAACCACATTCCAAACTGAACAACAGAGAAGCTGAACACTTGACCCGCACAGAGGCTGCATTTTTAATGGCCTCAGTGAACGCTGCCTGTGTGGCAGCCTGCATTATTTTCATTCTTTCACTAGTCTGGTGTTTTTGCCATAAAGAAAAAAATCCTAGGAACACTAATATTTTCATAGAGATCATGGCAATGAACTTGGAGAAGCCTCAAGTGCATTATAAACCAGACTGAGAGAATGACAAATATTTTTCTTCACTTGAATAAACTAGTCCTCCAGTCCATTTTTTCTCCTAGCTAAAACAAAAAAAAAGTCTTTACTTTTTGCATGACTTAAAAATCTGAAGATAATTCAACATTTTCAATTTTTCTAGTAGTGCTCAAAAGAAAAAAATGCACATATTGTTTGAGCAAGTAAACAGGCATCATAATTCAAACATGGACAATTAGTGTTCCTCCAATAATATCTTTACAATTTAACTTCCTTCTGAAACTAAAAGTTAATTCCAAGGTATTTCTTTATGTAGAAAGCATTTCAAGTAAACAAAACTCAAAGCTTATGTTTCATAGCTGGTGGCCTACCAATAGCAGATGTTTTCATTAGTTGTAGCTAAAACTGTGAACACACCAACCATAAAACTGTGTCCAATATCAAAAGAAGTTTGATCTGGCCTTAAAATTTTTTTAAGTGATTTTATTGTAAGAAAAAGGAAAGAAATGCAGGAAGGTGAAATTACTGCAACCTTTGAACAAGCCACAATCAACTGAGAGCTATTTGTAATGAAGGCCTTTCTTAGTCACTAGTGTGGTTCTAGGGATTAATAGAGTTTGTGTATTTAAGAAGGGGCTGGATGGATTCAGGTCAACAAACTGAGTCATGTTTGCTCAGGTGAAAGCTAAAAATAACTACCCCTTGGTATTCCTAGGATAGTAGTACAGGATTGCCCAGCTGCCTCAGCACACATTATAAATGTCCCCTCTCCCATCTAGAGCATACAATTTAACTGAAAATAAGAGAACCAAAAGTTAACTTCTACATTAATATAATTTTGTAGACAGAGAAATTTGGCCAAAAATGAGTGTATCTGGTCACCATGAATTAGTTAACTTATGGTAGGCTAAGACAGCACTGAGGGCATGCATGGAACGCTGGCCCTCCCTGAGCTCAGTTCTCATTACCATGTCAAACAGGCCATTTCTGTCTTTCCTTCTCTGTATTTCAACTCAATATTTTTTGGCCTCCACTTTTCCATTACAGTACTCAAAACTATAAAATGTGATGCTATGCAACATTTAACTTAAAAGTGATATGAAATCAGTAAGACTTCTGAGAAATTCAGAGATGTATGAAGATGTGCACAGACCCAACTTGACACCTCTTTGACAATTCAGCTGACTCTCAATTACAAATGTTGCTACTTTCACTGTGTCTTGAGTACATACCTACTAAGTGTTAGATGCTGATAGGTATTGGAGAGAACTTATTGGACACCAGTGGTGTGGTACATAAAAATAATGAAAAAGATGAGCAATTAATAAACAATTACAGAAAAAAAAAGAATTGTGGAAAACGCTGTATTTAATATGATACTACCTGAGAAAGGGCCACAAGGGGTATTTGGGAACAAAGGGGAAATGAATACACTAGAATGAGACAAAAATTCCAGTCATCATTACAATGTAATTCTGAATAAAAATGTAAGTGAACAATGACTAAACCTATACTTCTTTTGGAAGAATATTCATTGACTCCAGGCAGTTTCCTGTTATCTCAAATGGCTATCCAGTCTACAAATTACTATCTAGCCAACCACTACCGTTTTTCATGCTCAAGGTGAGTCAACCTCAAATCATTAGCTCCTACTCTCTCCAGAACCCGCAATTTAAAAAGTTGGACAGAGACAAGACTCGGTTGCCTCCTAGAAAACTTAAAATAAAACTAAAACAACACACTAACATGACACATGGTCTCCACTGAAGCCAACACAGACTATTTATTTCTTTGCTTTATCATAAGTAACAAAGATGCTTTAGCATTTATCTAGCAGTATTACCATGGTGCAGGCTCTGTGCTAACTAAAGATAGAGACAAATGACAGTCCCAGACACCAAGCTGCTCACTGTCTAGTGTGGGAGGCTGAGAAGTCGGCAGAGAATTACATCCTGATTGAAAATGGCTCTGGCAGGGTTTACACAGGATGCTTTGGTTGTAAAAGGAGTTCGGGGTGGCTTGCATGACCTAGACTTGAAAGAGGGCAAGGGTCAGCTGAGGGAGGAAGGGGACCGCCTAGTAGGGAAGGCTTTGAGGAAGGGCACGTGCCTGGGCACAGGAACCATGTTTTCTGCAGATGCCTGCATTTGAGTATTGAATGTCAAAAAGAGGTCATTTAACAGTCAAAAGAAGGACCACCTCTCCTACCCTTGTCTGGTTTTTGCTCCTTGCTTTTTCCAACCAGTGGCACAGCTCTACCAAAGTGCCCTGGTTTCTACTACCAATAGTCTGCCTTCTGCTTTCTAGAGCACCATAAAGAGGGAATGGCATGTGACCCACATTTAACAAAGGATTTTTATTTGGGGGATGTCTCCTTTTAAGGCACCTATCCCTGAACTATAGCTACCCACAGGCCAGAGGGAGATCTGCTGGGAGAAGGGGGAGCGAAGGGTGGTCTGGGTGGGAGTGGAAAATCTCCACCTCCTATTCCCCAACCGGCCCCTAGAGAGCCTTTGAAGTCTCAACCATCAGGTAATAACAGCCTTCCCCTAAATTAGAGGAAGAATGTCTGCCTGCTACAAAGATGATATGTAAAGATTAATCTGCTCTGGGATACAAGGGTAAGGAATGTGGAGAACAGACTAGTTTGGAAGGGTAATTCATGTTTACAAGCATTAATAAACACAACCCTGCAATTAAAAAAAAAAAGTAATGACTCTAGGTAAAATGGTCGAGGATTTAAGAAATCTTTTAAAGAATTATTTTTACATTAGCATTTAGCTGACAAAGATGGCAGCAAAACATTAATTTAAAAACATACAATTGCTAGAAGATACTTTCTTCTAATGAGCCACAGGAAGGCTGATTTAACTTTTGAACCTAGTCTCAGTTAAAAATCTATCACTATCTCTGTACCTGCAAAATGTGAATGATTTATTTACCTGTTTTTATAATTCATTTTATTTATTCTCAACCTTGTTTGACAGAAAACTGGGGGCTTCTAGAAGTAAATGTTACCCTTAATTAAAGAAATAATAATTGGGGATGATTTAAAATAATAGAATTAATGGGGAATTATTTGGCCTATTTCTGCATCTTTGAAAGTAGAAAACAAAAGTAACATCAGATAATGTAAGCCTCCAAAACTTCCACCTGAACTATGAAACCAAGTGGCTCCATGTCTATAGCCAGTGCCTGAATATAAAGAGAATTTGTAAAAAGTTAATAAAAAAGTATATGCCCAAATTGGATCTAAGTTTTGCTTATCTGAATATTTATGCTTCCTTAATGCAATGGGTACTTAGGTTTTTAGACAATTCCAGAGTTTGCTTAGGAAGTTTCAATGTGCAGCAAGGTAGGAGAGGTAAACCCGGAGACAGGGAGTATATGTGACAGAACTGAAAGAGACTAAATGAGCTTGTGTTATTTATTGCAACTACAATTTTTATTCAGATGTCCCCCCAAGGCAGTCATTGAACATAAGTGAATCTTCAGCTTAATTTAGAAATTATTTTTTAAATGTTCCATTGAGTCCCCTCAGACATTCCTCATGCCTTTCTTAAACTCAAAAGCCTTAATCCTGGTTAAAAAAGGAAGCATGTGGAATCGACTGCCACTTAAATAGTGGCCAGATCACATTTTCTGGTTGAGTTGTGAGGTCTCAGACGAGTAATGATTCCTTGAATCATTTCTGGATGTCGTTCATCCAGGAGCAATTTCTAAAATGATTCCCTAGTGTCCTCCATAGCATGTATCTAAATTATAGAACATCTCATTAAAATGATGACTTCAAAATTACAGCTAAAGAAACAGCAAATAATTATGTTAACCAGACTTGGTACTTAGGAATGAACTGACTCAGTCTGTTAATTCCTTGATTGAAATTGCTCTGAAGTATTAATGGTCAGACACACATTCTGCCTTTGTCACATACTTTTGAGGATGAAATTCTCCTCCAGTTTAACCTTATTGATTAAACATTATACTAGATTACTGAAGGAAATATTATTTCACAATTCAGTCTCAGTTACTGAAAACTCTTTAAGTGTGTCTACAGGGACTAAACCTGGAGAAGCAATTTCTGGAATTATAGTAGTTCTGTCCTCACATGTGAAAACAGGGTACACTAAGTGAAATGCAATTCATTCTTGCCAGCAATTTTTCAGCAAGTCATTAATTATGTTCACATCTGTTCTAGGAAAGCTAATGTTTCTCAATACAGCAGTACATTCCTCTACGCTAAACTACTACCACCAAAACACACACACGCTCGCTCCCCCTGTAGAGAGCTGAATGCAAAGTAATATATACTGTACACACAAAAGTGAAGCACATACTTAAAAATAGTTCCCTATGACATAAATTTGTGAATAAGTGACATAGACATTTTGAAAACAAATTTTTCAGAAACTGCAGCAAAACTTGTGTAATCCATCCCGACTTAAAAAAAATATTGAAAAACGATTACATTTAGATCTTAGGCAGAAGAGGATTTTAAATGGTTGGCCTGCAACCTCAATGGTTGTGAAACCAAAGATGTAACAACTTTGAAGAATAGAAGAGTTCCTTTATATTTGTCAGAATCTACACAGCAAACAAGCAGCACCACTTGGCTTATATTATTTGCCTGGCTTGGATCCCATGGAATTGAGAAGCATTGGAACCAAGGGGGAAAAGAAGTGAGAGTGCTTGAGGATACTGAGCCAAAGTCTTACATAGTATTTGAAATGCTGTGGTAAAGATGAAATAATTTTAGGCTCAAGATTGGTGCCAGTTTTTTTTTTCTTTTTGAAAAAAATAATAAAATGCCCATAAAGGATCCTGCCAGAGGTTTACCATATAAAATCTGCCAAACATTAGATGTGCTAATGGGAGTAGCAATTGAGTGGCCTGAATTCAGATGAAAAAACTGACCCTCACCTTTGGTGTCCAGTAATAAAGAGAGGCTAGATCAAGAAGCCTCACAGAAGTACATCATATTACTAATTTTAAACTCTATCCCTGAAAGATGCTTGAAATTACTGTTTCTCCACTCTAGAAATACTCAGAACAGCAAAAATTAAATACACATGAAGTGAACACAAAAGGCTTCTACAGAAAAACCAAATGGCTCATCCAATAACTGTTGTTCATTGCCCAGCAAAATAGTATTTTTGACTAGATTTTGGACTTTGTGCCAGTGCTTCAAAATCAGCAACCTTTCAGCCAAAAAGCTGTGTGGAATGTAGCCAGGTCACCTATGGGAAGTGAATGATAGCATCTCATAATTTACTACCCAGGACTATGATCTCATCAGCCCAGCATGGCGGGCACAACAGCCTGTGTGTAGGAATTTCCTGGAGCCCCCCCCCCCCGCCGTGAAGGCCCCCAAAGCTGCTCTGGAAGAGCTATGGCACAGGGGTCATAAAAGGTAGACAACTAGCTCTACTTCTTGAACGAGTTTATCACAGGCAAATTTTCTGGGTTGAAATATTCGTGTTAGGAAATCCTCAAATTAAATCTTCTAGGAGAAGCAACTGCTTTTTTTTTTTTTTGTAAGTATAAACTTCCAAAAATTTGTTATTTATAATTTATTATCAGGCATCTATTATTTATAAATTATGCATCTCCTACTTTTGTCAAAATTATCAGTGTTACTAATAATGATGAATACTAACTAATGTTAAATGCACACTTTCACACATATTGATCATCTAATTCTCCTAGTAAACAAGCCATTGTAACCGTCCACATTGCACATTCAGAGGGTTAATGGGTTCTGTCCCATCAGTAAATGGCAGAACTAAGACTAGAGCCCAGGTGTGACTTCATATTCAGGGTTCTTCCCAATACATCGCCTCTCAATTACCCATTTACTTATTAGCTCTCACTATTTAACTCTTTCAAATTACCTGAGAGGTAATGTGGAGAGCAGAGGGATGGATGAAGATGTGGCCATTGGAGCTTCCTGGAACATTAACTGGCACAAAGGAACCAGCAGAATATCACATAGGGTCAGGGGCAGAGTGCTTTAAAATGTGCCATCAAGGGATGGTGGAATAACAGACTCCTGAAATTGTACTGAACTCATCTAAATCTAATGGATTTGCTCCCATGTTTCACTGGAAGCAAGAGTCTGTTACAGAACTGCACACAGTTTACGGATTTATTTTTCTCCATTTTCTGACCAGTTTCAGATAGACAGATAAGGCAATCAAAGGCTGGGTGTGGTGGGGCACACCTATAATCCCAGTTACTGGGGAGGCTGAAACAGGAGGACAGCAAGCTCTAGGCCAGCCTGTGCAACTTATTGAGATCCTGTGTCAAAAAATAAAAGGACTGGGGGTATAAACTGCAGTACTTGGGGCAAGGATGGGGGTGGGGGTATA
Organism: Callospermophilus lateralis; assembly: GCF_048772815.1. Lineage (NCBI taxonomy): Eukaryota > Metazoa > Chordata > Mammalia > Rodentia > Sciuridae > Callospermophilus > Callospermophilus lateralis. The sequence continues at coordinate 89,379,662 of NC_135311.1, read as the reverse complement.
GTAATGAAAGGAACAAAATCACAGAGCACTCAGAAAGGTAAAAAAAAAAAAAAAAAAAAAAAAAATGGTGTAAGCCTAAGGGCAAGTTAGGTCTCTTCATGACCTTATCTGAAATTTCACAAATGCTAAGAATAATTGAATTACCTTCTTTGATTCCTCAAAAAAAAAAAAGACAGGCCCTTATAAATGTCCTAGAACTGAAGGTAGAGGTAAAATTTAGATGTGATCTTCAGTTTTAACATCCACATTCTTAGGAGTTGTTTAAAAAAATTGAAATAACAAAATTAAATGAAGCCACTATGCAAGTGTTAAGTATTTTAACATTTTTATCAGTTCTAGGTTCTAGTTCAAGTGCCATCTCTTTCATTCACTTTGTAAAATGCCTATAAACGTGCCAGCTCTGTGACCTTTTTTGGTTTTTCTTCAGTAATAAATGATTCTTGCTTCCCGTGGCACCAATATCACCTGGTGTGTTTTTAGTATAGTCCTCTATTTGCAAAAACAGCTTCTGAATCCTACAAAACTACAAGTTCCTAAAGGAGGGACCTTCTTTCTCCCTGTGGAAATAGCACAGAGGCTTAAACATGTAAGTCCTCCAGCCCAAAACTGAACTATTTACATTATAGGGTCTTTATGTATAAAAACATATCAACATTAACATGTGCTTGATTTACCTAACAAACTTTTATCAATCACAATAATGCAATAATGCCATAATGAATTAAATCCATGCCTGCCTATACCAATGTACAGTTAAGACTGACAACTGATCTGGATGTGGTGATGCATGTCTGTTGTCCCAGTTACTCAGGAGGCTGATGCAGGAAGGTGGACCACAAATTCTAGGCCAGCCTAGGCAATTTAGTGAGACCCTGTCTCAAAATTAAAAAAAAGACTGGAGATGCAGATCAGAGGTAGAGCACCCCTGGGTACAATTCCTGGTACCATGAAAAGGAAGGAAGAGAGAAAAGGAGGGAGGGAGAAAGGGAGGAAGAGACTGCTACTCAGGGATGGTTCGGGGAGAAGCCATATTTGCCTTTCATGCCAACATTCCAATAATACACATGTGTACCAGTGGAGGCCCACGTCCTACAAATAATTATGGTGGTCCTTGCAGACCTGTGTTGATCACCATAAAAAATAAATTCTGAGGTCTGAAGATGGAAATAAATTTTTCATAAACTATCACCCTAGTCCACAGGAAGAAAAAAAAAAAACATACACATCAAAAGAAATGAGACCTCAGGCAAACAAAAAGGGGTAATTTTTGAAAAGCTACTCCCAAAGGGTTTGTGGTCAACATTCATATTACTAGAGTATGTTTAGATAACAACTTTCCAGCAGTTCCCAGAAAATGAGGTTCTCAAAGGCAGGTCTAACACCTGTTTACCTTATTCTAACACTGCCCTGAGGGTTATAAGGCCCCACATGGATGGAAAACAAGTGTGTATGTGTGTGTGTGTGTGTGTGTGTGTGTGTGTGTGTGTGAGAACAAGATAAAATGTTCACATCTCAACCTTAAATGTAATTCACTAATAGCTGTGTATTTAAGCCTTATTCTTTTTTTTTTTTTTTTGGAGGGGGTACTGGGGCAAAATCAGAGGCTTTTAACCACTGAGTCACATCCCCAGCCCACTTTTATATTTTATTTAGAGACAGAGTCTCACTGAATTGCTTGGGGCCTAAGTTGCTGAGGCTGGCTTTGAACTTGCATTCTTCCTGCCTCAGCCTCCAGAGTTTCTGAGATTACAGGTGTGGGCCACTGCCCCCCGCCAAAATCCTTATTCTTAGTAACACACATATAGAAAACACTGGACATTTCTTTGACATTCTACAAACAAGCCCTACCAGAGGAAAAAAGCAAATGCCCCTCTCTAACAGCATCAATATCCTACTAACCAGGCTCAGAGAGAAATTTGGGCAAAGGAACATTCTGCTGCATTTACTCACCCAGCAGCTCCAAATGAGTTTTTCTGTCTGCATCAATAAATTACAGAGGAAAGTTCTCAATTAGTGAAGAAAAGCAATGTAAGAGCCTGGTGTTGAAGGAATATAGAATGTAAGGAAGGTATCAGAAGTCTTGAGATGACACAGAGTTTCAGAAGTGTGACAATCACATTCTACCTTGTGCCCAGAGGAAAAAGTTATTTAGGAGGAACAATTTGCAAGCCCAGTGGATTCAGGTGCGATGGGAGCAATGGATTTCTTGTATGGGTAGAAGATGAGTGGTAACATCATTCACTGAGAGAGGAATTAAGAAAAAGCAATATGTTATGTCCCATAAAGAATTTGTAGAAGCTGGAGGTGTATAAAATTTGTTTAAAAAAGGAGCTTAAGATGTGTGAGCGGTACAGATACAAAGTCCAATACATAAGTGACTCAGATGTGAAGAGGAGTTGGGTTTATCCTAGGTAGTTCTAACATGGCAAGTTCTAAGGAAGGAAATCTGCAATCGAAAATTCAAACTGGTCCAAAGTTAACCAAACCAGTTGAAGAGAAAGCAAGCTGCCCCTGCCTCCAACAACACGGAACACTTGGTGGGTGCAAAAAGGTGCAGAGGACGTTGGAGCTCTGGATGGTGATGGAAAGGTAACCCTTAAATCCTTCTATGAGTACTCTTTATTTATTTAGAGCTTTGATTCTGGGGCCAGGTATTGGGCTGCTCTCCTGAACTTCAGCAAATTTGAGGATAAGAATCTTGACAGGATGAATTAACCCAGAAATCAGGATCATTGAGTTCTTTGCCTCTTAACCAGACAAATTATTCAGCCAATCTTGGGCCTTAGTTTCCTCAACTATCAAAGGCAATATTTTAACTATTAGACACATATAGCAATTTTATGATTCTAAAGGGAATTTATGAACTATATATTATGATGAAAGTTAATCTTTCAAGTTATTTAAAAAAAAGACTCTTAAATTGGGTCAGTTTATACACCAAATCTCTGGCTGCCAAGCCATCACCATCTAGGCCCCTCCTCCCCTCACTGTCCTTGCATTTTCACATCTGTCAGAGGAGCAATTCTTAATGGTCCTGTCCTACCCTTGTCTGTTACTTTTGGGGTCTAAGTGGGTTCTGAGTTTTCTATCAGCAATTGGTGAGACTGAACAAGTCTTCCAGAAAGCAAGGGCAAGCTATAGCCAGCTGTACATGGAAAATATCATATTGATGTGTTTGATACAGTGAAATATGTCCCTATAATATTTACCACGAAGGTGGCTCTAATCTAATCATAGTGAAGACAAAGGAAAAAAATAACAAGAAACTCCATTCCAGCCTCTAACCAATGGCCCTTACACTCACAGGCCAATACAACGTAAAGACATTCCAATACAATGAAATAATTTGGATCATGTCCAACCTGTGTTTTTTTTTTTTGGGGGGGGGTGGCAAAAATAAACCCAAGAGAGCTAAGCCAATTCTTCAGAAGAAATAAAAATCATAGCATATACTGCCCTCAACCAAGAATTACTGACAAAGTTTGCTAATGAAACACCAATTCATAAAATTCATTATGATTTTAATTTGAAGTACTGGGTTTCTAATGTGGTTCCAAATGTATCCAGATTACTCTTTACCAAAAAGAAAAAAAAAGTTATTAGAGAAAACAGAAAATACAGTACAGTAAGGGAATTACTTTCACTGGAAAGGTTCCTTATGTAATCAAAGACATCTATAAAAACAGAGAAAGAAAAATTAAAAGCAAAAGCTCTAGACTCACAAAGAACTTGGGTTCACATTGCAGCTCTGTTACTAGCAACTCAGTTGGGTAACCTACCTGGCCATATAGAATGCAGTTTTCTCATATGTAAAATTATGCTAAGAATATCCACTTTATAAGTTCATGGTGAGGATAAAATAACTAAAACAAGTTGGAGAGGAATGGAGGGGGCATGAGGTTATAAATGATGGTGGAATGTGATGATCATTATTATCCAAAGTACATGTATGAAGAAATGAATTGGTGTGAATATACTTTGTATACAACCAGACATATGAAAAATTGTACTGTATATGTATAATAAGAATTGTAATGCATTCCGCTGTCATATATACATATAAAATAACTAAAATAAAAGGCCTATTATAATATCTTGCATGTTTTAGAACCTTAATAAACTATTGATAATGGCAATGCTGTCAGAAGATGAAGAAGAATAATCTGATAGGAGATGAAGACATACTCCCCAACAAATTATACAGTTCTCCCAGGCCCCTTGAATAGCTAATGCACATTTTTCCCTGAGAAATTCCCAAGGTTGGCTATGCAGACTGTTGTTTGGGGGACACAGATTTGGGCCTTGGTTTCCTCCTCACTGAAGTAGAATTCCAACATCTCTTTTTAGTCATCTTCACAATTTTAAAATAATTATGATGGAGCAAACATTATTAGCATTCTCTGTCCAATATGACTGACTACATAATCCTGGGCCTGAGGTGAGGCAGACCATCATGGTAGAGGAAACCAGCTCCAGAGATGGCCACCAGGATAGCTCTGCCCACCAGAAACAAAATATGTACCTCAAAGGCACATCCCCAGTGACCCACCTCTTCTGGTCATACCTCTGCCTACAGCTAATACCCAGTTAATCCATATTGTTGGATTAAGCCATCGATTAAGTCTTAATTCTCATAACCTAATAATTTCTTCTCTGAATGTTCTTGCATTATCTCACACTGGAGCTTTTGGGTATATCACATCCAAACAACAATAGCCTCACCTACAAATCACAAATGATAGTAACAGCTACCATTTGTTGGCAATTTCCTATGTGCCATGCCTTATGCTAGCCACTGAACTGATTTTTGTTCTTATACAGATGTAAGTGATAGATAATACTCTCTCCATTTATAGATGGGTAAAAAATGAAAATAACTTACCCAAGGTTACAGCCAATTTGTGACTAAACAGGGGATTGAACCTAATTCCATCCAAGTGCAGAGTCTCTCTTTGTCTTAGGCCACAGTATTTCTCCTAATGAGAAAAACTATTGCAAATATACTTAAGAAATGCATTTGCCATAAGTTACATGAGATAAAATGGAGAGTTAAGTGTATAGACTATTATAAAGCTTGGTGTTCGCCTATAAATCCAACCAGCAGTATAGATGTCTTTGTTCTAAAGATACCAACAAGCTGATTTTTGAATTATGGATTTTCTACTTAAAACCAGAAAATGGTGGTTTTCTCTAAGTAGAAACAACAAGCAGTCGCTGGTTGCCATGGTAGCAGAGGTAAACTTAACCTTGACTGCAAATCCAATCTCCAGAAAGGGATGGTGAGTATGATTAGGAGTTTAACCTAAACGAGGGATATGTTACTGGGAGGAGAGAATGACATATTTATCTTTAATTAGCTGAAAAGCCATCATCTAACAGAAGGAAAGCACATGTTCTAGATTATTCCACAAGGAAAAGTCAGGATTTATGAGTGGAACATATAATGAGGTAATGGAAGCCAGTTTTCCATGGAATGATAAGAAAGAATATTTGCTCATCAAAGTGTTTCATCACCTTGAAAAAAAAAATTAAGCAAGTGACCTAAATAGCAGCACATCACTGGAACAGGAAGGCGCTCACAGGGAGGTAGTCTCTGTTAGGAGACCCCAGTGTGGTAAGATTGGACTACACAAATTCTCAGGCCCCTTCCAAAACAAACAAACAAAAATTCTGTTTCTTTAAACTATTAGTAAAATGTGGATTCCCTGTTGGAAAACAGACACCTGGAAGGGGGTGAAGAAGTCCCCCCTGGGCAGGAAGGGTCAGCAGCAGCTCATGACTGTAGGGAGAGGTGAACTTGTCTTGCCTGGGAAGAAAATGCCATGAGGAGCCGGGAGCGGTAATCCATCCAGGGGCTCGGGGAGGCTGAGGCAGGAGCATCACAAGTTCAAAGCCAGCCTAAGAAATTTAACAGGCGCTAAGCAACTCAGTGAGACCCTGTCTCTAAATAAAATTCAAAAAAAAAAGGGCTGGGTATGTGGCTCAGTGGTTAAGTACCCTGAGTTCAATCCCTGGAACCAAAAGAAAAGAAAACATCTCACCACTAGATTCAATGAATGGACAGGACCATGCTAACCTCAAATTTCCTTCTTGGAAAACTGACCTGTGAATTTTCAGAGCCTATTCTGGAAAACTAACTTGTTGCAAAGTCAACCTCTAATAACCTCCTTTGCATAAGAGAGGTTCTGAAAGAATAACTGGTTTTCCTTAAAAAAACATCAAAATACTATATGGATTCATCTTTCCATATTAAATGTGAATAATACTTAAGAGAATTGTTCCTATCTCTTCATCTCCAGGGCATTCAAAGCATTTACAGTCTCATTATTTTACATAACACCCATTAAGTGGATACCAAAGGTTATTATCCTCCTTTGATTTCTAAGAATGCAACTACAGAAAGATTAAACAAATCGCCCAAGGTTGCTCAGTAATTTGAGATGCTTGGATTTTCCAAAGTATGCTTGTTTTAGGAACTTGGTGAAAAGTGACTAAAATCTGGTAAACTCATCAAAACTCCCAAATAGAGCAAATCCCATGAAAACTTTCATCATCTCAGTATAAATTGGCCACCACGTAGATCTTGGACAAGGGCAACCTACTAGACCAGCACCATGTTTGCAAGGAGCCAGATACCATAACTTAACTTGCTTTTGAATCACTCCTCAAGTGAAGCTGATTCTGCCTGGCTGCCCCTGGGAAAATTTTAACCCCTCGATTAGCTATTGCACAGTTGGTTTAACTCAGACGAGACAGTAGACCAAATAGTAGTGGTTTTAAAATGCCTCCCCGTTCTGATTACAAAGGAGGCATGATTAACGAAGTTCCCTTTGTGTCCAAGCTCCATTCTGAGAGAAAGAGCTTTCCTCCCCGCTTTTATGATGGCTGAGTTTTTTCCTACTTGTCTCATCACCCACACAATCTGTTCACAGTCCCAACAGACAATCCAGCCAGTCTGTGGAGAGTTCCTAAAACATTTATGTCCTGAAAGCAGACAGGACGAGCAGGACCTCATCTCAACAAAGGACGATGGGACATTTGGCAGAAGAGTTCACAAAGGGAAATAAAGACAGAGGCCCTAAACTGAATGGATTTGCCCACAATGAGTAACACAATGCCAGCCCTTACAGGGACTTGTCAACCTTCTGGTCAATTTACAGCCACCTCCAGTCTTTGGTTCGAAAACTTTATTGCTTTTAGAAGAGAGGATTTTCAAAGAAATATAAAAGATTATGAAAATCCAATCAGTGCTGTAAGGATCCTTCACTTTCTCTAGAACTTTAAATATAAGAATTGCAAATTCAGCAATGAGTCTAATTCCATTTCAGGGAGTTGAAATAATGTACCTATAACACTTAGCACACTGCCTGGTGCATACTATGTACTCAAATATTATTACCTAATGCTTTCATCATTTGCTGCTGGTTTTTTGTCTTTTTTACATGCCCTGCTTGTCTACTTTCTGAAAATAATTCCACCGTATCTGTCTTTGATTCATTGTAAAAGATAGGTGCTTCATATACATTATTTTCTTTAAGCTTACAGCTCTATAGTTGGTTATAGACACTGAAAGCATGCTTAGTCTGATGGTTGACACGTGGCAGATTCCCTGATAGAGATCTAAACTCAATAATTTCACATACAGTACTTTCTTTCCATGATACCACAGATGAGCAGGTTATCGTGTCCTGTGTCTGTTGTTGTTTGGTACTAGGAATTGAACTTAGAGGTACTCTACCACTGAACTATATCCCTTTTTATTTTTTATTTCCAGACAGAGTCTCACTAAGTAGCTGAGGCTGGACACAAGCTTGCAATCTTCTTGCTTCAGCCTCCAGAATTGCTGGGATTATAGATATGTGCCACCATGCCTGGCACTTGTGCCTCTTTATATTCTCTAGAACTTAGCAGAGTGGTAAGATATACCATCTGAAATAAAATTTTAATCAGGAGTCCCTGGGTTTTAATCCCTAACACTGTATGCGGGGGGTGTGGTGGGGGGTAGTTATCCTTTAAATAATCACCCATACTCTAAAAGTCTGTGTTAAATTCATTATTCAAAAATATCTTTTTATCCAGTTTAAAACATGCTTAAAACTTTTAGTCTATTGCACCTATTTTATTTTATTAATCTTATTTCGAATCAAACTTCAGTTGCCCTAAAGGCAAGCTCCATGTGTGTACCCCTTCTGTAGCTCACGGCTAACCCAGTTCAGGAACTGTAGTAACACATGCTGGCTCATTGCTTGTTCTGCCTCACAGCCTTCTGGATGATGTCCTATAGAAACCTCAAAAGAATCATCATGACATCTAATTAAATTTCCAACCATCCCCAGAAATACTGCTTGGCTTGGTCAGTTATTAAAGCTTCTCTTCTATCTTCTAGAACCTCAATTCAGCTGCTGGGACATCCTGTGGCCATCCATCTCACAGACATCCAGCCCAGCAGGAACATGTGGTGCAATGAGCTTTGCTTCAAAGTTGGCAGCCTAGCCAAGTTCCAGGAATTGTCACTAATGATCTGCACCAGTCACTTGGTGTTCAACAGAGGTCCCTGAACAGATTCATGCATACAAACACACACATACCATTTCAAATACTGCTCTAATTAGAAGTGCTGTGCTTAACAGAGGTTGGTTCCATAACTGATTTTATTTTTGTTACAGAAGACCTATCCAGATACACCGTCTGCAATTCAGATATTGCTTCCACCAAATTATCTTCAGACAGAAGACACAGTAAATGCCTCAGTCTCTTTTGGTTGCAAGAAGCAGGAAACTGCTCCAAGATGCTTCAGCAAAAAATTGATCCATCATCAATCAATCCATCAGTCAATAAGATGAAACTGAAAAATGTCCAGAGCCTGAATCTTCTAGTGGTTAATTTGAGAAATCAAATTATGTTAACAGATCTCACTTCTCCCCAGTCATTGAATTCTACCTTATATTTTATTAGCTTCATTCTCAGGTTTCACTGGAAGAACTCCAGCAGTTCCAGGTCATATTCTCAAGAGTTCAAATTCAGTAAGAGAGAGAAAGTCCCTTCCTGGTAGCTTCCATGCCTATCTCAGAATTCACTCTGATTAGATGAACTTGAGTCATGTGTCCTCTTTGGTCACATGCCTACCACTAAAACAGAGGTTAAAAAGTTTTGGAAGCCACTAGGACTGAGATAAGGAAAAGAAGTTTCCCAGAGAGATTATCCTGCTACTAAGACAGATAGGTTGAATAAATACTGGACATATCCCCATCCCTCCAAACTTGAAATCGTCCTCACAAATAAACCCTCTCTCTTTTCTTAATATCCAAGATGTTGAACTATTATAATGATCAACTTTGAAAACAGGATATTAAAGGAAAGAACCAACCAAACAGGTTACCAAATGAAAGAGGTTCCTCCTTACAATTAAAGGAAAGCATCTGTTAAAAATAAAATGTTGTCGTACATTGGCAAAAATTTTAAAAATTTAAGCAATGACCAGTACTGGCCACGAGGTAGGAAGGTAAACACTCCCAGACTGGGAGAGAAGATTACTGGTGACTATCATTAATCATCAAAATCTTAAAGATATATTCACAGAAATAAAATTGCAAAGGAAATAAGAATGTGAATAAAAACTACAAGGAAAGTTTTCTCAATTTTTTTACAATAGCCTCCAAAATGGAAATACTGTAAAAACCCAAAAAGAGGAGATTAAGTAATTTAATCATGATATCTTTGCTATAGATATCATACCAACACCAAAAATGGCCTTCCAATGCATGTGTATTGGCATCTTACTTAAGAAAGTCCAATGCTAAGGAATTACCAGTGACGAGATGAGAGCATCACTAACTAGCTAACCCTAGGAAATTAGCTTGCCCCTTGTCTCCCAGTGCTCTCTGGCTTCTCCTGTAAGATTTATTAAAAGTTCTAAAGATCCAGATTTTACCCAAGGAAAGAGCAAAACATTTGGATATCCTCAACGGGCTACAATTTATCAAACAAATATGTAAAGAAACATTCAACAATTGCTCATGGAAGCAGCTGAGTGTTACATGGAGGGAGGTGAAGGGAATGGATCACAGACAGCATTTGCTTGTCCTAGAAGATAGCTCAAAAATGTAATGCAATGTTTGGTTAATAAACATGATTTCTGTAACAAATAACTTTATATTTTTGAAAAAAAAAAAACAACACGTCTCTTCTTCCTCTTCTTCTTCAGCCTTTCACTGTGTAGCAATTAATCTTCAGAATCTCCAGTTCTTCCTCCCGTAAACAAATCTACTGCCTTCCCAAACAAAACCTATTAACTCTTCATCTAGTTTCCATAGCTTTAAAATGTGAATATCCCTGATGGACTGGCCTATCTTAGAGTGTTGTTGGTAAGATCAAATGAGATGATTTCTACAAAAGTACTTTGAAGAAGGATAAAAGCACTATACAAATGTGAGGTATCAGGAATATCAAATGCACTGCCTACATGTAACAGTCACCCGACAAAGCATCAGAGAATCCGTGGCAAGCCTTTGGCTTCTCCATAACCTCCACGTTCTTTTCCTGCAGTCATTTCTGAAAACCGGATGCTCACTTGCAAAATCTCCCTGTATCAACAGGGCAGGTTCTCACTAACTTTCAAATTGACTGACGAGTAATTATAAAAGCATGGTGTCTCTAGATGTTAAAATGTAGGTAATTAAATAACGGGGGGCGGGGGGGGAATGCCAAAAATAATCCCATGAGAAGACAGATATGCCCGGCGTAGACTAGAACCCTAAAATGGAGAAAGAATTCCCTGTGGACAAATATAGGTTAATGGTTTTCCCGTCTCATTCAAGCCATGACAATGAAAAAGCCTAAAAGATGTAAACTTCTGAAAATGAGTACTCTTTTAGAGTTAGCACACAGTACTCCTACTTGCAATATTTTATACCATTCCAAATAACTTCTAAAAGGCAATCACTGCTAAAAAATATAATAGTAATTAAAAAGTTCTTTCTTAGTAGAACTGTGCCTCTATGCTATCCATTTGTACAGTATGTCTTCTATAGACTCCTCATTTTAAAGATTGTTAAAATTTTAAATAAAACATGGATGGGTCAATAATAAGTATGCCAAAGTTCTTCAATGCCCTTCTTTTTAAACCTCCACCCCAATTACATCCCTCCCTTGAGGATATTTACAATCCTCTATGACACATGCTCTGTACCTTCTTGGTTCAAGGAAAACACACCTACAGCATTTCAAATTAACTACTGACCCTTACTCTCACACTATAAACAAACCCTTTTCAAAATCTCAATTGCATTGTGTCCACATTGATTAAAGCTTGAAGCCTGGTGACCTCACGTGGTGTTAACTTCTCCCATGCACCAACAGCATTCTGCCTTTCTACTCAATTACCCCCTTTGGTGCCAGAGGATCGCTACCCAATGAACACACACAATGGACTTCTGCTTCATTACACTAACCAACAGCAGGATAGAAATAAGCAGAAGAGGAATAAACAAGCTAATTTATCATGAGGACAGAGCCAGCTTTCACCAGTCTCGCCATGGAAAACTTTAGTGGTTAACGGGAATATCAATAGTCTGGGGGTGATGTTTATGATATTACAGATTATAGACAAAAGCCACAACAGAACCTCACTGATTAAAGAATTTTGCAGCTTAGTAGGTGTGAACACACACAAACCCTGCCTTAAAACTATATAAGGTCCTACATAAAAACCTGCTCAATAATTATTTGGGGACACACAACCCTGGGCTTTGGATAATGTGGACTGACACCCTGGTAATTTGCCCCAAGTGTTCAACCTAACTGTGGGGCCTCTGTTATTCATCTTGGTCAGGAGGGACCCAGCCTCTTTGTGTGAAGGATCTGGTTGCCCCCCTTCATTAGGCATGGCAAGGGCACAGCGGTTGATTAAATTAACAACTTTAGAGGGCTTCAGTCCCAGTTCCCAGACATTAGCACCATCATCCAGAACAAATTAAAAGCCTCACAGCAATTAAGCAGATTTTGGAAATGAATTTCCCATGGTTCAATGGCTCAATAGCAATCTTAAGTAGTAGAGAAGAGCCTAGAAGGCTAGAAGGAAAAGAAGAGGAACTGATGATTGATTTTCCAAAGTAAACACACAAACTGGTAGGAGCAGCATAAACAATAAACTTCTGAGCCTCTGTTAAGCAAGGTGTTTGCATTTCTTTTATATAAAGTTGGAATATTCTGTCACCAAAGTTAAAGGGATAAGAATGTAGTGGAATTATTCTATTAAAATAGTGAATTTCAGAAGGATTTCTCCCCCCCACCATTTTCTTTGTTTTTAATTACTTCATTGTAGTCTTGTTCAAAAATATAAATAGATATTGAGAGGGAACCAAAAATATCTGTTTCCATTCACTAGATTTTAAAGTCAAACAAGCAATCTTCCCTGACTCTGGCACTGGAACCATCCACATAGCTTGGACTGGTTTTAACCAGTATTTAGAACAATGATGGGCCCATAGTAAAATAAAATAAAATAATAAAGTGTCATCATTTTTAAAGGAGGGATTGGACAGTATCTTTTTTGCAAGTCTCTGTTTTCTCTCCATCTCTACCACCCGTGCCCCTCACTCTATGCCACCTCCGTGCCCTATCCCATTAATTGCACCTCTAGCTGGAAGGTCTGACAAGGAAAGAAGTCTAGCTTTTGTGTGACTTTCTCCTTGGCTTCTGCTTCCTTCTCTTTCAAGCTGACACATGTGTTTCTTACTCTGCTCCTGCCTGGCACCTCTGCCTGGCTCCACTTGTAGTGTCTCCTTGCTTGCAGGCACACATTCGACACAGCATGCTTCAGTACCGTTTGGGCACCTGGAGGAATGTGCGGATGAATTCATTCCCACCCACCATATATGCAAGCTGAACACAATGGAATGCAGAGGTGGTTATGTGCACATATTACATTTTGTTGATATCAAGAGCATTTATAAAAGCTGACATCATAAACACACATTATTGGTCTCTAAGAACAACCATAAATAAATCTACAAAATTCTTAGAAGGGAAACAGAAAAATGAGTTTTTCATTTTTTAAGAGTTCATAGTAAAATTACAGAGTCTTCTAAAAGAAGTTCCTTCAAAAGCCTTCATGCAGCCAAAAAAATATATTTGCTACTTAAAGATCATAAATCTCGAAATTTCCCTTATCCTTTAACATTTACATTTGAATAGTCAAAATTCGGAAATATATGTGCCAAAGGGTGTTCCCTTCCTCCCACTAAACTTCACCAACCAGTCACAGGCAATTCTCTGCTTTTATGGCCAAGTAAAGAACAAAATACATAGATCAGACATAGTAACAATTAGCACAACAGCAGGCAGAAGGAATGAATCCCTCTACTAGTGATCAGGAGACTTGGTGTGAATCTTATTCCATCGCTGAGTCTTCTCTGAGTCTTAGTTTTCACAACATATCAAAAGTTCCCTTTCCTACTCCAAAAATTGTGCAACAATAATAAGCATTCACACCAAGAAGTGGGACTATCTTGAATGGTCAAATGAAAATAAGAACCCTCTCCTCACTTAAATAGTAAAAGAATAGCCTGGAATTTAGCATTGCAAATTTTAGGGTAGAGCAGTTGAAGCATTTTAACTACCTCTATGATAAGTCCAAAATGCAAGGCATTTATCTATGCTTTTCTTCAACAAATATTATTGGGTATTTATATTGCACTGGTCGGGGATAACAACTCCAGATACTGGTGAGCATATCAGACCATCCTTGTTCTCATGTAGCTTACAGTTTTTTAAGAGGTTGGATTTTCATCATTATTTTTTGTTTCTCATACAGCACTAAATCTCTAGCTAATCTTGCAACAGTTAATATTTTATAAGCAAAAGATCATCAGTTTTTCCTCAAAGTTTGACTTTCAAAGGTCTTTGTCATGTATTTTATGTCTAGAAGGAAAAAAATTTCCCCAGTGGATAATGACTCCAATTTCATAATATTAAATAAAAGGACAACTGGGATTCACTTTTCAGTAAGCAGAGACAAAATAGATCTCTTTCACATAGTAATAATCATTTTAAAAATCTAGCTAGCATGGGTTTTCTATGCTATAAAAAGCCATAAACACTGGCTCAGAATTTAAAAAGGTGAAAGTTTAAGATTCAAAATCAGCTCCTTGGAAACTACCACTAACTAAAGGAAAAAGTAAATTAATGACTCCAGTTTACCAAGTACGTGAATAATGTGCTTCTTGCACTATTGGTTTGCATAGATTATGCCAATAGGAAGGTCATCAAGCAGGATGGCTAGGTTTCTATTTTGATCTAATCCATTAAGGGGCACAAATAATCTGTGATGGATCTAAAAGACACAGAATGACTCAAAACTATCTATTAATATAGATATTAAAAAATTACTTAGTGCCAACTTCTAATTTAGGGAAGTGGCTCTCCTACACAGGCTGCTCTAATTAAGCAGGCACATATGAAGCACCTGACTTGTTCTCTCATTTTAATCCACAAACTCCCTGTGGAACAGATTTTTTTAGATGAAGAAACTCAGGTTCCTGCATATAAATGCTTTTTCTAGGTTACAAAGCAAGTCTGATAACAAATAGACAAATGGGATTACTACCATTGATAAAATGACATTCCTGAAGTTAGAGATCTGATCACCCTGAATGGAAGGATTAGTAAGTTTTTCAATGAACCAAAACCATCATAGGGAAAACCTTCAGCCAACACTTTGCTGTGGAGTGACTATATCCTAGGAATTCTATAATATGCCTAAGTCATCAATAGCTACTTATCAAAACTGCTGTAATCATCCTTCTTAGTGGGAAGAGTTCGTAATGTCCCTGAACAGAGCTGATACAAGTACCCTGTCCCGTCCCAATCCAGAAACAAAACAAAACAAACAACAACAACAAAAAAACTGCCTCACATATATGCTCAACCTGGCTTTGTAAAAATCCCAATCATCCTGCTCATGGTCCTCCAAACCATATTTTCTTTCTTTCCCTTTTTTAACAAGTAGGTAGGGCAGGGGAAGAAGCTAATGACAGAAACTCCTTTGATAATTGTAAAAAAAAAAAAAAAAGAAAGAAAGAAAGAAATTCTAATTAAAAGATAACCTTAGTGGTCCTGTTAGTTTAAAAGGAATCTACAAATTGTCTATCCTGTTTTTGTGGATTTTTTTCCTCCTCTTTCATCAGCTACCACCCAGAAATACCATGTTCTCATACAGTGAAACTGTTTTGTTTAGGCGTGTTCAAAGAATGGAGCCGGGGATTTAACACTGGCAGGTTCATGCACCTGCAAATACTGTGAAATCAGGGGGAGGAGCCCTTCTGTGAAATCAAGGGTGTCACAGGTGCCTGTCACAGCCAACACCCCCCCACCACACACACACCAAAATCTTTCTCAGTAGAGATGTGACAAGTCCCCCCCCCCCCTTGTAGTCTGTTCAAAGTCTCAGCAAAAATCTTATCTACAACTTCTTTAGCCCAGACACGTAGGGACTAATGCAGCAGGCTGGTTCACACAAGCCAGAACTAGCTCAAGATTACAGAGAAAAGAATGTGGGGACGTGTCCTTTCCACATTGGAGGATTCCACTCTGGGGCGAGTTACAGACTAAATGAGAGTAGATAAAACATATAAGAACCAGAGTAAAAGGAACCAGACCTCAAATGGCCTGAACTGCTTTGAGAGAGGGCTGGATTTAATAAACTACGAACCCAACATTTTGGTTGTGATCACCTGAAGGCAAGCACGCTAAAGAGACTTGAAAGCCAAGATTTCATTTCAGCTAAATTAGACAGTGCAGAAGAACATAGTACTTTCTGATTGTTGAATTTCAACCAAAAGAAAGGGGGCGGGGAATTTACAGCATAGTGATTGCACCTCTCAAATCACACAAATGTGCTTATCAGTTGCAATGGCTGAGGCCCTCAATGTTTTAAACCCTACTTTGGCAGATCTGAGTTTTCTATTTGCAGTTACCTTCAGAGTGAAGAAAGGGCAGAGACAAAGGAAGAGGGATTTTGTGGCTTCTTTTATATATAAGTCAAACCCCCAAATGTAGAGTTATGTAACATTCCCCCAAATTCACAACTTCAGAATTATGCTTGCACAAACATCCTCCAAAAGGACAAAAATCAGTCATAGATATTTAGACAAGGAAGCTTCAGAATGATAAAGTCTTAAAACCAAACACATAAGGTCCATACTACACATCTGTTTTTCTTCCCCATATTACATGTCTGGGTTTTATTTTATTTCTTTTTTTCTTTAGTTTTAAATTTACAACATTCCCCCAAGCAGGAGGAAGGGAATGTACCACACCCTCAGCAAGCAAGAAAGGACTTCAGGGTTTTTGTTTTGTTTTGATTTTTTAATTCCTTAGAGTCCTTTAAAATCCACATAGAATTTAGTAACACTGTTATTAGCTAAGAATCATAAGTATACAAAGACAAAAGGGAACAGACAAAGTTATTGCTATTTTATCTTCCAGCACTGTAACAGAAAAGTCAATCAAGCTGTATGAAGCATAAGTTGGGAATTTTCTGCATATTAACTCCGTGAGAGCCTCAGACAGAAATCAGATGACCTCCAGGCAGAAACCCAGAAGGAGATGAACCTTTGGAGCACTGCTGGCATCAGGCCTGCATCCAAGCCTCTAATCCTGTGAACTCAGTTACTTCCCTTTCCTGGACTCTGAATCCTGCTAAAATGAGATGGGGAAAGATGGTTTCAGAGGCCCTTTCATCTTTACAATTTAACACTGAGAAGCTCCACAGCTTCTATTCAGGCCAAACACCACCAAAGTGTACAGATACAGAGGACCCACACAGCTGCACTCATGGAGAGTAACAAAACACACAGCTTTATTAAAATCATATATAAAGCAAAAGCAATAGATAGACCCCAAGTAAAAGCAGGAGGGATTCTTTTGGGAGTTAAGTGTGCATGCTTTTGGAGAACAATTTGGTCTTATTGATTAGTTCCCTGCAATGATATTAATATCCACCATTTTTTGGAAGACCCATAATGAGATGTTTAGATAAAACATCAGCATTTATATTAGAAAGCAGGATGCCCTCCATGAATTTCAAAACCAAACCTAGTAATGCTTTGGGTCATTCTCATTCCTTCTACCTCCATAGATTCACCAATGTGGAGTGTTTGATAAAGTGGTGGTGACTCAAGGAAGGAAAAGGATAACAAACAGTGTCATGATCTTAAAGCAGAGAAAGACAGAGAAAGAAAAGGAAGAGAGATGGGGTTTAGCAGATGGTGTTACTCAAAAGTGATTTGGAGATCACAGCGCTGGTAGGCCTTGTTCAAGGAGATATCCCAACATGTGCCAAGTCCTTTGGGGTAGATTCTGGGAATATGTAATTTTCTGCAACCCTCCATGGGATGGAAGGCTCCTCCTTCCATGTCACTGTTGAGGAAGGGAGTCAAGGAAGTCTGGTGCCTTATTTGACATCACCAAGCCCACACCTTGCCTGCAGAGTCCCAGTCACATGACATTGTCTGGAGACCAGGAATTTTCCCTTTGGGAGGGATCCGCCAGGATTCAGGCAACAGTTAACTGCCTCCAATCAGCTTTCATGAACTTGGTGCTATCTAGGGCTTGGAGAAAATTGAGTCAACTATTTTCAGACCAATTACCTTTTTTCTAAAGAAAAATTGTAATGTCTAGCCAAAACAAAGGTGGTGGCCATGGCCTTTTCTTTTAATTACTTCTGCTTTTTTGGAAATGTGTATTTGTAAAGCCCCTGAGCTAACCCAGAGAATTAATCAGGAGTTTTAAGAAGGTCTCATAATTTGTGTGGGCCAGGGATAAAAGAACAACATTTGCCAAGGAATACTTAAAGAATGGAGTAAGTAGTAGAGAAAGAGGGAGAAGAAATGTGCTTCAAGACCCAGGATATAAACAGGCATAGTGGATGGAAATGCTAGCTCAGTTTGGGTGGCATCAGAAGTAGGTTTTAGACATTCTAGCCCAAGATGTGCCCTGAAAAGGTGTCCCTATGTTTGCCAAGGCCTTACTTTTCCTTTCTTGAGCCCATCTGCTGTCCACATCCACGTTGCCTTCTGTTTTCTTCAATGGTTCCATCTAGACCTACTGTGTCTGCTAAAGCCAAAGGCCGTTCTATGGGTTTATCGTTTCAACAATTTTCTACTATAAAGGCCAACCACCCTTAGCTGTGTGTAATACTTTCTTTTAGGGGGAGTTGGCTTGTGATGTTTTCAGGTTCAGCCCTCCCCAGCGTGGCCTGCAAGCCCCAGTCAACACTGACAATGGCTGGCATGGGGGTTATTAAGTATTAGGAGCTGGGATTGTTTGCTCAGAAAGTAACTAGGTCAATGATCAGTGATCATGCAGTGATGGGAGTGCTCGGCTGGAAGAGGGTGGGAGCAGAAGAAGGGTAGCCTGAGCTTTCATCTTCTATTTAATCTGTGTAGAATCAGTTTCATCACACTCACCCCTTTGTTTCCCATAGAAACTGAAGGGACAATGGGAGCAGAAGAGCATTAGGCTTAAGAGTATGGCTTAGAATTCAATCAAGGATCAGGGGCTTGGGTCAGCCCTCTTACTATCTCTGTCACCTCAGAAATTTCCTTAAATGAACCTGAAATTCATCTGAAAACTGGAGAAAGTCATTGTAACTGCTTCTCTGGGTTGTTATAAGGATTAAGCAGATCAATACAGGTGAAAAGCTTTTTCACGTGTAAGTCCTTAAAGTGTCAATGGTAGTGAGCCAAATATCCTGCTCCTGGTCAGACATCAACCTGGCCACTGCTTCTTCTCCCCAAAAAGTTTCAATTACAGGTGGAATGTGGCCTTTGGATATTAGTAAACAGTGTTAGTAAATGGCTAAGAAAACTCAGTGCTTTTGAATTCTAAACATATGCGTTACTCTTTTCTATAATTTAACATTTTTTTTTACATTAGTCCTTTTATAAAAAGAAAAAGTCAGAAAACATTGCCCAACCTTCAGGTTTGAGAATTTCAGTACCCCAAGATCTTCCTTTCCTGTCCCCCTCTGAGCACTTTGAGAACTGTCCACATCTGGCACATGTGTCCATTTAGTTCACCAACACACAACCTCAGAGAAGAAATGAGACCTATGTGAAGTAGATGTGACCCATTTCATTAAACGATGTTCTCTGTCTTCCATGCTCTCTTATAGTTTCTAGTAATTGAGAGTTGTAAATCTTTCAATATAGAAAATCTCTCAGCATTTTTTCCCCCACAGAACAAGATGTATCTATTCACAGTGACAGCATGGCTGCTCCTGACAGCCTCTGGTCTGGGATGCCTTCATTATTGTGCATGGGTGTGAACATAAACAAAAAATTGTTCTTTGGGGAAGAGAATTTTCAATTTTCAGCAAGAAGCTCCCCTCTCAACTGCTCCACCATCACAGCCAATCCAGACTCTCTGAAACCCTCTTTAGCCTCAGTTGATTCCTTCTCTTGTTTTCCTTTGAAAAAGTCCGGACTTATTATGCAACTACATAAACATGTTAAAACCACTAGCTAGGGAAAATAAAATCAAGTCATCTTCCTTAAAGTAGCAAATCTCAAAATACTTTATGGTTAATGAACTTGGCTGCTCAGACAATTGGATGATTCACACAATTATGGAGACGGGTTAGAACCTGTAATAAATCGGTTAGACTGGCATCTGCCAACTCCTCAGAAGGTGTCCTCCATTAGCCTTGGTGAGACACTGCTTTGGTCTATGTAGCTGGACTCCATTTACCATCACAAATGAACCCTAACTAAGCTAGGCAATCTTTTACTAAATCTTTCTGTACTCACATAGTAAAATGGGTATAAAAATATCAATTTGGCTAGGGTTGTGACTCAGTGGTAGAGTGCTCGCCTAGCATGCATGAGGCACTGGGTTCAATCCTCAGCACCACATAAATGTAAAATAAAGATATTGTGCCCACCTAAAAAAAACTTTAAAAAAATATTAAAAAAATACCAATTTGACATAGCTATTTGTGGATTATAATATACAAATTTTGGCCACATTCAACACATGTTAAACTATATATATATACATATATATAGATAGATAGATAGATAGATAGATAGATAGATACACACACACATATATAATTTTATTCATATATTTATTTAAAGATAAAATATTAACATAATGATTTGATGGTATAATTAGCAGGGCTTCCAATTTTCATATGTTTTCAAATTAATTAGTGAAAATTATCTTAATGCTAGGAAACTTCAGCAAAAGACATCTTTTGCTGGTAAACTTAGAAGTCACTAATATGCCATTATGTAAAAATGTGAGTGTGTAACCGATGTGATTCTGCAATCTGTATTTGGGGTAAAAATGGGAGTTCATAACCCAATTGAGTCAAATGTATGAAAGATGATATATCATGAGCTCTGTAATGTTTTGAACAATCAATAAATAAAAAATTAAAAAAATTAAAAAATTAAACAAAAAAGGGGCTCTTCCCTACCTTTGGCTCTCCTAACTTAACCAGTTTCTAAGGCCCTTCTTTTCTAACCCCAGTCAACATGCAGCTCTATCCTAAGCACACAGTAGGCCCTAATAAATACTTTGCATATTAGGTAAGTGGTACACATGAGCTTTAAGCAACGGACCTTCATATAATCTCAACAAATCCTAAATCACTGTAGAATCACCCTGAGGAAGATAAGACTCTTTCCTCAGTCTGTATGATTTTTTTTTTAATTCAAAGGTCATACTGTTGTAAAATGTCAACTAGATAGGGAAGGCTTTAAGTCCACACCTGTATTCCAGGCAGAGGACTTGAAAACTTCACAGGGCTACACATAATATTATGATCTCAAGGAACTGTTTCCCATTTTTGCAAGGAAAAGGAAAGTTCTAGAAGAAGTCTAGACAGGTAGTACTGAAAGAACACAGAGATGAAAGAGCTTCGAGACTGTTCACACAAGCATTATTTTACTGCAGCAGGAAAGCAGATGCTTTAGCTTTTTAAAAGTCAAATAATGTTATTTTGATTACTATTAAAAAATACCATTTTCAAAAAGAATGAATTTGTGAGCTTTCATAGCACTTTCACAAACTGCATTAAATACCTAGTTACCAAAGAGAAAAAAATGGCATGGTTTAGTCAGATGAGAAATTTTATAAAATAAAAAACAGAATCAAATACAGAAACATGTGGACAAATATGAACCAAAAACCAATTAAATTAATTAGTGCTTTTCAAGATTCTCACCTGATACCTAAATACTACAGAATTACAACATCACTGATGTACAGTAAAAATTTTTTTAAATGCAACAAGCTTAAAATCAAATATACTGAGGAGCAAACACATGCATTCTGAGTTAACTGCAATTTCATAATTCTGCAACTTCCAGATGAAGACCATCAATAGTTTCCACTTAACAATAACACAACAGTATGTGCCATATAACTGAAAGGAGTAGATAAACCCATGTACCATTTGAGAAAAGTGATTTTACATGCGTGTGTATGCATGTATGCATGTGTTATATACATTATTTTCTCAGTTTTACAAAACAAACAAAAAGCCAGTCACATAAGTTTTTAAAAGAAACAGTGACTCTTCATAAAGAAATAATAGTTGGCAATTTTTTGATATTTATTTGGAGATTTAAGTGTGGAATCCTTCCATTCCTGGGTATGCTTGAAACAATGAAATAATTTTCTATTCATTCAGTTCCAATCTTCACACTCTGAACAGTCTTAGAACAGGTGGAACAGTGACCTGCTTTTTCAACCATCATATCCCCCAGACATGACTAATTTGAAGCTGAGCAATTTGCTCATAATAGGTCAGGGATTCAAGTTCATGAGTTTTTAGTGGCTGCACTTTTGTTGAAGGGCACATGGTCTCCTTCCCCTCCTCCTTCCAACCCCTGAAGCTGCCTCTCCATGAACTAAATTCACCAAACATGAAAGCAAAGGAACATTATTTTAAAAATTTTCTGCAAGCTTATTTTTCAGGAGGACCAAGATTAAGCTATTTCTTTTAAAATATCTTATTTTCCTTCAGGGGTTCTTAAAGTTTAAAATGAATTCTACATACCTGAAGAAACTAGTCACTTAAGAAGACTTCTGAATAAATAAGAAAACATTCAGATGCCTACTTTTATAGTGGCTCAAACTTTTCACAAAAACATGATATATATCACTGAATTTAGAAACACCCTAAGTTCTATCATATAAGATATTGATTTCAGAGCCTTTTTACAAAATCCCATTCAATGTGTAGCAGTACATAGGTACTGGCATAAAGAAGGAAAAAAACCTAACACACAAAGCAAGCAAGAGACAAACAAACTTAGGAAGAAGCTCACTGGGGTAAGAGTATATTTAATCTGGCTTAACCAAAACTCAATTCTTTTGATTTTTTATGTTTGCTTTTATGGCTAATGTTTTCTCCATCAATTCTAAAAGGCTGCACCAAATATCAGGCCAAATGTAACATAAAACTCTTGTGAATACTAAAAGAGTTATACAATTAGAACTGAAAAAAAAAAAAAAAAGACCTTAAACTCATTTATCTACCAATGAGGACACAAGTCTATTGATTAACAGACTTGCTTGGTCACTTTGAGGCTCAAGGTTTATCCCTACTGTTGGGGAATGATGGTTGTTTACTTTTGTGTTGTGTAGAACTGTGGGGTACCTTTCCAATCCAATCAGGTGCTTTGATGTTTAGAACCTCCCTTTCTAAGTTGCTACACATATTGTGGCCAGTTCAAAATGGACATTTTCTTTTCTCATTTGGCCTACTGCAGATATTTTAGAAAAATACTCCACACCCAGGACACCTAACCCCTTTAGTAGCAGTGGCATTGAGCAGTGAAGTTCTCTTCTCACTGAGAACAGGAGATGGTTTCTACACTTCACCTTGACTTTCCAGTCCTCAAACTGTTGAAAAAACTGATTCCACCTATTCACTTTGCTACATTTCTGTTCTGTGCTTGGTTTTGTCTACTTTCCAATTTAGGCAACTGGAGTGGGAAAACATATGGCTTACCTTTTGCTAATATTCATTTTCCATGGATCTTATACCATATTCAAGTTCCTAGATTTGTGTAAGATCAAAAAGAAATTACTACCCCAAAAGCAAGAGTAAAAGCTAAGACACCAATCAATGTGGGCTGGATCCAATCTGTTTGGACTGGCGGCATCAGAACTGGGACACAGACTTTGCAATTGAGAAAGGAGGAAAGCAGCAGTAAACTTCTACAAAGATTTCCCTGAGAAATGTTATATATAGATATTTTTCTTTTATAGGGCAAGTTAGAAGTAAAGCAGTTTGTTAATTGAGGTGAATCTACTTATGATTAGAACCTGCCCCTGCCTTTTTTATATTGTCCAGTATGGTCACCAACCAGGTTCTATGGGGGAAAATAACCCTTGGCATTACTTATTGCAGACAAACCCTGCTTTGAACAAATAACTGTTCTGGCTCCATAGGAATTCTGATGCCCAACAAACACTCACAAGTGCCTTGGGATCTCCTCCACAGTAGTAAGATTCCAGAAATCAAACTAGTTTCAAAAGTGCCCAAAGAAACCTACTACATGGATAAAGAGCTCTCCAAGCCCAAGAGATCAGTTTTAGAAAAAGAAACACACACCAACAAACACCAGGAAACTATGTGTAATGGTTCGCTGCTTGTGCAAAAACCTCAAAGAGGATGAAGGTCAGACAGGGATAATAGGCCAATTTAATTCTGAAAGCACAAGGTGCAAGAAATTTTAATTATGGTCTGCCACTGAAATCACACAAGATCCAATGGCATCTAACTGCAACTGCTCATCAAGGGAGACAAGAGGTGTAATTGTAACCGCTGCATAATCACTGTGAGGGCACAGAGAAGGCTGTCTTCAGCTCCCAGCAGAGAAAGTATTAAGGGCCTCGAAAAATCCAATACAGGGAAACATGGAGATTGTAAGAAGCCAAACACAAAAGCCAAACCCGTGTGTGCATGTGTGCGTGCGTGTGGTGTGACAGAGGGTTCCAGAAACAAAAAAGAAGAAGCTGTTTGGCCCACACTGAAGATAGGAGCTTGGAAAACTCGGAGCCTTTTCCGCTTTGTGGATACATGCACACAGAAAGGCACGAACTTCACTCCTCCTGAAGCTTCTCCCACTCTCCTTTGTTTAAAATAATTAGCTCGGATGTAATAGTGATTAACAGTACCAGACTCCCGGTAATTTGCTCTCATCAAACCCGGGTCTGCAGACAAAACGCTACTCAGAAGGCTGAAGGTGTCCAAACCCCTGCAGCTCCCGCGGCGCGGCCGCCCGGGGCAGTTCCTCTTCAAGTCGCGCCGGCTCCGGGGGGGAAAAAAAAGGACGCGCAGAGAAACCCCCTCCGTGGACAGTCTCTACTAGACAAAGTTTTTAACAAAGCCTCGAAGTAAGGGAACTGAACCTCGCAACCGCGCCCGCTGCAAAGTTGGCGCTGAAGTTTGTGCCAGGATGTCCCAATCTTGAGAGGAAAGGGACGCGAGTGTGCAAGAGGCGGGAGGATGGATGGTGATGGAGAGACAGTGAGAGAAAGTGAGGTTTTTTTGGAGTGGACCGTGAGTGAGACGATCTTGCGAACCCGGAAGCCAATTTGGCCCCAAGAGGTCCGGGAGGTGCACGCCACCGGAGGTCTCCAGGACTGACGCCGTCGCCAGGGGCATTTAGGAGCTGTCACCTGCGGGGAGCCCTGGCAGGAGCGGAGACGCCCTCCTAGGCGCCAAGGGAGAGGGCTCCAGGCTCCAGACTCAAGGATCTCGGGACTCTAAGAAGTGGGGGAGGGGAAATTCCCGAGAGGACAGGAGGCCAAAAGCAACTTTTCCGATATGCTTTTCTCCTCCGACCTCTCCAACTTCCCGCTTGGTCAGCCGAAGACTCTTACGACCCTCTCTTACCCTATCGCACCTCCCAGCCCGCGGTTCAAACCAGTCCCCCGCGGACCGTGGAGTGGGGGGTGCAGCGAGGAAGCCGAGAGCACAAACATTGGGGCCCGAAGTGCAAGCCTTCACCCCCTAACTGAGACAACCAAATGCATTTACACATGCAACCACCGCAGCCTTGTAACAGAGCTCCGGGTTTGCGCTGGGCGCAGTTTCCCGACTCTTCTGTTGTTCCTAATAAAGTCGATTACGTTGCCCTCCCGGAGCTGATTGGAAGGAAACAGAGAGGAAAAGGGGGGAACGCGGGAAAAAGCAGGGGTGGGGGGAGCAATCAACTTTGTAACCCAGAGCTTCCTCGCGCGATCCGTCGCCATGCTTAAGATTCCCACCCCCGCACCCCCCTCCTGCCTTTCAAGTGGATACTGAAACTAGGCCAAAACTTTTTCCCCTCCTTTTCTCCAGCCACTAGACTGGATTGTGCCCCACAGAGCCCCATGGAGCTCTGCTTTCTTAAGCACAATAGCCGGACTAATTAGATCATAGAAGCAAGGCAGTGATACTGTAACAAGTAGCCCAAGAGGCAAAGAGGGAAGGGGCCCGAAAAGAGAGAAAGGGGGAAAAGTTTGCAGCTCTCGCACTTACCAATCAAGCCTCCCACCAGAAAGGCGATGATTTGGAACACAAGCAGAATCCCACCAACAATGCACAGCTTCTTGGTGCTCATGTTTTCTATAATTGCCCCAGCCATTTTTGCGCCCCCCCCCTTTTTCTTTTCTCCTTGAAATAAATGTTTTGGGGTGTGCTTTTTTTGCTCCTTTCCCTCTCACACTCCCTCCTCCCTCGCCTCCTTTCTGGGCGCTGCAAAACTTCACGGGTGCGGGAGCGCAGAGATGATGGGACCCGGACCGAAGGCGCCCGCACGGATTCCCCCGGCGCAGCCGGATCGGGCTCCCCCAATGCCCGGAGCTGTGATTGTGGCCGCTCCGCCGCCTGTGGACGCTTAAAGGAGCAGGGAAGCGGATCACATGACGCCGCCTCCCTCCCTTTCTTCCTCCCTCCCTCTCGCGCTTCCTCCCTCCCTCCCTACCTCCCTCTCTTCTACTACCCCTTGCCCGCCAGTTCGTGGATCCGAGCTCAGGCCTCCGCTGGCGTCCCTCTCCCGGGTCTGGCTCGCAGCCTGTCCCGCCAAGGGCTGGTAGCTTGGTGGGTATATTGTTGTTGTTGTAGTTACAAGGGCGCCCCTTACTCAACCGCTCACACGTTTCCTTTTCTGGCTCTTGAAGTGCGAGATTTAAATCACCCACGGACGCTTCGCAGACCTTCAACTAATATGCGTTGACTTTAGGAAATGGTCCCCACCCCCACCCCCAACTGCTAGAACTCTCTTTAGGAAAAAGGAGAGAATTTTTTAAAAAGGAAATCAGTAGATGCTAAATCAGAACACAGAGATGCGGAATAAAGTCTTAGCTTCCTTCTGCCTGGTCCCAGCCTCTGTTACTGGATATATACTCAGCTAAATTCCACCCTCGCTCCTTGTGGAACCTAGCGCTCCAACGACGACCGACCACTGTTCCTTACTCCACCCCTTGAGCTTCCAGAGTCTTAAAGAACACATGTTCTATTCCATCACAGTTTTAAACTGATTCCAAAACCAACTCCTCTTAAAAACCTCTGTAATTTTCCACACCACCTCCATGTTGTATCTCCAAGAACTGAACCCCTACAATCCAATTTTGCGTTTACATTTTCACCTCGTATTAAACATATGTATGTAAACATATGTCTCCACCACTGAGCAGTAAATTCCTGGGGGATACAGACTGAGGCTTATTCATCTTTGCACCACCCTTCCCCATGGTGCCTAACAAAATTCTAGCCCTGGTAGGTCCTCCATTAACTTGTGGATTGGATAATTGAAGGTGAAAGCAAGCCTAAAGCCTTTTGCATTTTAAAAGCCTAAACAATCTTAGTTGGTTTAGAAGGTACATATTCTAAACTGCAATGTTTGTTGCCTCTTTGTGAAGATGTATTTGTATTTATACATAACTTCAAGGGAAAGGGGTGGGGTGGTCTTAAGAGATTTCCTGCTCTATCAAGTCTAAATTCCTGGCCCTGGTTTTTCCATGTTTTATCAACTGTCTACTTGGCCAATACAACTCACATTACCCAGTAGCCCCTTCGGTTTGGTAAACACCCCTCGACACAAAAATGAGTTTCCACCACCACTCTCCTTTCCTCTGTCCACACCCTCTTCCTGCCAGGAGGCTATTCCAAGTCTCTTCCTCTACTGTGTTCCTTAACGTTCATCGCCTTTATAGAAGATACCATGTATGTCACATTTAATAAACTTGTTCCTTTCTACCTTCAGCTACTAGACTGGGTACTCCTTAAGACAAGTACCATATTGTATATGTATAAAACCTCCACTCCTTGGACTCTAGCAGTTCTTCATAATTCTGAATCTTGGTTACTATTTATTCAGACTTTGACTCAATACTTTATCTTAACAGTCACTCCCTGAGCACTGAACATGTTCAGTGCTTGCTTTCTTTAGCATGCAAGGATACCAAAATTCCATGACGTGCCTTTGTCCTGAAGAAGCCCCAGTTTGGTTGTTATTCACTGAATAGTGATTAAATATCTGTGCTTTGGACAATTCCATGCACTTTCTAAAAGGTAAGAAGCAAGGGAAATTGTTGTTAACAGTAGAAGTTGGAAGTGTTTAGCAGCTCTCCAAACAGAGGTATACTATTGTGGGTGATTTGTCTTCCTTCTTTATCTTTCAAAAGTTTATATATATGTATATGTATATATATATATTTTTTTTCTTTTTCTTTTTTTTTCTGATAGACTGTGTTCCAGGGTATCATAAAACAGAGAACCAAGTATGCTCTTCTCACCTCTGGGGCTGGTTAACTCCTTATTCTGTGCTCTTATCTCAGCAAGCTGCTGATTTCCACACATTTGAATAACAGTGGTGCCTTTGGGTTAGAACCTCTTTTTAATACCAATGGCTTCTTAAAAAAATAAAGTTGAAAGGCTAGGGAAGTAGCTTAGAGTGCATGCCAGACCCCAGGTTAGGTCCCCACCTCCCCTCCCCCCAAAAGTAAAGTTGATAAGATTCAGTATCAAGATATATTCTCCATTTTATACTACATTTCACTGTTTAACAAGAGATGATGCACATATACTCCAAGCAAGAATTGGATCCACCCGAAATGTCTTGGATGGTTTAATTTATTTAAGATCAGTGAACTCAATTCATTTTTCTATCAACTACTACAACACTTCCCACCCACTCTGCTCTCAAATATACATCTGTAGAGTAGCTGGCCTAACTTCTTAGGTTCCAATTTCCTTATCCAGAAATAGAGAAATAGAGTTGGGGGTTGCTCTTTCCCCACAAAGGTGATCCCATATTTTAAAGGGGCACTTATTATGTAACATTTTTATTAAACAAAGATATTTCTAATTGCAAATCCATGCTTCTAACCTGTCTAGGATCACCAATATTGTCAAACTGTGTGAGGTCCTGACACCTGTCATATTATTCATCAAATCGATGAACAATAACAATATCCCAAAGCACTGGCAAGCTGTGTACTTTGAATTAAATGTCCTTAGAAGATCTTAGAGGCAGCCTCTGAACCAAGTTCTCTCTGCCCTTCTCATGCCTTCCTGTCTTTAGTTCCTCATTCTCCCCCAAAACAAACCCCCAACTCTATTTCTCTATTTCCATAGAAACAAATTCCCTTCCCCAAGGTGGGTCATAGAAACCAGAGCCCTTTCTCCCCAAAGCCAGGCATAAAAATATTACTCCAACTTTCTCTTGCTTTTTTGTGTAAACTGCTGGCCATAAAAACATTAAGACCCTCATTCCAGCAGAGTTCTGTCCCAAACCCCAGAGGAAAATGCTACTACTGAGAGGTTGAGAAGAATCTGAACAGGGCTTGCTGGGCTTCCCCATTCTGTCTATATCTGGTAGCTCAGTCCCTTTCCTCTAATTACATTTCTATATGGCTGCCCCTGCTTCATGGAACCTATGCTCAAAATCAAAGAGCTTCCTTAGTATCTTTGGTCTTTGGTCTGAGGGATCTGTGTCAGTAAAATTTTGATTACATGAATGTGTTATGCTTTTCTCTCATTTACCTGTCTTTTGTTATGGAATGTTATCTGTGACCCTTTATGGTGGGTAAGGAAAGGTATCACCCTCACCTCTAAAATCACCATGAATGTTTTTTAAAATTATAATTTCTGTTATGTTTTTGTAAATATTAAAAGTGACTATTGAACCTTCATTTATAGAGATGACAACACAGAAGAGCAGAAAGGAATATGAGCCTTTACCCAATTGAACCTAGATGTGGCCCAAGTTCCTTCCCTAGGCTTTGTGTGATCACAGCCATTACATAGTCACCTACCCGCTCTAAGGCTCAGTTTTCTCACCTATAAAATAGAGGCACTGTTAGCACCTACCTTTTTATTTTTATGTTTTGGAAACATTAGGGGAATCAGTGACTAATAAAACAACTGAGTAGATCATTCTCAGCTTTAAAATTTTGTCAAATTATTAATATTTCTTAAAGCATGTTTTTTTGGAGAAGTTTGGGGGTTAGCTTCACTGAACAGGAGTGCTAATGAGGACAAGATCTAGTATTAAAATCCAACTGACACTAATTTTAACAGAAATATTTTATTCTAAGAACTGCTCCTAATCAGACATAGTGGCATACGCCTGTAATCCCAACAACTCAGGATACTGAGACAAGAGGATTGCAAATTCCAGGCTGTGTGTGTGTGTGTGTGTGTGTGTGTGTGTATGTGTGTGTGTGTATATATATATATATATATATATATATATATATATATATATATATATATATATCTGTACTGGGTTCAATACTTAGTACTGCAGATAAATAAATAAATAAAATAAAATCTGCTCCTAACTGCCAGGGAGATGTCTGTTTTGAGTCATCAGATAGATTACCCAGAGGCTGGAATAATCCAAGGGTACAGTGTAATTCTGCCAGCAGAAACTGACCATCCCTACTCCCCATTTCACTAGATTTAAATTGAATATCTTGACTTAATCATCAGTTTATTCAAAGTGTTTGACATGTAGAAAGGCATAATGACACCCAATGTATGTCTATTGAACGAGGAATAAATGAATGGACAAAGGAATCATCTAACTGAATGTAGTTACAATTCTCTCCCACCCCTAATTCCAGTATAGAATTCACTGACTCTACTGTTACTGGCACCTATATACTGGGTTCTATTTTGTGCATATATCTACATATACGGTGCATTGTCACCCCAACTGGCTTAAAAATTCCTTAAACACAAGCAGAGTGTAGCCAGAGCCTTTGTTTTCCTCACAGTCTCCACACCGTGCCTTGCACAGAGGAAGGCTCAGTTCCTGGAGTTAAGAAAGGCTCCTCTGGGAGCCAGGAGCAGCATGTTATTATTGTCATTGCAGTAAATGTAATGTAGAGATCTAAAAGAATTGAATACACCTCCTTAAACACCTAATTTGCTTCCCAGAGGGACCTAACAAGAGCAATAATCCCACTCTGAGGCTTCTCATTCTCATAAATAGCTTTTGTTCATAAATGGCATCCCCATGGCTCCATGGTCCTTGGTATTTTCTTGTATTTAGTGCTTGTGAATATGAGCAGGCACTGTGGGTTCACACTCTATTATTCAGTGTCACTTTTCACTACACATATACATACACAACACACATTTGCGTGTGTGTATGTGTGTCTTTTTTAAATTCACTGCTTCTTTTAAAATGATCTCACTCCCCCCCCCCGCCCCTGAAACAGAACCGCCCCTCTCCCCCTTCTCTATGGGCCCCATAGTCTTTTCTTTCTCCTATAGTCTTAATTTGTGTGGAAACACAAGACCATTCCTGAACTTCTGTTCATACACTAACCTCATATAGGAACTATTCAAATCCCAGGCTGGGAAGACCAACACTTCAACCTGATCCTCAGTTGAAATTGTTTCACAAACATCTGGTGGACTCCTCCTTTTTCAGACATAAGCCCACCCTGAAGATCTCCATTAATGTTTTCTTTCACATCCCATGTATAATTTCAGACATTAGGTTTATTAAATCCCAGCTTTATTTCTTACTGGTTGTAGAAATAAGCTTAGGAAGATTACTTGCCTTTTGAGTCTTACTTTTCAAATTTCTTTAAAAACTAATGATAATACCAAACTCAGAGCTTATGATGAGCATTAAACAAAATAATGTAAACAATTCCTAACACAGAGTGGGCACTCATCAAATGTGACAAATATTACAAGGGAGGAGGCTTCTGTTCCCAGAGAGCAAAACAAAACAAACCATAAAACCCGTAATTATAGTCTCTCTTATGAAATTGCCTCTTTGAACCCAGGCAACCTGGAAGGGCAGGTAAGAAACTTTATAGGTTTCCAGAAGCCCTAGTGGGAGGGAGCCAACATGAAGCAGCCAGCCAGCCAGCCCCCTGTTGTTTCCCAGTCTTGCAAGACGCTGCAGTGGAGAGCCAGGAGTCTCTAGCATCTAAACCTTTCAGATTGTGTGTGCTGGGTTCCTACTGCAGAGACGAGAGAAGGGCCTTTACTGTTCCACAGTATTAGCCAGATAGTGTCTGAATGCCCTACCATGTGTCCTTGTGACTCCTCTCCCCCCACATCTCCCCTGTACTTCATCCTGGGCACAAGCTCTTTTCTGCTTCTCTCCATGCAAAGTGGCAGTAGGAAGAGACACACCTGCCCAGCATGGTGATCCTGTGATATGTCAACAATATCCTGCACCATGGCACAGAATTAGCACACAGATTTTATTGAATGAATTAATTACAAATGAAAAAATGAAGAAGTTCCAGGCTCTGATTGGTCCAAGTACTTGGGAAGGCCATTCATAGATGGCCAATGGCAGGAAGAGACTTACACTTAACTCCATTTCCACCCAACCCTAGGTAGGGTGAGAATAGACTCTGATTCAGGCCCAAACTCAATTCTTATCCCTTCAGCACCATTGCACATTAACTCAGATCACTAACTCAGATCCTTCAACCTGAAGGACAATATCCCATAAAAACAATTTAGAATACCCAGTATGTTGATATGTGACTAGTCCCAGAATTTGGGAGACTGAGTTAGAAGGATTACTTGAGACCAGGAATTGGAGGTCAACCTAAACAATATTCAAAGACCCCATCTCAAAGAAATAGAAGAAAACAAAAACAACAAAATGACTTAAGAGTGTCTATATGTAAGGCCAGCATCCCATAAAAGCAGTTCAGTTTTTCTATGTGTAAGGTGGAAAAACAAAGATTATCTGAGAATAAAATACATGAAAGTCAAGGACCTCTCATGCATCTACTTTGCATTATTTAAAAGAAACTGGAATGACTGCAAGTGAGGAAGGGCAGGTAATTCCCCAAATATCAGGTAAGTGGAAGCTAATAGCCCCTACTCATAATGCCAATAATTACAATGGTAACAGCAGTAATAACTGATGTTGTTTGCTTTCTAGGTACCATGAACTCTGCTGATGCTTTACATGTGCCCCTATCATTAATCCTTAGCACAATCCCATGAGCTGGGTATTATTTTTAGCATTCTCAAAAGGGTAAAGTTGGGGGGCTGGGGTTGTGGCTCAGTGGTAAAGTGCCTGTTTCACATGTGTGAGGCACTGGATTTGATCCTTAGCATCACATAAAAAATAGTAAATAAATAAAATAAAGGTATTGTGTCCATCCACAACTAAAAAGTATCTATCTATCTATCTATCTATCTATCTATCTATATATATATATATATATTTTTTTTTTAAAGTAAAGTTGGGTCAGAGATGTTGAGGAGTATTCCCTGGGCTAAACTGCTAGTGAGTTAGGGAGCTGAGATTCTAAGTTAGATGCAACACACCATTCAACAGTCTAATCACTCAATACAGTCTTTACTGAGCCAGGAACCAATCTAGATGCTGGGGAAGAGCAGTAAGCCCCATAAAGTCTTGCCTTCAACGAACCTACATTAGAAAGCCAGCATCATTATTATTACTATGACTACTACTACTACTACTACTACTACTACTACTACTACTGTTACTGCTATTACTGTTATGTTTTATGTTTTTATCTCCTTTATGTCAGCTATGACCTTGAAACCACGGAAAGAAAAAAATCCAAAGAAAGAACCCTGCAGGGCCTTGGAAGTGAGGAGATGTCAAGTCCTTGGCATTCCCAGGCACGCCCTCCTGCATGAGCTCTATGACACATTCATTCAGACGTCTCTTTCCTGCCAGTTCTGAGGCAGGCATTGTTTTAGTGTTTGTCGGCTTCTCCTTTGTTCCTACATTCAACTCTGGCCCCCTCCTCAGTACCTGACTCACCCAGAGCAACCTCCTCCCATTAATCTTTCTTTGCTGGTAAGATCTGCTGCTAAGGGCCAGTTCCAAGTTGAAGATCAATTTTCAAGTCAAATGACTCATGAGAATAATTGTTAAGCATAATTTCAGAGTGTATTGAGGACACTCTTGAAAAATACATGTTAGCAAAAGACATGTAGTGCATAAAAATTAATTTTGGCTTAGGTCGTCTGCAAGTTGATTCCTAAAATATTTTTGTGTGGTTGTTTATTTTGTTGTCATGATGGGAATCTCTGATAAAGACCCTCTTTGTTGAAGAATTCAAGGTGTTTTACAAATATTGTTCATCTTAATGTGATAATTTATGAAGGAAAATATTTCTCTATTTATGATATACATCTTATCTGATATCTGAAGCTGGAATTTGCTTTCTCTCTCTCTCTCTCTCTCTCTCTCTCTCTCTCTCTCTCTCTCTCTCTCTCTCGTGCAATACTGGTAGTTGAACCGAGGGATGCTCTACTACTGAGCTATAGCCCCAGGTATTATTATTATTATTATTATTATTATTATTATTACTACTATTACTATTATGTTTTATTTTGAGATAGGTTCTCACTGAATTGTTCAGTTGGCCTCAGACTTGTGATCTTCCTGACTCAGCCTTCTGAGTAGCTAGGATTACGGGCATGTGCTATTGCCCTTGACTAAGCCTGAATTATTTGATAATGCTTCCTTTCATTTAGTTCATAAATATTTGTTGTGTTCTCACCATAAGCAGGTATCTGCAAGTGCTGGGATGCAGATTTTTAAAAAGGATAGTTATGCTCTTGCTCTCACACAGCTTATAATTACAAGTATGTGAAGGGTTGTGGTAGTGTAATAAATCTATTAGCTGTGGATTAAGTCCTAGAGAATCACTGGTGTCAGAGCCAGGGGAGAGAACAGAAAGGAGAGAAAGGGAAAGTACAGAGTGCTGGAAACCCCCTGTGAGTTAAATATAGTGTTAGCATCAAAAGAAAAAACTAATTTTTCCCTCTTCTCCCACAAGGGTATCTTGAATTCTGTTCATTTAAAATATCTCAGCAAATCTCCAAAGTACCACATGTTGTTGGACATACATCCATTAGTTTTTATTACTTAGAACTTAAGTAATAAAACTTACTTAAGATTAAACAAGAACTTAAGATTAAACAGATCTTGGTAGAACGCTGGTTCAACTGTGGACCAGCTCTGAGATCTTAGGCAAAAACAACCTCTCAGAGGCTCAGCTAAATCTCTTGTAAATGAAGACAATGGTATCTTCTCAGAAGCCATGTTGAGAACTGAATATATCCAGTGTTTAAAAGGCTTAGTAAAGTGTCAGACATTGGATAAGAACTCAGTCGTGAGGAAGTGGTGATAATCATAGAGGTTAACCATTATTAAGAAAAATGGGGCCCCATCCCCTCAACCTCTGCCTTCCCATCCACCCTGCTAAGGGACTCTTTCCCTGGCCATGTTCCCCTCAATTGCAGTTTCCTGTTGTCTTCATAGACAACTCTGTCGTTGAATCTCTTAGCAAGCTGTCTGTTGAAAGAATCAGATACTAAGTCTTCGGGACTGCTCTTGAAACCTTATCTTTCAAATATGA
Source organism: Callospermophilus lateralis (assembly GCF_048772815.1). Taxonomy (NCBI): domain Eukaryota; kingdom Metazoa; phylum Chordata; class Mammalia; order Rodentia; family Sciuridae; genus Callospermophilus; species Callospermophilus lateralis. Next base: position 89,344,757 of record NC_135311.1, on the reverse strand, counting down.
CACAGATGTTGAGGTACTTTACAGGCCTCCTACCCCAAAAGCTGATACAGTGAGTCCCTTGGAGAATCCTCATATAACCAACTTTCAGTGTCTCTTATGTCCCTTCACACATGCTACCCCATATTGCAGTTACTGGAGCATTTGTCATATTTACTCCAGTAGACTGCACATTTTTTAGGATCAAGGGACTGCATTTTACTCAAAAGTCTTCTTATTTAGTGTTAGTCGACTCTTCTAGATCTTTGCTGCTAAGCTTCCATGCCTCTTCATATCCCTTTCAAATGGATGTTCCATTTTGCTGGGGGGTGAAAATGTGGGAGCCAGAGGATGGGGGACCATCAGGTATAAATGTTCTCATCCTCCAGACTGACCAGCATCTTTTCATTCCCTTTGCCTAAGGAAATAATGAACCACATTGGGCAAAGCATAAATTAGACCTAGTATAGACAGCTGGCCATGTGCCTATTAGTTAAGTGTATGTGCTCTTTGACCACACACTTGGATTTGAACTTCTCTCTCTGTTAGGTACTGTCTGCATAACGTTGAGCAAGTCATTAAGCCTATCTGTAAGCCTGTCTGTCCCTCGATTTCTTATTCTGTCTAATGAGGACAATAATAATAATTCCTGCCTCCAAGGTAACAGTAAATGTCAAGAGTTAACATGTGAAAATTACCTGCAGACAGAGCACTTAGCACATGGTATGTACATATTCAGCAAATGTTTGCTATTATTATTATCTTTCATCATCTTCTATGACTTTATTCTCAAGTCTTTCCCATTTTAAACAAGATCTTTTCTTTAGCACCAAATTCTTCTTAACATGTTGCCTTCATCAGCTTATTTCTGCTTTAATCAAACTTCTGGAAAAAAAACCAGTTCCATTCAGTTGCTTTATAGCCTCACTTCCAGTCCTCTGCCTGACCATCTGCAGATAATCTAGATTTCAGACCCAACATTCCATTGCTCTGACAAGGTCACTAGTGATCTATTTGGTGATTATTCTTCTTGATGTCTCCAATATGCAATACTCCTTTTTGAGGAAAAATCCCCTCCCACCTCCTTGGTTTCTCTCATGTTATTTTTCTAACACTCACTTCTCTCTGAAACTGGTCCCGTTTCCTCTACCCCCTCCCTGAATGTTAGTATTTCTGAGTATTCTCTCCTTTACCCCTTCCATTCTCATGGGATCTGTAGGCAAAAATCAGTATCTCCAGCACCAATCTCTTGCCTGAACTTCAGACTCATAGAACCAATTTCTTTCTAAACTTCTCTGCCTAGGAAAACCATGTGTCTCCAAATCCAGTGCTCTCAACTCTCCAACCAGTGACTCAAGTTACATAGTTCAAAATCATCCTTGGTTCATGACCAGATTCTACCTCCTTTTCACAAGTGAGCTGGCCTCCCCACTCCACCTTCACCTTTCTGCTCTCATCATTTCTCCTACTTGGACTATCAGGTCTCCAATCTTTCTTACAACGGATAATCCAGTCTGTACAAGGTTTCCAAAGCCTGATCGATATAAAACACTGATCTGTTTTCCTTATGTAACTGGTGCCAATAAACAAAGCCTACCTCACTGAGGATTCTAAGATCTTGATATTTTAGCAGACCTTTTGTTCCCAGATTCACCAAGGCACTTCTTTATCCTTATGGTGTGTAATTTACAATGTATGCCAGGTCTTTCTTCTTGTAACATCGTCCTTGGGATAGAACAGTTCACCCCAGTGTGGGGTGCCACCAAGCTATGATCCTAAGAGATTCCTCCTCTTGTATTATTATGTCAAAGTGCTGACTATCCAGTGACACAAGACGAAAACTATAAAATCATCCTAGACTCCTTTATGAATGCAGTCAATTATATCGAGCATATTATAAGTCAGGCTTCATAAACAATACATCAAAATAACAATAAACTCTTGTGCATACTACATCACTGTCACCGTTTCAAGAGAAAATATATAAATATATAAGATATAGAAATAAAATAGTATGATACCATATATCTCTTTTTTAATATTTACTTTTTAGTTGTAGTTGGACACAATACCTTTGTTTTATTTATTTATATGTGGTGCTGAGGATTGAACCCAGGGCCTTGCATGTGCTAGGTGAGTGCTTTACCTCTGAGCCACAACTCCAGCCCCCCTTTCTTTCTTTCTTTCTTTTTTAATCTTTACTGTATATCTCACATAGTTGTGCTGAGGCTTAAATGTTTTAAATATACTCAATTATATATCACTTAGAACATTTATCCTCACCACAATCATTGAAATACATACTATTATTATTTTACTTTATAGATCATTACATTTTATACACTGGGGAAATATCAACTCAGAGAGGATTCATACCTCAAATCACACGGTTCATAAACACTGTGCTGAGCTTCAGACTCAATCAATGCATGACTGTATGATTTGGACCTAAAAATGTCCCCTAAAGAGCTCACATGTTAGGTGATACAGGAATGGTCAGAGTTGAACAGATTGGATTATGAGAGCTGTAACTTCATCAGTGGATTAATTCATTGAAAGCATTAATAATCTGATTGGACTACTGGGTGGTAACTGTAGGCAAGTGGGGCATGACTAAAGAAAGTGGCTCACTGGGGGTATGATCTTAGAAGAGACCCAGGACAATGACTTAATAGTTACACTCTTCTATCTTTGATTCTCATAGCAGAAATAATAACATATTTTAAGGTTTTCTATGTTCCAAGTACTGATTTAAATATATGTATAATTTAATTTAGTCCTCACACCATTTTATATTGGATAAGCAATATTTTCCTTACGGATTATCTATACTTATAAGTTTTGCTTAATGAAAGCTAAACTAAAATTCAAATCAATGACCAAGAAAAATCTGGAAATGAATACTTACTCCAGAAGAGTATGTACTTATTCTTCTAAAAGACTTCTTTTAGAATTATTTGGAATTTTAGACTTCTCAGATCATTTAACACAAACTTACAGGTAACTTTTCAACATAGGATAAGAGTGTATCTGTTCATTTATCTGCCTACCTTTTTAAACAGATATTTATGGAGCACTCTCTTGATCTGTTTTCTTTTTATTATAGTGAAATGCCTGAAACCAAGTAATTCGAAAAGAGCAGGAGTTTACTTGGCACATGGTACTGAAGGTTGGAGAGTGCAAGAGTTTCTAGCGGTTGCCGGCATCTGCTGAAGGCCTTCTTGCTGAATTATAACATGGCAGAAGGCATCAATGACAAGGCAGACTAAGGATGCTAGCTCAGGTCTCTCTTTCCTTACTTATAAGGCCATTGTACCATCAGGGGGAGCCTACCATCATTTAACCTCATTTAATCTCAATTGTCTCCAAAGGCCCTACTTCTAAATATCATTCACATATGAATTTGGGGATTAAGTTTCCAACGCATGAACTTCTGGAGAACACTTTCAAACTCTAGCAAGAACCTACTTTATACAAGACCGGATATATCAGAAAATGGTTCCCCCTCAAGAAATTAAAATTCTAGGGCTAGGATTACAGCTCAGTGGTAGACTGAGTGTGCAGCATGCCTGAGGCTCTGGGTTCAATGTGAAACACTAATAAATAAATATGTAAACAAAGAAGTAAAGTCTAGAAAAGGAAAAGGACATTAAAACCAACAAACATAACAAAAGTATGCCAGGTGGAATTGCTGAGAGTTTAAGAGAACCTACACTAGAACCAGACAGATTTTGCTCTAAGCCTGGCACTGACACTCACTTCCTAAGTGACCTTAGGAAATTCATTTAAATTATTTATGCCTCAATTTTTTTTCATAATACTAATGTCATATGAATGATGTCAGGACTTCAAGTTTATATATCAATGCAATCTTTTTTTTTTTGCATTACAATTCTTTATATATATATAAAGAATAAATCTAATATATATATATTAGATTTATTAGATTTATGCCTGGGACATTATAACACTAAGTAAAGGGCAGCTATAATTAGCAGTAGTAGTAATAAGAGTAGTTGTTATATTAGTGTAGTTGTTGTATTGGAAAACAGGAAAAAGGAAAGACTGACTTATATTATGTTGGAGAAAAGAAAGGATTTTAGATAAATCTTTAAAGAAAAAGATAACTTTTAAAAGTATTTACAATTGCATAGGTATTTTCCAGATAGGCAAAATAAAAAGTAGAGGTGAATTTTAAAATCAGATAACAGTTATGTTAAAGAGCATACATCTGAGCCAAGTGTGGTGGCACACACCTGGAATACCAGTGGCTCATGAGGCTGAGGCCAAGAGGATCACAATTTCAAAGCCAGCAACTTAGCCAGTCTTAAGCAGCTTAGCAAGAACTGTCTCCAAATAAAACAAATAGATAAAAGAGGTTGGGAATGTGGTTCAGTGGTTAAGCCTCCCTGGGTTCTGTTCCTGGAGGGAGAGAGAGAGAGAGACCGCGTGCGTGAGCAAGCGCGACACCATACATCAGTCTGAAGCATTGGGTGTGTCATTATGTCCCCAGCATATTACTTTGGAAACCTAAAACCATATGAGATAGGAGCATAATAAGGGTGGAGAAATGATGTTCTCATTAAGATTACAGATCTTTGAAAACTATCATTTGGAATCATGTTTATTACTAGACTGGGAATAATGACACCTTCTCCTGTATTTGTATAACATCATTTCTATACAATTTTAAGATGCTATCTCAGTAATAGTCTCAACCTTGGAGGTCCAGCCAGTTATAATTATCACCATTTTCCATAAGGGAAAGCAGAGGTACAAGAAGGGAAGTAGACTCCAGGGTTATTCAAAAAGTGTTGGTCCATTTAGAAATGAGACCCTAATTTATAGCTCAGTGAGGTGCTTGAAATAGTAAGATCATGCTAACTCTACACACTCCCTCTTTTCTTTCCTTGTTTTTAAGAAACAGAGAAAAATGCTGTAACTGAACAGGTTAGAATAAAATTAAGATAATAGAAGTAGTGATGGGTCAAGTAGAAACTGTTGCATGAACCACAAGCCAGGTTTAGGGTGAGGAGTGGGATGGATGTGCTGAATGCAAAAGGGGCTGTTTGCCAGAAGGAAACATTATTTATTTATTTAAGTTTTTTGATTGCTGTTGACTTTCATACAGTGGAGTACACAAATACCATATTGGTGTGCTAGGGCTGCCATAACAAAATACCACACACTGGTGGCTTAAACAGTAGGAATTTATTTTCTCCCAGTTTGGAGGCTAGAAGTCCAAGATCTCGGTAAGTGTTGCCACCTTGGAGTTCTCTGAGGGTTCCCTCCTTGCCTTGCAGGGGGCCACCTTCTTGCTTCCTGTTCACTTAGTCTTTCCTGTGTCCCTTCCTTTTCTTATGACATTAGGATCTCATTATCAAGGCTCTTTTAACTTAATCATTTTTTAATAACCTTATTTTCAAACAGAGTCATATTCTGAGAGTTGGGAATTTAACATGAATTTTGGTGGAAATACAATTCAGCCTGTAACAAATATACAAATAAGTTTAGAATAACTTAGATCAATATATAACTTAAAAACCTTTTTCATGCTACCTCTTGGTTGATTAATCTTTCTTAATCCTGATATCTTAAAAATATACTAAAAATTCACTTTTTACATTTATCAACATTGATACATTTTTTCCTAGTTTTGAATTTCGTGTGTGTTGGTATCCTTTTGCATCTAGTATTTCTCTTTATCAAGATGTCTGTGAGATATATCCATGTAGCATTATTTTATTTCATTTAATTGTATAAACATATCACAATTTATATGGTATTTGAATAGTTTGGGACTATTGTGAAAAAGCCACCATAATCATTCATGTTTTTGTTGTTTAGTAGATAGACATACTCATTCCCTTCTGTTACCTATATATGTGTATTTATGTATGCAAAACTGGGCTACAGCTATATACATGTATTTAATGTTATTATATACTCTACAATAATTTTCAAAAGTAGGCATGCCACCGTACACCCATTCTAGCAACTTAAGTTCCAGTCATTCCACATCTTTGTCACCACTTAGTGTTATCAGTCTTTTTAATTTGAGCCATTCTGGTGAGGATGTATAGATTAACATTTTTTTTTATTGTTTTTTATTTCTTTATTAAGTGACTGGAAAGACCCATTGAAAATATGTAAATGTTTTTTCACTTAATATGAATTCTAAGTGATTTTAAATAATGACAAGTGATGAAAGATAGTAGATGTCTTTAAAGATGGAGGAAGCCTTCACATTATAGAAGACAACAAGAGAGTTTGTGAAAGAGACTGGTAGGGTGGGTACCTACTACATCACTGGCCATCTTAGTTTTGTTTAATATTCAATATTAATCTTACCCTCTTCACTGCTAGAGAAAGCTTATAGATATTGATAAATATTCAGAATGCAGAAAACTTTCTACATTATAATTTTGATTTTTTATCTGATGTAACTAAGTAATCAATAAATACATTACTATGTGCAAAGCATATACTTTATGTAAGAATTACAAGATACTTTAATATTATCAGGACTGGAATTAATGATTTGGTAATAATAATTAGATTCAGATTTAATATGCTTTATATATTTTGTAGAATAGGTAGCTATGAGGGTTTTTTTTTTTATTGGTTATTCAAAACATTACAAAGATTTCAGAATTCCCTCTAAAATCTGGAACAAGACAGGGATGCCCTCTCTCACCACTTCTATTCAATATAGTTCTCGAAACACTGGCCAGAGCAATTAGACAGACGAAAGAAATTAAAGGCATAAAAATAGGAAAAGAAGAACTTAAATGATCACTATTTGCGGATGATATGATCCTATACCTAGAAGACACAAAAGGGTCTACAAAGAAACTACTAGAGCTAATAAATGAATTCAGCAAAGTGGCTGGATATAAAATCAACACGCATAAATCAAAGGCATTCCTGTATATCAGCGACAAATCTTCTGAACTGGAAATGAGGACATCTACCCCATTCACAATATCCTCAAAAAAAATAAAATACTTGGGAATCAACCTAACAAAAGAGGTGAAAGATTTATACAATGAAAACTACAGAACCCTAAAGAGAGAAATAGAAGAAGATCTCAGAAGATGGAAAAATATACCCTGTTCATGGATAGGCAGAACTAACATCATCAAAATGGCAATATTACCAAAAGTTCTCTATAGGTTCAATGCAATGCCAATCAAAATCCCAATGGCATTTCTTGTAGAAATAGATAAAGCAATCATGAAATTCATATGGAAAAATAAAAGACCCAGAATAGCAAAAGAAATTCTAAGCAGGAAGTGTGAATCAGAAGGTGTAGCGATACCAGATTTCAAACTGTACTACAAAGCAATAGTAACAAAAACAGCCTGGTACTGGTACCAAAACAGGCGGGTGGACCAATGGTATAGAATAGAGGACACAGAAACCAATCCACAAAATTACAAGTATCTTATATTCGATAAAGGGGCTAAAAGCATGAAATGGAGGAAGGATAGCATCTTCAACAAATGGTGCTGGGAAAACTGGAAATCCATATGCAATAAAATGAAACTGAATCCCCTCCTCTCGCCATGCACAAAAGTTAACTCAAAATGGATCAAGGACCTTGATATCAAATCAGAGACTATGCGTCTGATAGATGAAAAGGTTGGCTCCAATCTACATATTGTGGGGTCGGGCTCCAAATTCCTTAATAGGACACCCATAGCACAAGAGTTAAAAACAAGAATCAACAAATGGGACTTACTTAAACTAAAAAGTTTTTTCTCAGCAAGAGAAACAATAAGAGAGGTAAATAGGGAGCCTACATCATGGGAACAAATTTTTACTCCTCACACTTCAGATAGAGCCCTAATATCCAGAGTATACAAAGAACTCAAAAAATTAAACAATAAGAAAACAAATAACCCAATCAACAAATGGGCCAAAGACCTGAACAGACACTTCTCAGAGGAGGACATACAATCAATCAACAAGTACATGAAAAAATGCTCACCATCTCTAGCAGTCAGAGAAATGCAAATCAAAACCACCCTAAGATACCATCTCACTCCAGTAAGATTGGCAGCCATTATGAAGTCGAACAATAACAAGTGCTGGCGAGGATGTGGGGAAAAGGGTACTCTTATACATTGCTGGTGGGACTGCAAAATGGTGAGGCCAATATGGAAAGCAGTATGGAGATTCCTGGGAAAGCTGGGAATGGAACCACCATTTGACCCAGCTATTGCCCTTCTCGGACTATTCCCTGAAGACCTCAAAAGAGCGTACTACAGGGATACTGCCACATCGATGTTCATAGCAGCACAATTCACAATAGCTAGACTGTGGAACCAACCCCGATGCCCCTCAATAGATGAATGGATAAAAAAAATGTGGCATTTATACACAATGGAGTACTACGCAGCACTAAGAAATGACAAAATCATGGAATTTGCAGGGAAATGGATGGCACTAGAGCAGATTATGCTAAGTGAAGCTAGCCAATCCCTAAAAAACAAATGCCAAATGTCTTCTTTGATATAATGAGAGCAACCAAGAACAGAGCAGGGAGGAAGAGCAGGAGGAAAAGATTAACATTAAGCAGAGTCATGAAGTGGGAGGGAAAGGGAGAGAAAAGGGAAATTGCTTGGAAATGGAAGGAGACCCTCATTGTTATACAAAATTACATATAAGAGTTTGTGAGGGGAATGGGAAAAAAATAAGGAGAGAAATGAATTACAGTAGATGGGGTAGAGAGAGAAGATGGGAGGGGAGGGGAGGGGGGATAGTAGAGGATAGGAAAGGTAGCAGAATACAACAGTTACTATTATGGTATTATGTAAAAATGTGGGTGTGTAATAGATTAACATTTTTAATTCATATTTCTCTCATAACTAATGCTGTTGATTTTTGGTCATTTAGGAATTATTTTTTTTTTCTGGAAAATGTCTGTTCGAGTCTTTTTTCCATTTTTAAATTAGTTGTCTTTTCCCCTTACATATTTGTAAAAATTGTTTATGTATTTTGGATGCAGATTCTTTTTGAGGATTTGTATTGCAAATAGCATCTCTTGGTATAAGGCTTGTCTTTTTTCTCTTTCATGAGAAGATATCCTTAAGGATAGTTAAGTCCAATGTATCAAACTTTCTTTTCATGATTTGTGTTGATCCATTTAAAAAAAAAATCTTACTCCAGGCTCATGAAGATATTCCCCTGTTTATATCTTGAAACTTGATTGCTTTGCTTTCATTACAATTGATCCTGATTCATCTAAACTAAGTTTCTAATGTGCATATGACTTGACCCAGTGCCATTTCCTTTCCACTAGTTAGCAGTGATGGCTGTGTAGTAAATCAGGTGACTATATTTGTGAGGGTCTGCTTCTGAAATCTGTATTCTATCACATCTGTTTATCTATCTCAATTTGTGCTAACACCAAACTGGCTATTTTAGTTTCATAGTAAGTCTTAATACTCAGGAAGTTTTAAAATTTGTTTTACCTTCAAAATTGTCTCATTTGTTCTAGATTCTTTGAATTTTATATACATTCTGGAATAATTTTGTCAATAACCACAAAAGAACTTACTGGGATTTTGTGTGGGATTACAGTAAACCTGTACATCAATTTGTCAAGAATTGACAATTGTACCAGTCATGGTGATGCATGCTTCTAATCACAGCAACATGGGGGGCTGAGGCAGAAGGATCACAAGTTCAAGGCTAGCCTCAGCAACTTAGCGAGAACTGCCTGAAGGGGAAAAAAAAGTTTGGGATGTAGCACAGTGATAAAAGACCCCAGTGTTTAATCCTCATAGCAAAAATAAGTAAATAAATAAGACATTTGAGTGTGTTGAGCTAATAAATATTTTATTTCTTTAATTGATTTGGGTATTTTTAAATTTCTTTTAATATATTTATCATTTTTATAAAAGAATTTTTACATGTACTTATTCTCAAGGATTTCTGGTGCCATATAAATGGTTTTTAGAAATCTTTTCTAGTTGTTTGGTACAAGTATATGAAAATAAAATTGACTTTGTACATCCATGTTCTATCTTATGACCTTGTAAAATGAAATTTTTCTTTTGTAAATTCTTTTAATTTTTTACATGAACAATCATGTCACATATGAATAGTGGTGATTTTACTTCTTTCTTTTCAAACTTATGGCTTTTATTTTCCACTGTTTTGTTTTCTTGCCTAAGTATATGACTTGATTCCTTCAGTATGATGTAGAATCAAAGCATCCCCACTATTATTTGATATTTGGTTTGGAGATACTAGCCACGTATTGAAGGGAATAAAACAAAAAGCAAGATCTGGGTGTGCAGCTCAGTGGTAGAGTGCTTACCTGCCCCAAGAAACAGCTGTAAAAGCAGAAAACTTAGAAATATTTGTAATGGATTTAACTGTAAACCTAAAATACAAATAATGTAAACAAAATTTATTTCAAGCAATAAGATCATGAACCATGGATTGAATAGAAAAGTCAACTACTTTATTTCAGAATGATTATCAGTCAGAAAGTAGGATGAAAGGAAATATTCACAGTTACTATCAAAAGTTGAAATTCTTAAAGTGAATATAGCAAGAAAACACAGAAATTTAAAGTCCACTGAGCAAAAGTGTAGGTAAATAAATAAAAATATATCACTTATTTGGATAGACAATATTTAAGATTTAATATTTAATTTAATATTAAGCCACTGGTTATCTTTGAATCAGTTTGAAATATAATAAAATTCTAATAACAATATAAACAAGAATTTGTGTTTTTTTGAGACTTGAATTAAATAATGCTAAAATTCATGTGGGAGAATTACCACATAAGAAAAAATTCTAAAAGTGAAGAATCATAGGGTGGGCTGGTTGTTATCATTTGGGTATTTAAAATTGTTTTTTGCTGAACTCAGAGTAGATGAACAGATCAACAAGACAGGTCAAAGAATCTACACATAATCTCAAATTTAGTAAAAAGACAAGTCAATTTCTTGATAAATAAAGAAAATATAAAAATATAAAAAATGTTGGCATGAATGGTTGAACGTTTGAAATGTATTTTCCTTCTATATTAAAATGTGAAAAAAATAACTAGAAGAATAATGGACACATGAAATAATGCTAATTCAAAAATAATTTCAGCATGGGAAAGGCCTTTCTCTCAGCATGCAAAGTCTTCAGTTCATACAAGGAAAGGTGAATTATTAAATTTATATCCTTAAATTTTAAATTTTTGCAGGACATAGGATCAATTAACATTTTAAATTTGTATCAATTGTAAAACCCAAGCTGATAATAAGGGTAAAAGGAAAGGCAAGAACATGTTGGGGGAAAAGAAATATTTGCAATAAATGTGACAAAGCATCCTTAATAAACAAAAAATTCTTATAAATAAGTAAATAAGATAGCCCAATAGAAAAAATAACCAAGGGAATTCACAGAAAAGATATTAATGGACCATTAACATATGAAAGAATATTCAACATATTCATATTTTAGAATATACACATTAAAACAAGAATAAACTATCATTTTTTCTATCCAATTAAAACATTAAATGTTTATTTTTTAAAAATATTATTTAGTTGTAGAGGGACAACAATATCTTTGTTTATTAATTTATTTTTTATGTGGTGCTGAGAACCAAACCAGTACCTCACACATCCTAGACAAGCGCTCTTCCACTGAGCTACAGCACCAGACTCAACATTAAACGTTTAGATAAGCCCAAGGCTGAAGGTAAAGAGACAGGTCTATGAAAATTGATAAATTCCTGTAAACCTTTTGCAGGTACTTTATCAACCTCTATCCAAAATACTAATGAGCATATCATTTAATCTTTATCTTGAAAATTGCCTTACTCATAAACCTGGAAAAGGTTTTCAGAGACATATATATTGAAATTTTATAATTTTATCATAGTATTGCTTTTTATATTGATGTGGGCTAAAATGTCTCCCCCAAATTCATCATCCCCAGTACCTTAGATTGTGACAAAGCATTTGGAAATTAAGCTTTTTAAAGATGACTAAACACTGGTACAATGGTGCACACCCATAATCCCAGCTACTTAGAAAGCTGAGGCAGGAAAATTGCAAGTTCAAGACCAGTCTGGACAATTTAGTGAAACCCTGTCTCCAAATAATAAATAAAAAGGGCTGGGGATGAAGTTTAGGTGTGCAAGGACCTGGGTTCAATCTTCAATACCTAAAAAATAAAAAGTGATTAAGATGAGACAGTTTAGGATGAGTCCTAATCCAATCCAGCAAGTGTCCTCAGAGAAATGAGGATACAGGATGCACCACAAGGATCTGAGTGGACAGACAAAACCCACATGAGCCCCAGGGAGAAGGCAGCACGTCAAGGAGAGAGCTCTTGGAGAAACTAAACCTGTGACACCTTGATCTTGACATCTAGCCTTCAGAACCACGAGAATAAAATTTTATTGTTCAAGTCATCAGAACTGTGACATTTTGTGGCAGCAGTGTCCTAACAAATTAATAGAAACAGTAAAAGTGAGCTTCTTTTCTATGAAGACAATGCTAACCAGTGGTTACAATGAGTAGGGAGGATGAAAGATGGGGAAATTTTATGTTTTACCTTATACTTACATATTCTGTTTTTTTAATATTGAGTCTTACTACTACTGTAATAAACTAATTATAAGAAGTGGTTGAAATTTTTTGTTAATTGTTAAAGTCCCAGAAAAATGCCTAGAAATCTCTGAGACTGTATAGATTTCCTAGTGTTTTCTCTAGATTTTATTTGTTATTTTTTCATGATCTAGCTTTAAAACCAAATGCAGTTCATTGAGTCTCTTTTGTTTGGTTCAATTGCTGGTAATTTCAGCAGAATTTTCTTTCATGAAGCTTTGTGTTAATTCTATCTTCCTTCCAAAACTTGAGAAAGCATGTCTTTGTCCATTCAAGAACTGCATTGGGACATTTAGGAAAAATCCCTCAATTTAAAGTTGAGTTCTTTATTAATGGCTAGAGAAGTAGCCATGTTACAGTAGAGTCTGTAACATGGAACAAGTAATAATCATGTGGTTGTAGTAATGCTGTCTTTTAATTATATTCTAAGCCAGAAGAGCTAGGGATAAATACATAGTAGACAGCACTGTTATTGGGCAATGTTCCACTTGAAACACAAATACACAACCCTTCTTCAAATCTCTTTAGAGACATGATTCTCAGATAACTAAGGGAATAGAAAAATACTGGAGTCACTAATTACTTGGTCTTACATGTTAGTGTAATTCTAATGCCAACATTGTTTATTCTTTATTAGGAGAACGTTACTGATGTCAAAGTAAAGAATACATTTTGGTTAACATGATGGTGGTGGGAGCTATTTAATAAATGGAAAAGGTGACATTTATCTCATACCTGAAAACTGTTAAGAATATCTTCAAGCAGAAAGGTTATAGAGAAGGAGTGGATGAGATGAAAACACAGAGACAGGAATGCTACCTAGGGCTTCTCATCCTCAAACCTTCTAATTATTTGATTTGCAGTGGTCTGTGAACTTCACTGATGTTATAACCAAATTGAACAATTACTTCTCCTGTGGATCCCTTGTGGGGTCTTTAGCCTGTATTGGGTCCTGTGAGTGTAACAAAGGAAGTACATGATGTCTTGGAGGGTATTAGGAGTCACAGCAGCAGAAGCTTCTGCCTGCCTTGAGCAGAGGGAGACCTTCCTTACTGTACCATTTCATCTCAGGAGCTGGAATTGCAGAGTAAAAGGACAAAGGAGGAAATGCCACATGGGCTTGATACAAGTTTTACAGACTATTACTTTAAAGGTCCATGTTTAGGATGCTTTAATTATATGGAGTTTCTCATTTGGTTATTCACTTTACTTAACCAGTATTTATTTGGTGCCTATTATATGTCAGTCATGTGCCAAACACTGGAAATGAATGACATAGCACACGGCCTTCCTGGTTCTCAGGAGCTCCCTAACAGATGATATTGATGACTAGATTGAACAAATCTTAAAAGGCAGCTGGAGCAGTCCTACATTCATGTGAAAATATATGTATATTTTCCCAAAATGGATTGTTGAAACAATGTTGAGGAGCCATGAGCGTCTTTTGTGTTTACAAAAACGCTTAGCATGAGGTTAAGAAGAAGAACATGAAGATGGGGGAGGGGGAGTCCCTTGCGTTTGAATCCCAGTTGTGTAGCTACCTAGGTATGTGAATTTGATTAAGGTTTTATATCACAAATTTTCAGTTCCTTTAGCTGTAAACTGGTGTAACTATAGTGCCTAACTCACAAAGTGGTTACAAGAATTGATTAGCTTATATACACGTGAAGAAAAATAGTGCCTGGCTCAGGGCTCATCTTAAAAACTATGATGCATTTACTCCCCCATCCCCGACCCCCCCCTTTTTTTTTTTTGGGTATTGGGAATGGAACCCAGATCTCTACCACTGAACCACACTCCCAGATTTTTTTTTTTTTTTTTTTTTGAGACAGGGTCATATTAAGTTGCTGCAGCTGGCCTGAAATTTGCAATCCTCCTGCCTCAGATTCCCAAATTGCTGAGATTATAGAAGTGCACCACCATTCCTGACTATATTTATATTTAAATGTTTCAGACCTAAACATATATTTTCAGCTTCAACAATCAAAAAGAAAACTCTAACATTAATTAATTAAAAGTAATAAATGTTTAGGCATCATTATAATTTAGAATTATGTCATCAAATCAATAGCAATTTGATTTCTCTCATACTCAAGAGGGGGACAGAGATTCATTTTAATATGTTTGGCATGACTTGGGGAAAAGCTTTCAATAGTTGAGTCTCTAGGAACCATAAAAATTATAAAACATTCCTGAGCACAGAAAAAAAAACTATTTTGGAAAAATGTTTATTCTTAAGTTTTAGGTGGACACAATATTTTCATTTTACATTTATGTGGTGCTGAGGATCAAACCCAGTGCCTCATGTATGCCAGGCAAGCACTCTACCACTGAGCCACAACACCAGCCCCAGAAAAAACTATTTATTGTCAGCCAGTATGCTGTAATCTGACTAAATTGCTGAAGTGACTCTTATATGAATATACCAAATTCAAAGTATTTTGAAAATCAAGGTTTGTGTGGTTATTTATAATTTGTATTTTTCCCACTTAAGGTGGATATATTCATGCATTTTATTGAAGATATGTCAATATGTATGATAAATTTGGAGTATTTTACAGCAACAAACTTTTTATCTCCTTTCTCTTGGAAAGAAATATATTCCCATAACTTTGGAATTGGCCATATAACTTGCTTTGGACAATGGAAAGTGAGTGGACTGATGAGAGCAGAGGCTTTAAATGAGCTTGTGACGTTTGAGTTTGATTGTTTCTGACCTTCTTATCCTTTACCATGAGAAGTCCTGGTCCAGGGAATTGGTGATCCATGAGGAATGAGAAGAAATGCAGAATAGCCTCCCCCAAAAGGTCTGATTCACTTGGGCTACAGGTCTATGAGTAAGAAAAACACATTATAGTTTTTGTAAACCACTGAATTTTGTTTTGTTTTGGATGTAAGGATTGAACTTAGGGTCTTGTGCATGCTAAGCACTCTCTCTGCCATAGAACCCCCAACCCCAAACTACTGAGTTTTAGAGTATTTTGTAGTGAGCAATTATTGATGCAATAGTTGACTAACACAATGTAATTGATTTTGAAATGCTTCCCCACACTGTTTTCAGGGTGTTGTGTAATATACTGTGTGAACATCATATTTCTTTTGTAAACATGCCATCTAAATTTTAAAATGAATTTGGTATTAAGGTCTTGGATAAGAAACTATAATTTTGTATATTTTATATAATCCTTTAACGCTCCAGTGTAATAGTGCCATTTTTACAATGAGGTAATTGAGTCTCAGATGGTTTAGATCACTTTCCCAAGTGTTTACCACTAGTAATTTGTAAAGCTAAGATTTGATTTCAGGATTCTGACACAGAATTATATTCTTAAACATTAGACTATGCTGCTTGTTCGTGGATGGTATTAATTAATTTCTAAAATAAACAACACTCAAAACTCAAGATTTCATTGTATTCATGCCTAATATTTTTACTTAAATAAAAAAAACAATTTCTATATCAAATTCCTGGGAAAAAAATTCATAAACACTTTGTGTTTGTTGAGTTAGCCTACAGAGGCTTTCTCCTAAGAATGAAACATTAGAAAAAGGCTAGTTTGAAATAATCTATCCAACAGAAGGAATGTTAATTCCCTGACAGCTAACATGTTTTAACTGTTCCCTGTTTAGTGTTGGGTGTGGATAAACTGCTAATACTCAGAATTCAGTAACACTAACCTTTGTCATGGAGGCAAATTTTCATTTGAGTCTCATTGATATATTTCAAGGATTAAACCTAAGAAGGCTGTTAGTATCTCCTTCAAAGGGTTTTTATTCACTCTGAGTTCCTCTGTCTAATGTTAGTCATTAGTTAAACTTTTTTGTTTTTAAAGAGAGAGGAGAGAGAGAGAGGGAGAATTTTTTAATATTTATTTATTTATTTTTAGTTTTTGGCTGACACAACATCTTTGTTTGTATGTGGTGCTGAGGATCGAACCAGGTGAGCGCGCTACCGCTTGAGCCACATCCCCAGCCCCATCAGTTAACCTTTTTTTTTTAGAAACTTCCTCATTGCAACCAGCCATGGTGGTGCATCACTGTAATTCCAGCAACTTAGGAGGATGAGACAGGAAGACTGCAAATTTGAAGCCCCCTCAACAATTTAGCAAGACCCTGTCTCAAAATTAAAAAAAATAAAAGGACTGTGGATGTATGTGCTCAGTAATAAAGTGCCCCTAGGTTCAATTCCAGTAGCAAAAAACAAACAACAAATACCAAAAAACAATTATCTGGTTGCTAAATATTAAAAGAAACAAATTATATTAATGGTTTCATTACTATCTGAAAAATTGAAACTTACCTTGTTTCAATCAATGTGCCTAATTCTTTGTTTTCTGATCAGAATTCGACATTCCAGTCTTCTTTCAATGCAAGTAAAGTTCATAAGACAAAATTAAAGAAAATTATGAATTTTAGCTTCCATTAGAGTTTTTTCCAGCTCTTTCTAGGTTGAATAATTTGGTCAGGGATTTACTGCATCAGAGGCAGCTTTAATACAACTTTATGAAAGTATACTGACTAGAATTAGGGTATTGTGCCAACAAAGATTCCATAAAAAATTTTGAGATTAAATATATTGAACAGTAGAGGACAATAGCAAAGTCAATAAGCATTAATTCTTACATTTCACATTTCTTTGAAACTTTGCAAAGCAAAGGAATAAAAATTTTGCACAAAAATGAGCACTCTAGTTATAGGAATGTTTTTATAATATCTAATTCATTTTTCTCATTATAAAAATAATACAAAAAGTTAAAAATTGAAGTCAAGAGAAAATAGTTAATCACTAAGAACCTCACACCTAAGATGTAAAAGTGAATAAATATTTCAGTTAATTGTAGAAGAATAACTTGATAGGTTAGAATAATTTGAGCCTTATTCTTAAAACATCTGAGCTCTGACTAGGCTTTCAAGATATAGCATTGCTTTGATTCAGTCATGATAGACATGACTGAATTTGCTGAATTTCTTGTTTTTCTCGAACTTTGGTTTTTTATGTCTATGGATCTTGTTTATTCATGAGTAAATGACAAAAATAATTTCTGAGTTTTCTGGTTTTCTCCTACTGTCTTTTCCTTATGTTTTATAAATAGAAGGACAATTATAGTGGCAAGAATGGACAGTATTTCTAATGTCTGCCTGAAGAAGTTAAGGAATCTTAGTTTTATTAATCACTATGTTTCAAAAGCCAAGAAAGAAAACCAATATGCCAAGTCACAAATAGCTTTCTTCAAATACTGTGGACTCAAGCGCATAATCAAGAGAGATTTTCAAGTCTAAACAGATAATGTAGATTTAGGGATATCTTCTAGCGAATAGAAAGGAATAGTTGTACACATGTGTTTGTATGCTTTCTTAAAAATGAATGTCCAGAAGAGGGACAGATAGGCTACCTGTGTCTGTGAGCAACAGAAGTTAGAATGTTAATGGCACCCTCTGATTTACTTGTCCCGTTTATTTTGTTTGTTTGTTTGTTTTTTGCAGAAGAGGATTTGATGTATTTATTTGTTTATTTTTATAAGGCATCTCCAACCAGTGAATCCACATTTACAACAGTATCAACACTCAAGTGCAAGTTGATGCCATTTAGCAAACTTGTACATGACATTTGGAGGGAGGGAGCTGAAAAATATACTTACTTTTGATGTATAATTTTCCACCAAAACAAAATGAAAATGTTTCAAGTTCACCCTACTCTCATCAGGAATGAGTTGGCTTTTAATTTGACTTTTTTTGTTGTTAATAAAAAGTTTCCTCTTAGCATCAGTATAACTATCTATCAGAAGAGATGCCAGACTTTGACCATTAGCTAGGCTGTTAGTGATTCCCACTGAGTATCAGATGTTCTCAATTTGTTACTCTTTTTTCCAACATACTAAGGGCCTAAAGAATTTTCATATAAAGTTCAAAATTAAAAACAGAATAATTGAAGTCATAACAAAAACAGAAAAAAAGGCTATATTGCCTTTGAACTGAATCTGAGATCAAGAATAATGCCAGAAAATTCATGTGTATTTGTTGAGAAGAATCCTTTTGCTAATGCAAAAAAAATATATGTATACAGGACATTTCAAATTTAAAGCCCATAGATTGCTAAGTCCAAAAAGAATAATGAATGGTAGGTTTTGTTCTACTATTTCTTATTGTCTTTCCCCAATTCTCAAAATCTTTTCATAAATCAAAATTTTTGGCTTTGTTAATGCTAACATCAATGGTGTATAAGTTTGTTTATTCTTTTTGAATTTAGGCGTCATTTAAGTAGTCTAGTGCATTGATAGCAGAGCCTTGAATTTTCTCTTGCTCAAAGGCTTAGAGCAGCAGTAGTGTTCATACATAGTGTCCCACTGATTTTCTTGACTCTGAGATTAATCATCCCAGTCACTATGAAGAAATTTAAGTGCTGAAGGCTAAGTGACACACCACATGCACAGGAAGTGGTGGGACTCAGTCTTGAAGACAGTGCTACTGTCTTTCAACATGCCAAAGACAACAGAGAGCTTCTGAATGATTAGGAAATCATGTAGAAGTCTTATGCTCCTCCTTTCCCCATGCCCCACCTGTAATGGCTTTTAGCTAGCAAACATGACTGTGGAAGCCAGTCTTTCGTGAAGAAATGAGTCAGGGTCACTACAGATATTATCAGCTTGGGCATCAGGGTTAGTCTGTGGAGAGGGAGGGAGAAATTGGTGCCATGTAGCTTACCCTGGTTTTGTGGCCCACCTCTTCTCCGGAGCTTGGCTCCAGGTGGCCCCAAAGTGTCCTCACCAAAGAATCACCCCAGTCTTCAGTGATTGGGAATGGTTCTCCAGATCAACTTGCCTTTTCTTTTCTCTTAGTCCTACCAAAAAATATCACAAGAGACCACATCAATTTTGGAATTGACAAAAGAACTATTGAAAAATCTTCATAAGAAGATATACAAGAATAAACACAAGGGGCTGGGATTGTGGCTCAGCGGTAGAGTGCTCACCTAGCAAGTGGGACCCCTGGGTTCGATCCTAAGCACCACATATAAATAAATAAATAAAATAAAGATATTGTGTTCAGTTACAACCAAAAAATAATTTTAAAAAAAGAATAAACACAAGGGCTGGAGATATAGCTCAGTAGAGTGCTTTCCTCACTGCACAGGGTCATGGGTTCCATCCCTAGCACCACAAAAAATAAAATAAAATAAACAAAAATCATTATCATAGTGATAGTTACTCCTAGGGAGAGTAAAAAGTTTACTTTTAACCGCTTTTATGG
Organism: Callospermophilus lateralis; assembly: GCF_048772815.1. Classification (NCBI taxonomy): domain Eukaryota; kingdom Metazoa; phylum Chordata; class Mammalia; order Rodentia; family Sciuridae; genus Callospermophilus; species Callospermophilus lateralis. The sequence goes on along the minus strand of NC_135311.1, from coordinate 89,324,901 downwards.
TATTTAAATTTCTATGATTGTATATTATTTTGCATTAAGTAGCATGACTACTTTAACATTTTTATTAGCTTTATCATCTATTTCTACCTTTTAACATTTCTTGTAAAAAATATTACAAGTTTATATGAAAATTTATAAATTTATATGAAAGGCAACACAGAGTGATAGAAACATCTGAAGTCAACTGATACAGATTTATGCCTCTCTTAATTACTTGCTGTGTGTCCTAAGATAAACCATGCCTCTCTGAGCCTCAGTTTCTTATGATAAGTGTACTAATAGTGCCTACATGTTCTCCTTAATCATCCACCAACAGATTAAATCATTTCTATGGGTGGCATGATTGTTAGCAGTTCCCTAGCATCCATTCTTTTTATCCTTTACTAGAATTCCTAGCCGCAAAAGATAGTCCCCATGTCCCTTGTAGTCAGTGGGTTATGAGCAGAGGTGATGTGTGTAATTTTTGGGTTGTGCCTTTAGAATCAAAAGGTTTTTCTTGAAATTTTCTCCCTTTCTGCTTGCTGAAATGCTTACTGAAGAGATGTATTGGTATCTACTTTCAGTCATGAGGAAGGCTAGAGATGGAGGGAATTTGGACCTTAATACTGTGTCACTGCCTTATTGTCCCATATTGTTAGAATATTATAAAGCTGGGCATAGTGGCACACACCTGTAAACCCAGTGGCTCAGGAGGATGAGGCAGGAGGATCACAAGTTCAAAGCCGGATTCAGCAACCCCTGTGTTAAAATAAAAAATAAAAATGAGCTGGGGATGTGACTCAGTGGTTGAGTGCCCCTGGGCTCAATCCCTAATACCAAATAAATAAATAAAATAAAATAAAGTTATATGAGAGATAAAAACACTTGCTATTTGAAACTACTTTTGATAAACTGGACCTTTATTTGCAGTAGAAATTTTCCTCTTACATGGAACTGCTTTTCTTTGTATTTAAACAAACACATGGTTCCATAGTAGAAAATCATAAGAAACTCTAAGCATACTTTAGTTATGATTGACAGCTTGCTTCTATGGTTGCTTGGTCACCAGGTATTTATTTGTGCACATTTGGCGGGGGGATATTGGGGATTGAACTCAGGGGCACTAGACCACTGAACCACATAGACAGGGTCTCACTGAGTAGCTTAGTGTCTTGATAAATTGCTGAGGCTGGCTTTGAAATCTCGATCTTCCTGCATCCGCCTCCTGAGCCACTGGAATTACAGGCATGCACCACTGTGCCTGGCCTGTGTACATGTTTTATCAAACCCACAGAACTGAATGTTCTTTGAGTGAATGGCTCATGTCCAATTCATCTTTTTATCCACATAGCATCTTGCACAGAGCCTGGCACATTGCAGAAACCCAAGGATAAAATCATGGTCAATGCTCTTATGATAGAGAGATGGCACAGCTAGGTAAACGAGCTAAGAATCTGTCCTCTGGCTTTCCTGGATCTTATGACAAAGATGGGGGTTGTTGCCACCCAGCAAGACCACTAGGGTGGTAGCCACAGCAATTAATTCAAAGGTGAGCACTTGACTGAAGCCCGTCAATCAGAAACACTTGTTCTAGGATTTTCATTTAAAGTGCTGGTAAAGAGAAACTTCTATTGGAGTTGTCTTGGAATTGCCAGCAGAAATTTTGCTATTAGAAGTGAAGAACCTGCTCAAGAATAGAGCCTGCCCAGGGGAAAAAGCAGCAGGGAGAATGAGCAAGGCCAAATCCTAATGATGTAGTCTGAGCCTTGTGATCCAGCCCTACTCATAAATTTTTCAGTCAAGTAAGCTAATAAATTACGTTTTGGCTCAGTGCTGCTTTAGTTAATCCTAACTAATAAATAGCGTACGTGTTCTATCACTAGACCAATCTCTATCTCAGTGTGTAGTCTTTAAGAATCATCCCATCCCTCTGGGCTACCTTTCTGAATATTGATAGTTGCATTTGGTGATTTCTAAGGTCCTTTCAGCTCTAATTTCCATAGTCTTTCTTCGTGTATATATGAATCAGATAGTGAGAGCTAGGTGTTGTAGGAGATTTATGGCTTAATAAAAATATGTTTGTTCTTCACTGATATAAATTCCAAAACAGCTATTTCTGATTGACAGGTGGCTCTCCTCTAAGTGAAGATATTTACAGGTGCAGACTCTGCCTTCTTCAACCTGTGGCTTCCCAGGTCACCATGCTTACTGTCACGAAGCCAAGGAAACAGAAAAGAAATCAAAGATGTATCACAAGGGAATGGGAAATTATTGGGTAGTTCTACAATCAGCACACATCACTTTGATTCACATTCTATTATCTGAAACATCATCACATGATCACATTTAGTTGCAAATTAGACTGGAAAATGCTTTGGGGAGAGTACAAATAAATTTGGTGAATAACTCCTTCCTTAGCCTTTGCCATGGGAAGCCCTTGATCCTTCCTTAGTAGCTGAGTTCCAGATCTGTCTCTGATTCAAGTTGGTTAACTATTTGTGCTCCTTTTTATATCCCAGTTACTGTCCGTAAAAGGCAATATGACTACGATAAATCACTGGGTGCAGAAATGAGCAAGTTGAATAAGTAATAGGTTATTTAGCTTGTAAAAAAATACAGAAAGTAGGGCTGGGGGTGTAGTTCAGTGGTCTGACTAGGTAGAGGTCTTGGTGAGCACATGAGAGGCCCTACATTCAATCCTCAGCACTGGGGGAAAAAATTCTGGTAGGAGTTCTGTTCCCATCTACTTCTAAGCTTGGCTTCTGTATTGTAGAGACAGAGGAAAGGTTAGACTTTTAGGCTATGTTTGCATTTGAAGGAGGAAAAGAGAAACAAAAACTCCAATCCCTGGCTTATCTAAAGAAACTTCCTTTCACGTCTCACATTTCTGGGTGGTGGCACATTTAAAGCAGGGAGTCTATGCAACAAAACTGCCATCTCAAGATATGCTTTATAGTTTACTGAAATGAGAAATTCATCTTATTTGATTCCTTTTAATTTTCTTTTTTATATATAAAGAGAGAGTGAGAGAGGGGAAGGAGAGAGAGAGAGAGAATTTCTTTTTTAATATTTATTTTTTAGTTCTCGGCGGATACAACATCTTTGTTTGTATGTGGTGCTGAGGATCGAACCCGGGCCACATGCATGCCAGGCGAGTGCGCTACCGCTTGAGCCACATCCCCAGCCCCCTTTTAATTTTCTTAAAAACTATGTCTCACCCTGGTGAAACAAGCTAAGACCCACATTGAAAAATTTTCTCCCAGATGTGCAGTATTCAAGAAGTCATATACAGAAATGCATGACCCTGACCCCTCACCCCTTGTTCCTCATTTTGTGCTATTTTATGCATTACCATATTTATGCCTCCTACAGAGACTCTATGGTTTGGGACAGTATTTGGGTTTTTTCCTCACCTTCTTACTTATGCTTTTAAAAATTAATCTCTAGGCTGTGTGGTCCTGCGTTAACATCTTCCGCATAACATTCCTCTCCAGACACATCCTACTGTTCTCTTGGAGGGCAGCTCCTGCTTAAACTGCAGTACTATTGAGGTATTTTCCAGAAATCCTATACCATCGGTCAGCTTCTACCACTTGTCCAAAGCAGTGTTTGTATTTTACTCTGCCTATCACATAACCCCTTTCCTCTCTTGTGGTAACAGATCTACTATGAAGAAGTAATCAAATGATTTAATCAGTGTTTTGGTCATATTAGAGTACTCAATCCTAATCAATTACATACTTGCTTCATTTAAAGCAAAAAACATATGTAGAATAGACCAAGTTCACTTTACTAGAAAAATGTCTATTAAGTTTTATTGCATGCTACAGTCATGTCCAGAAGTTCCTGATTTATGCTTGGATTATTTTACCAGTATTAATGACATGCTGTAAGTCAGAGGAAATGGTCCTCTAATAGTTTTTTTTTTTTTCCTACAGAAAGTCTATCTGAAGTTCACATTTTTAATGAGCTAACCAACCTTTAATTATTAGTGATTGGGTGAGTTTAATGTACGAAAAGCCAAGTGCCTTGAGAAGACCTGGCAAGATTTCTCTACCCAAGAGAGGTATATGGAGAAGTGGGGAAAGTGAAGTTTATCCTGTATCTTGAATGATGTTGAGCTCTAACCTGTTGAGCATTCTATTTTTGAAAGTAGGACTAGGGTCAACAGTTCCCTAGTTATTTTATTTTATCTTATTCTATTCTATTTTATTTTATTCTGGGGATTAAACCCAGTGCCTCTTGCACACTAGGCAAGTGCTCTACCACTGAGCTACGAATCCTAGTCCTAGCTCCGTGGTTATAATTGTGCACTACTTTTATTAACTACAATACCGGCAAAATCTCTCATTATTACAGGTAATCTGCTACTGGTTATTCATTACAACTAGCCTCACTAGTACAACGATTAATGTTTCTTACTTCTGCCTGAAAATTGGCAGGTAAAAAGGCAGAGAAAGAATATGAAATAGGTAACACCTGGACTTAAAGTCATACATTCCAGGTCACTGGGGCAGTCCTGACTTTTACCTGGATTTACAAGCACCCTAATTGTTAATAATGCCCCTTTCAGTCTCAGAAGTGTGATCATTCTAACTAGATGAAATACAAAGAGCCCTTGTTTAAAACAGAGGATGCTGAATGTTCAAATGGGGTGAAGAAACCAGAAAATGTCATGCAATTTTCTTCACTGGAAGCTCCTAAAATTTCTTACTGAACACTCTGAGAAAATGTGTCATACCCAAGGGGCTGAACAATGAATTTCATTTCTGATGTACTTATAAATGGATAAAATTTGAAATCTATCCTGGATAAACTCTGAGGCATAGGGATATAAATTCATGTTAACTATGTCCAGAAGTTCCTGATTTATGCTTGGATTATCTTAGGATTTGGCCTCCTGTCTTTCATAAAAGCTTAGTTCTGTTCTTCATTTCTGTTTACATTTATTTTTCTCAAACCATAAGCAGATGTCAGAGTCAACTCAGTGTCTCTACCATAGTCTCAGAGTCACTCCCAGTTACCTTTCATATCAGCAGCCTCTAAGAGCAAGTCACAGAGGACAGGCTGGGCACTGAAAACTGAAAATGGAATGCTATCAATGACCCTTGATTTCTGATCCAACTTTTTTTTTTTTTTTTTGATGGTGCTGGGGATTGAACCCAGGGCCTTGTGCATGTGAGGCATGCACTCTACCAACTGAGCTATATCCCCAGCCCCAACTACTTTTTGCTAAATTTATTTTCATAGGTTTCAAGCAGTATCTGGCTCATGCCTCTCCTTCTTGGTGTCCATTTTATTTATATTGTTTAATTATAAGCTCTCAGCTCCCTGTCTTTGTACTGTAGACTACACACTCTTTCTGAGGGTAACAATGCTTTCCCCCTCTTTATGGTAACCTGGCTGCCTGGCTAGAAGTTAAGCACAGTTGTCAGTACCCTTGAAACCAGATGTGGTCATCTTACTAAGTCTTTGATTGTTGTACGTGAGCAGAAGATGCATATATTGTTCCTACATTATCTGCTTAAAGGAAACTTCTTGTCCTGAATTTGTCCTCTTTCCCCTTCCTGAAAATGGAATACAAACATGCCATCCATTCATCTTTGACCATGCAGGTGATTATAGTGCCGTAGCTGTAGAGTCTTGTCCTTGGACTACTAGCATCAGCATTGCCTGGAAACTCTTAGGAAATGCAGAATCTTGGGTCAATTCCAGACCTACAGTATCAAGAGCTGCATTTCAGCAATCCACTGGCTATTTGAACATACTTTGGAGAAGTACTTACTGCCTTGAAAGGAACAACAGGGTAGAAGGATTCTAACTCTACTAGGTTTTTGAGCAGAGGTGCAAGTTTGGTTAGTCTGCCCACCTACAAACTATCATGAGAGAGACACAATAAAATCTATCTTATGCAAGCCATGGAGTTTTGAGACCCCCCTCTCTCTCTTAAACCTCTACCCTTACTTACATGTTTTTTATTCCTTATAATAGCAAACTTATGATTTAAAATCTCTCCTAGAGTCTAGTGGAGGCAGAGATGGAAAGCATGTTATTTCCTTTCTAAACATTCTGGAGTATTCCCTCCACCCTTTAGAAAAGTATCTAAATTTAACTTAGTCTATGTTGATTTATCTGGGCCTGGGAGAGTGGGGGTGTGCTCTCACCCCATCCTTCTATCACTCTGCATATTCCAAGGATCATGTTCAGCCTCTTTGAGGATGCTAAGTTAAGAAGTCAATATAAATATTAAATGCAAAGTCTCTGGAGATGGTTCATTCTTTGTTTTTTTTCCAGAAGACCCAAATTCTATCTAGCAGCATTAATCAGATAGACCACACTGATTATAAAGTACCTTAGGGTATTCTTGCTCTCCTTTTAATTTACAGACTCTCACCCGCTATTAAGTTTAACAACAACCATTTCTCCTTACTTTTTCTTTTTCATCTCTAGTTTGGTAAATGTGTCCTCTAGACTTGCAATTCCCTTTCTTCAATCCAACAAATATTTACTTGCTGTCTCCTGAGGCATTATGTTAGGCATTATATTAGATGCTAGAAAAATAGTTGTAGATCTGCCCTCATATATAGCTTACAGTGACCACGTAACTACACAATTAAAGAATATCAAAAAATAAAAGTACTTAAAATACTTGTAATAATGTTTATTGACTGAATAAATGAAGAAAAATTGACCATTAGCCGCTTTCCCCATAAGGCTCCAGGGAGACAGGGAACACCTTTATTTCTTCTTTTCTGCTTTTCTAACTGTTTTGGGTTCATATTGGTCTATGTGTCTGTAGAAGATGGATAATTAACTACCTAAAAATAAGGGCTTGGAGCCTGTGGTTGGAAATGTAGCTCTGTGGTAGAGTGCTTGCTTGGCAGGCATGAGGCCCTGTATTCAATCCCTAATACTAAAGAAAAAAAGAAACAAAAAAAAAAAAACCTCACAGGTAATGCGTTTGGAAAAGGACTAGAAATGAAAATAGTTGCATTTTAGTAGAAAGCTTAGGGATTACTTTATTCTGTTCCTTGTTATTAAAATATTGGTTGCATAATACATTAAAATTGGAAATAAGGAGCATTTTGGTATGTTTGTGAGTGAATCTTCCCTATCACTTTCTTTCTCTCTCTTTTTTCTTTCTTTCTTTTCTTTTTTTCTTTCCTTTTTCTTTTTCTTTTTGATACCAGGGATTAAACTCAAAGGCATTCAACCACTGAGCCACACCCCTAGCCCTTTTTTGTATTTTATTTAGAGACAGGGTCTCACTGAGTTGCTTAGTGTCCTCACTAAGTTGCTGAGGCTGGCTTTAAACTAGTGATCCTCCTGCCTCAGCCTCCAGAGCTGCTGGGATTACAGGTGTGCACCACTGCGCTTGGCTTCTTTATCACTTTCTAAGGGGTGAGGCTGCATTTCCTGTGCATATGAATCTCACTGTGGCCACTCCTCTTATGATAATGGGACTAACTAATATCATTTTCTTTCTTCTAACTTCTAATGCAGACAAACTATTGAGACATCTAATTTCTGGTATTTGGTCTAAAGAAGGTCCAGATTTCCATTTCTGTATTGCCAAACATCTCAGAGTTTTACATGTTGTTTGTATTTAGAATTCGTAGCTTGTAGCTTTCTTTGGAAGTATGTCAAAGACCAAGGCCTTTTTCATACTACTACTGACCTTTCTTGAAAAGCCAGTGAAGAGGCCAGATAGTAGAGTGAGTTGATGAAATAAAGGGAAGCTGCTCTGGACAGGAGATAAAAGGTGTGTTAAGATAAATAAGCTACCCTTAGGACAATTCTGAGACTGGGGTTCTGCCTAAGAAGACCAACTCTTTGAGGTTTTCATTGCTTCATAAGAAACTCACCAAAAACCTTGGTGGTTGAAAGCTACAAAAGTCACATTTTGGCCTATGATTCTCCAGTGTGGGCAGGGCCTGAGGGGACAGTTCATCTCTGCTCCATGTGGTGATGGCAGGATAGCTCACCTGGGCTGGAAGAGCTAAGGTGGCTTCACCCACAGGTCTGGAGCTCCAATGAGGAGCAGAGAGGGAGCACCTCAAAAGAAAAACAAACAAACAAACAAACAAACAAAACCAGGTATTTTCACCCTCAGGGGACTTATTTTCTAAAAGTGGTTTTTAGAAAACAGAAAAAACAAAATATTTCATTTTCAAAAGAGGATTTGCCAATGAGATTATCTAAGAGTGTTATCAGTTTAAAAAATTTGCATCAAATGAAAGAGATTCTGACATTCTTTCCCTCAGTGAGCAATCTAAGTGAGCTTTACCCCTTGCATCACCTATCTCAGCCCTCAAACTCCTTTGATCACTGAATCACAGCAACAAGTTTTTATGCAGATTCATAATTTGTCATCTCAGAGATCTTCATGTTTCCCCATTCTTCTACTTTCAGGCAGAGTCTGAGAATATTGACCTCCCATGTTTCACATCTGACCTTTCCTTTGATTCTTACCCTTCACACTTGAACACAAACACTACAAACTTAAGTTCAGTAAACATCCATTTGAGGCCATCCATCTATCAGTTAGGGGATATCTTCTATCATGTCATGATTTCACCTGTCGCTTTTTTGCTACTATTTTTCACTTTTTATAAAATTAGAAGGGAAAATTCAAATACTGGACAATAATTTTGCACGAAGATGATGCTATTTAAACAGAGTCGATCCTTGCTCATTGGATGATGTGTGGAAGTCCAAAATTAGCTGACTACTTAGGAATGTCACTGTGTAATGAAAACAGTTTCACATGTTGAAAAGATAGAACTTATGGAAATTCGAAATCTCCCTTTATGATAATAGCTCATTATCTTAAAATTTTCTCTCTTCAAGAAATTTGTGATCCTGGAGATTAAATTCAGGACTCTTCACATGCTAGGCAAATGTTCTATCAGTGACCTACTCACCCAGTTGCTTGTAATCCTAAAATTCTTAACAATTCAGCTATGAAACTCAGGCAGATATTTTAGAATGGCTGGTAACAAGAGAGGACAGCACAGCACAGAATTGATGTCAAATAAATGATCTGAGACCAAACTTATGGGTGGGGCAGGAAACAGGATGTCTTGATGAAGATGATGTACAGATCCCCAATTTATGATGGTTTGAATTACTATTTTTGGACTTTAGGATAGTGCTAAAGTGATATGCATTCAGGGAAACCCTACTTTGAACTCTGATCTTTTCGTAGGATAATTCTATGTAATACGGTACTCTCTTGCAATACTGCAGCAGTGGCAGGAAGCCACAATTGCCAGTCAGACATATGATCATAAGGATAAACAACCAACACTCTATAGAATACTGTGTTGCTAAGCTCTGATGTTTGATAGGTTAATTTGTCAAATGAAATTTTAACAAAATGATGGGTTTATTGTGAAGTAATCCCATCATAAATTAAAGAGCATCTGTATTAGGTACTTAAAAATATTATCTCATTGAATCTTCAGGACAACATAATTTTACTGATTAGAACATACAATACAAGAATTCCTAAGAAACATTTTTATAGAGAAATTATAGTTTGGATCTTAAACGTTCCCTAAAAGCCTTGAAGGCTTGGTCCCCAATGTAACAGTGTTCAGAGGCATTTGGGAAGGGATTGAATTATAAGAGTTCTGACTTCATGAAAGGAATACTCCATTTATGGATTCATAGCTTACTGAGTTTTGAAGGAGGGGCTTTATTACAAAAGTGAACTCTCACTTTACTTTTTGGCCACCATGAGGTGAGGAGCTTTACTCTGTAGACCCCACCATAATAATCTGCCTCACCATAAGTCCAAAATGATAGGATCAAGTGACTATGGAATGAAACTTCTGAAATCATTAGCCAAACTAAATCTTTCCTCTTTTTAAGTTGTTTATCTCAGGTGTTTTATCATAGTGACAGAAAACTGACTAACACAGAACATTGGTATCAAGAAGTGGGGAAATTGTGACTATGCATGAAAATGTGGTTCAGAAGCCCTTTAAAACTGTTTTGTGGGAAAAGTTTAGAAAAATTTAGTGGAGTGGGCTAGAAAAAGACTAGAATGCTACAAGCAGAGCTTAATAGGTATTCTGGTGGGAACTCAGAATACTGATAGGAATATGCCAGTAAAGAATATGCTGGTGATGTTTCAGATGGAAAGAGGGATTGTTTTGGGAAATTAATTATAGGGCATTCATGCTACATTCTGGCAAAGAACTGTCTACATTTTGTCCATGCCCTGAGACTTTGTGTGAGGCTTAGTTTAAATTGATGGACTAATTAATCTGTGGAATTTCAATGCAGCACAGCATTCAAGTGATGGTATGAATATTACTGTTTTTAGTTAGATTTGCAAAAGAAGAGCTGGAATATATGAAAAACTTGAAGTTCAGACAGAGAACAAGTGCATTTAAAATTGTTTCCAACCAATATTTTGGGACCTTAGTCTATTTCCCTCCCCTTTGCTAACAAATCAATCAAACTTTTTCTTCCATTTTTTTTCCTAAAAATCCTAAGCACAGATACACTAAATAAATAAATAAAACTATGGCCAAGGAAGGTGGCTGAAGGGAATAGAACAGTCAAAAAAGTCAAGTACTTTGCATATGGACATTAGGAAAGATGCTTTGAGGGCATCTCAGATATTGGCCAGAGCCCAACCATCCCAGGCTCAAGGGTATAAAAGTAGAAACTTGTTTGAAAGACTTTCTTTGAAGAAGAAACCCACCCTGCTTATACTAGGCCACCTAGGGAATGGTTCCCCTAGGGTTTGCTTCCCTGTGTTCAGCCATCAGACACTCAGAGGCTGCCACAGCCAAGATTCAAGGGGGCCTGGCTATTACTCCCTCTAGCAGGAGGGCATTATCTGTGTGGTGCTGGTGTTGAACATGCAGAGTGTAAGAAGTATGGCATCATGTAGGCTTCCACCAAGATTTCAAAGGAAAGCCTGGGAGGCCAGGCAGTATGTGGTGGGGTAATAACCCCTGCAAGCAGCCCCTAACAGGGTAATGCATGAAGCTGTGAGAGTGAAGCTGAAACTTCATGAAGACTGTAGAAGGTTAGAGAGGCCAGCAATGTGAAACACATGGAGGGAATCTGCAGAGTCAGCGGAGCCAACCCCACAGAGTGACCATGTGGGCAGCAACCAGGAAGGCCATAGGAGTGGGGCTACCCAAGTTCTTGAGAGCCACAGTGTGTTCCAGATGCTTGACATGGAGATTTAGAATTTAATGTTTGCCTTGCTGCGTGGCAGATTTGCTGTCTTCCCAAACTTCCTTTCTATGCCCATATTTTTCCCTTTTGAAATGGTATGATTACCCTGTGCTATTGTATCTTAGGAGAACATACATTGTTTTTTGTTTTTATAGGGGCTCACATATTAAGAGCTTGCCACAGTCTCACAGACTTTGGACTCGGATTTTTGAGGAAAAGTATACTTGTGAAGGCGATGGAGCCTCTTGGACCTCTTAAAGATGGACTGAATATTGAGACAGACATGAGTTTTAGGGGATCAGGGCTGTAAAGTTATGTTAGGATCTCAAATATTCTACAAAGGCTCGTGTGTCAAAGGCTTCTTCCCCATTGTAGCAGCATTCGAGGAATGGAGTGTTTGGGAGGTGATTGGATCACAGGGGCTTTAACCTCATGAATGGATTAACCTACTTATTGACTCATAACTTAACAGATTTTGGAGGAGATGTTTGTTAACTAAGTCTGTCCTTGCTTCCTGACCAACATGAGGTGAGCAGTTTTTGCTTGGCCAAGTGCTCACTACCATGAGGTTCTGCCTCACCACCGGTCTAAAACTTTCTGAAGCCAGGAGCCAAAATAAATCTTTTGTTTTTAAAAATTGTTTATCTCAGGCATTTTGTTACAGTGACAAAATCCAACCAACTCAAGACCTGTACTTAAAAAAAAAAGCCAGCTTGTCTACTTTAAAGCTCACAGTGGAAACATTTTCAGCAACAACAACAAAATCACTCCGAATTCAGCTGAATTGGACATTTTCTAAGTCTTTTCAGCTTTTTCACAAGACTTGGAAGATGGCATAAAGAAATGTACTTGGAATCAGAAATACCTGCTTTTTAGATCCTAACTCTGACAGTTCTTCAAGATAGAAAGGGTGATCCTATCATACATGAAGCCTATGGGTACCTCAGGGAAGGAAAAGTGCCTGGTGCAGAGGCTGCCCCACGTCCCGTGTCAGTTGGACAAGGCAGGAAGTTGTTCCCACTCCATCTGAGGCTGGGAAAAATAGAAGATGAACAATTATCCCATTCTGGTTCTTACATGTTCACAGGCTCAAAAAGAAGCTTGAAATGGTTTTCTAAATGAGGTTTGGGAATTCTTTGTGGATTTCAATTACCCATCCGATTGCTGGACTTCATTAGGACACGTAATTGAAAACTGACTCTTTATAATAAGGGACAACAGGAATCTGCAGCTCCAGGGCAGTTAGTGTGGTATTACTCATTTTCCATTTTGTACAAACACCCCTGCAGTCACCCCTCAAACACATAACCCCAGAAGCTGGGGAGAAAGAACTGAAATTCTTCCTTTATGGTATTTCCTGTGGTCTCAGCCTGCATGGTAGATGCTGTTCCAGGCCAGGTTTTTACAATACGTGGATAAACATTGAGGACACAGAAGTCCTTGGTAATGGTTTCCTGAAAACACCCATTCTCAGTGGAAGGCAATGGTGCCTCCAAAAATCTTATGGGGGTGAAAAACATTTTAGATATTACAAATGTCATGGCCTGTCACAGTGCATAAATAGATTCACAGTATATTGGTGGCAGTAAAATGTCATGGGAAGGGGATGATCAGGGAAAAAAATTGAAAATGCTTATATAGTGCTGCCTTTGGGAGAGCAAGAGGGCCCTGGTCTGGTTTTGACTTCAGGAAGAAGGCAGAAGACAGCTACTTTAGGTGCTACTTTCTCTGTAATGGCAATATGGATGGTTTTGGTTCTTCATAATGGTGGCAAAAGAGGAGGATTCTGAACACAGGTGGCCTGGTTTGAAACCCAATTCAATTAGGTAGAGCTGCGTCATCTTGAGCTAGTTAACCAACATCTCTGTGCCTCTTCTTTTTTTTTAATCTATAAAATGATTATTGCAATAACTGATACTTACCTTTGTGAAAGAGCTCTGGTGTCACTTTATTTTTTTCTTTTGGTACTGGGGATTGAACTCAAGGGCACTGGACCACTGAGCCACATCCCCAGCGTCTATTTTATATTTTATTTAGAGACATGGTCTCACTGGGTTGCTTAGTGCCTCGCCATTGCTGAGGGTGGCTTTGAACTTGCGATCCTCCTGTCACAGCCTCCTAAACCCCTGGGATTAGAGGCGTGCACTAACATGCGTGGCCTCTGATGTCATTTTATCCATAATCTCTAAGTGATAAAATTCAGACCATGTACTTTAAAATACAGAATAGGCATAAATAGAACAGAAATAGAATATAGAAAAAACAGATGTAATATGCATTCCCATGAAATGAAGACTTCGTGATTGCTCATCTATGTTGATGTTAAAAAATTTAAATTACAAAATAATGAATATATACACACTCCCTATTGTCCTTCTTCCACCCCCAGTCCTACCATTAATCCAATCCGCAAACATTTATAAAGTCCTGTGAATGGCCAAGCTGGAATCCCTTGGGTTCACTTCCACTGCCAGGCTGTGGCCCAAAGGACCTGAGTCCTCTGTGAATGGCAGAGGACCTGACTGGCCTCAGGTAGGCTGTTTGCCCATTCAGTGGAATGAAGGAGACACTTTGTTTAGATAACAGGGGTTGCAAGACAATTGCTCCTGCTGGGAATGGCATGTTCCCTCTGGGGGGTGACCTTAAATCTTGGAGTTAGGCTGAGAAGAGGAAGCAATGTGTCCTTCTCCCGCAGAGATCTGGAAAACAGAGCTGTAGTGTGCCCTACATGGTCTTAATTATGGCCTAAAAGAATCCCCCGCACCCGTGCCCTCCAGAGAGAGGAAATATACATATACACATATATTTCCTTTTTATTTTATTTTTTAAATTTAGTTTTTTAGTTATAAGTGGGCACAATATCTTTATTTTATTATCTTTTTAATTTTTATGTGGTGCTGAAGATCAGACCCAGTGCATCATGCATGCTAGGTGAGAGCTCTAACACTGAGCCGTGGCCCCAGCTCTCCTTTTTCTTTTATTATTCTAAAAGCAAAAAAAAAAAAAAAATACTCTAAATGTTTTGGTATGATTCACTAAGTAGTACTCACTGATGTTAATATGCCAGTAACAATGGTATCTTTCAGTGCTTCTGGGGGCAAGATCTGTTGGTTGCTATCACACACTGAGTCAGGTGAAGCTACCCTTTTGGTAGCTGAGGCCTAAACAGGTAAAGGAACTTGACCTCTTATTATTTTTTATTTATTTTATTTTATTATTTATTATTTTATTATTTATTATTTTTATTATTTATTATTTATTTTATTTTTTTATTTATTTTTATTTTCCTCGCCACTCAGAAAACTCATCTTGCCTTTTTGATGTTCTAGGTACTCTGTTGGTGCCTCAAAGAGTTTCTAATTTTTCACAACTAACAGGGGGGAAGTACTTTTTTATTTTGATAAAAAATATTTTGATAAAAAAGTCACTTTTTTATTTTGATAACTTGAAATCAGTGGAGAAGGCTGGCACCTCTAAACCAGAGTAAATGCTGGTCAGTTGAGTTTTCCTTGCAAGTTGAAAGAAGAAAGAATTACTTATTAAACCTGTTGCTCTATCCAAAGGAACTCTTGGGGTGCTAATGAAATGGGGTGGAAAGTAGGGAAGCTGAATGTATTTGTGAAACCCCACAGAGGAGGGGGACCCAGCTAACCAGGCACTTCTTTTGTGTTCCAGCTTTCCTTGGCCTGTTCCTAGCATTTGGTGTAACCCCTGCCACACAGCAGCACAGAACTTGGCAGGAGCCTGTCTCCAGCGACAGTAAACAAATTGTTGTCTGACTCCTTGTAGGCAAAGTGTTTTGTCGTAATTTCCCTTCAGTACCTGGAGTATTATAAAAGCTACTTTAATTTGAATAAATGAACAAATGGAGGAAGGAACAGATGGATGGATTTCTCTAGAGTGATTCCCCTACACACGTAAACACAGGCTCACAGATTTCACATACCGGACAAAACTCACACAAATTCATCTACATTCTCCCAAACGTGCACAGAGGTGAGGGGTGTGGTCACCAACAAAGCCCTCCCTTCTCCAGTCCAGCCATCTCTGTGGTGAGCTCTTCCATCACCGCTCCTTGCCCAAGCCTTTCTACCAGCTCAGTTCCCTCATTCATCCCACTCCTTCCCACTCCAAACCAACCCTCTCATCTGACACAGCTAAGGGACTAAATGACAAGCATCTATAATGTGCCTAGAAGACCAGGAAGCTTCGGAGAAAGCCCTGGCTTTTTGACTCAGCATGACTCTGGAAGAGACTTTGTTGGGCCTGGCCTAGATTTTCTAATGAGTGACTTATTTGGGGGGAATTTTAATCACAATAGGCTCCTAATAGATCCAGATGGTATTAAGAGGTGAAGACTGGTGAACTCCCTGAAGTTCAAACCCTATCAGGTGTGAAAGAAGCAGAGAGGAACTCACTTCATAGGGTCTTTGATGACATTCTTTCAGATGTTCAGATGAGATGGCTCAGGTAATCACCATGAGAATAAGGACTTGCACATAGGTGCTATTAGTCTGGTTTTTTTTTTTTTTTTTTTTGCAAAAGAGGAAGCTGAGGCTGAGAATGGAAAAAACTTGCCCAAGGCTATCAGCTAAACAAAAGTACTGCAGCTTAGGAATTATGCAACCCCTTGCTGGGACCTTAGGCCTGTGTTATCGCCCCTCTCTAATCCATATTCCTTCACTGAGTGTTTACTTGATGTCTATGGCCTAAGTAAAATACTCTTTTAAAACATATTAGAATATGAATATAGAATACAAACAAAGGTATATACCATTATACGATATCTGAAATAAATGTTTTAAAAGCAAATTTCCTGAAGGTCAGGAGAGAAGAGCTCCCTACTGAAGGAAAAATATAGCATTGACCTGGGCTTTGAATATTAGTTTTTCAAAGAGGAGATGATGCTGTTGGAGAGAAAAAAGTTTTTCCTCTACCTTCTTAGGTGCATTCTTGGGAGAATGCACATTAAATTGGCAAAAAGATTTTATTTGTGTACATACAATGTACATGAGAGTTCATAATTACTCAAGGAAACAAAATTTGGGGCTTAAATGTCATTTTAATGTGGAAGAAGAACACTTACAAGAGAATGAATGACTTTCAGAAAAAATAATGGGCCTTTAGAAGTATAGAGCATGATAGTCCAACTTATGGCATTTTTGGCATACTGAGTAATTTGAACTCAGGGACATCCCTGGATCCAAAGGGCCCCAGAAGGAAGGGATCTCTGACCTTTTTCTATTCTCCTATCTCCCTCCTCTTTTTCTTCCCAGAAGCAAGTCATAGTACTATCATTCCTCTTCCTCAAGCTAGGTCATAGAAACTGAAAGCAGGTCAAAAAACCTAGAAAGATCATTCTCCTTTCTCCCTTGAAGATTCTCATTCTAGAAGATACCTGCCCTATCTCTGGAAGGAAGGAATGCAACCATGAGTCCAAGAAGAACTTGAAAAGACAAAATTTGCTGTATTCTCCCTTTGGTCTACTACATTATGTCACACATTTTTTTCAGTCACATTTTTAGATAACTGTCCATTCCCAGCCCCCCTCCCCATATTGAAAATGAACCCAAGGCCTCACTCATACCTGGCAAGCGCTCTACCACTCAGCCACATCCCCAACCCTTAGCTGTCCATTCTTCATTGAACCCATGCATACAAATAGAGTTTCCTTGAGCCTTTATTTCTGAAACCTTCTATATGGTGTAAAATTTGATTAAATAAATTTGTTATACTTTTCTCTTGTTGACCTGTGTTTTATTATAGAGTGAGAAGGAATCTATCAAACCTTTCTGCTCCTACAGGAGAACAGATGAGAATTAGCTTAGTGACAGTGTTTGTTTGGGTATGGAGCAGATTTCTAGAGTTTGGTAACAGAGCCAAGCTCTCCATTTGCTCCTGGAGAGGGCAACTCAGTTCTCCTGTGAGGCTTTGTTTTGTTGCAGATAAGGAAGTTCAGGGGCAAAAAAGCATATTCTCAAAGGCCTTCAACTTAGAATAACTTTTACTCAATAATGCATACTAAAGGCCCTTTCATGCAGAGAAAGGCAATAAAATCCTAAAATTTACTAATGTCTTGTGAAAAATATTCCATGACATTGCTTATCTTATGTGAAGTAGGATGCTTTGGCAGAGCACTTGGGACTCTGGCATTTGGAGAGTTGAGAGAGCCAACAATTACGTTCATTGGTTCTCCTTCTACTTCTGTCACCCTTCCCCCTCTGCTATCAGGTCAGGATTGGAGTCACAAATGATGATCAGCATATTACTTGATTTTTACATTAATGATGTAAAGGTTTAGTTTTTTTAAATTTTATTTTCATAAAATAAGAGTGTTAAAAGTCTCTGCCATTACAAATATTTGTGTACCTACCTTCAACACTATAGGGCAATGTCTTTGGGTCTTCCTTAGGTTCTGACCTGAATGTGACATGTCTAGAAAGAGCAACAGGGCCATTTGAAATAAAAATCTTCAAAGGCTGCATCTAAACCTTATAATCTGGATAGACTTATCAAATGCAAACAGGTGATTGGATGTCAGAATGAATCTCTGGGTTCTAATCTCTAGAAGTGTGTTCTTCGCCTGCAAATCTCAGGCTTCAAAGTGGAAAGATGCATTTGCTGGGAAGAAACACAGGTTTAGATTCTGCACTTGGAAAATGAGGGCAGAAACACATCAAAAGGGGACCCCTGGTGTGAGAAGCATTAAAGATGAGTTTTTTTCTGGAACTGTAAGACTCTGGAATTTTGATACATTTCACTGACACCCAGTGAGCCCTCTGGGTATGGAAGCAGTGCTTTTTACATGTTTTTAGTATCTTGGATTAATTTGGAGGAAAAAAATGGTATAATTATTGCATTACAACATTTTTTGATTTAATAAAATCCAAGTAATCAGCCTAGTAAAAGTCTTAAAATAACAATTATAAATGTGATTATTGATAATTTTCTCATGACTTATGAAAAGCCTTTTCACAGCTATTTCATTTGAAAGAATTATCAGTTCGGTATGTCCATTGAGAACCTGCAAATTGGCAAGTGTAGAGAAACAGGTTAGCAAATGCTTGAAAATGGGTTTTGCAAATTAATCTTTTTCCCAGTGCCAGTCTTTAAACATGAATTTGTAATAAAAATCCTTTCTTGTAATAGTACAGAGTGAAGAAAATGAAGATATTTTACAGTAAAATGAAAATTTTAAATGGACTAAAAATACATAGTATGACCAGGAACAGTCATTACTAATCTCTAGGACATATTTGTGGAAAGTGGAAGAAAGTTCTGTCTTCAGAATATACCTAAAGACAGGTTCAGGAAACACTACCCCAAAATATCACACCTTGGCAGTTGAGAAAACAGCAGAGGCCAAAAGTTCTCCTACACCTTCCCCACCCCCTCCTTCCTTGAAGCAGGCCATAATACCCGGAAAGATCACTCTCTGACCTTCCCTTTTGGCTGAAAGACTCACGTGTTCTGCCTTATGCCCGAGGGAGGGAGTATCTCACAGGATGTCAATCTGGCTTTGCCAAGCTTCCCCTAGTCAGTACCCTTAGAGCATACTCTTTTGTCTTCCATACCTTTGGGACTCCTTTTCCATAATGGTCCATAAAAATACAAAGATCCTCTTTTCTTTGAGTCTTCATTATTGAAATTTGCATTCTTTTCTCTTGTTAATCTGTCTCTTGTTTCAGGAGCCTTATCTATGAACCTGCTATGGGTCCAAGAGAAGCTGCTTTCTCTCCCCTACAGTAGCAAGGCTGCAGAGCATATGGCTTAGCAAGAGGGGCAAGGCTGGGATTCAGTTCCCACAACCTTTTCACTGGGCACCCTGGTATTGGATACAACCTGCCCAACATTCTGTATCTGCCCTGAAGGATGATATGAAAATATGCTGCCATTCATGTTAACAGCACATACACAACACAGTCGCACGCACGTACACACAAGCACACACTCTTACCTATACACAGACTATCTTTGCAAAGATACACAAGGAATTGGTGACATTGGTTGCTTCATGGGTAAGGAACTAGGGGAGGGGAGTGGGAAGGAATCATCTCCTTGGAAATCCTTTGCTGCTTTTTGAATTAATTATTGTTATTAATTATTTTACTTTTTAAAAATAGAACAAAATAAGCAATTTAAAAGATCTTTTATTTTGAAGTAGAAAATAAATCAAATAACACACCTGAGTCTTCAAAAGCAAAGTCCTCTGTGAAGATTGACGACAGTGTTTTGACTGTTGTAGGATCAGGAAAGGTTTTTCAAGGGAAGTGGCATTGTGCGACAGTGTCTGGGCCTGAATAGGATTGGTGAATAGGCATTGGAAGCCTGAAGGAGCCATTTCAAGAGGAGAGAAAATGCTGAGTGCAAAGGTCAAAGGTCAGCAAGGGGACCCACTGAGAGCTCAGTAGGACTATTTAGCTGCATAGTGGGTCTGCACAGGAGGGTAGAGGTGACTGTTGGTAGGAGTCTAGAGCCCTAATGTAGAAGACCTTGGTTTCTGGGCATATAAAGTTTGCACATAGACTTTAAAAAATGAAATATTTTTAGCTGGAAATGACATCACATCTCTTCTGTACATTATAGTTTTAGGGTAAAAGGGAATTTTAGAAAATAACAGTTCTTCCTAGATTAGCAAGTTTAGTTATCCGATGTAGTAGTCTTACCTTTTTGTTTTCTAATTTTTTACACTAAGTAGAAATCTAAGAGTTATTAATTCAACTTTCATAATTGACTTTTGAACGTAATAGAAGCAAAAAAAAATTTAATCCTAACTTTGACCAACAAAAAGAAAAACTCAAATATAAGCTTTGGAGCTCAAGAAAACTCCTAAGTAAAAAGGAGATGGGGACATACTTAATGATCAAAAAAGTTGAAACAAGAAAACAAGATATTTTGGATTACAGCTCAGAATGTAATTGATTTTGGTGCAAAGAAAATAAACTCCAAACTCTGAGATTACATATTTCTAAACTGTGTAAGTTACTCTCTCTTTTAAAACCTTTAAACATATTAATTTAAAATTTCATGAGCATAAATGCTTTTCATAGGTTATTATTAGAAAATGAACTATGGGTATCACATAAAGATTCTGGAGGAATAGAAAATGTATTTAAATTAAAATGAGAAGCTTAAATTGGATAGATGTGAATGAAATGCTTCATAGAAGGTATCCATAGAAACCACTTAAAATAAAAAGAAATGTTAATTCTCTTTGTAAATTGATCTCCCAGAATCAAAATGAGCTTGGGATATTTAGTGTAGGTGGGAATACTCTTTGGCCTTATCTACATGAAACACACTAATTGACAATTATAATTTTTTGGCCATGGTCTCAGCTGATAGTTGCAACTAATTTGTGGCTGTATAGCTAATAAAATAGTTAAGATATACTGGCCCAACTTGTTGATCTAATCAGGCGTGTGATTATAAGATCACAGTTGTAGTGTCCCAAACTTTCAGCAGTTTCTTGATAACACAAGAAATTAAATTGTAGCTACCATCCTTTTATGATTATAAAGCAATTTGGGGACAGCAGTAAAAATAATTTGTTAAAAAAATTTCCTTTGAAAACTTCCTTCCCAGGGTTTCCATTTTCCATGTGCTTCCCAGGCGCATGCATAAGCAGATGTGTTTTACGCTGCTGCAGTCAAAATTGTTAGAAATCCAGTGTTCTCCTTCTGTTTATATGTAAGGTAGACATTTTCTAGTTTCTGCATTTCTTCTTCATTTCTTAATTTTCCTTTGTAATGATCGCAGGTGATGTCCTGAGCTAATGATCATTTCAGAAAATGCCATCTATTCATTATTACTAATTGTGATTGCTAACTGTAGGTTTTCCCCCATCCTCCCATTATTAGTAGTTCTCTAATGAATCACTTTTGATGTCAACCACTTCATATTTCAGCTGATGCATTCTTGATCTGCTGTTTGTAATGGTTCCAGACATGCTCAGATATTCCAGCATCTAGAAATTGTTTATTCTATCAATAATTATAAAATGATTGGATCTACTAACATTTCCCATAGTGGAAATTAAACTAAGATATTTAAAAAATTTATTCTAAGATAGTAATCAACTCAACATGAATATGATATTAACATGAATTTTTATGAAAAATAACTATACCATCCCAAATAAAAATTTAGTTAAAAGAGAGGCATTGTTTAACTTTTTTGCAAATCTCTTTTGTTTGTAACAATTGGATTCTCATATGTACTTCTGCATTGTATCTGTTGCAGTACCTCACTTCAGAAAGTTTCTGGAAAACAGTAAAAAAGGCAGGAACATCTTAGTATTATTGTGAAAATAGTTTTGTCCTGAGAGGAAACTGGGAATCTCTTGGGGCTTCAACCTTGTTTTGAAAATTCACTAGTGCACATCATGGTAAATATGCAAAATTATCAAATGGTTATAGGACAACGTGATTTAATTTCAGTCCTGAAACTAGACATCATCCCAGGATGATGTCTCCCCACGCCCCCACCCCCGTCAAAGAAATTGATGGCAGTGATAGATTATTGTTAGGTGGTTCCTAGGATGCTTTCTCTGCAGGTCAAGAAATACTGAGAATTACGTTTCAAATTTAATAGCATTAATATCACCTTTTCTAATGACAATGAAAGCAATTTAGAGCTAAGAGACTCCTACTTTATCATCTGGTGAAATATGAGACAGGGACCACAGTTTGTATGAAAAGAACTTTTAGGTGAGATAACTTCAGGTTTTACACAGCTAAAATGTTAAATAACATGGGGTAGGGTAGCAACTGAATTTTTTCCTTTTAAAAACATTTTTCCCACTTGGTTACATTGAGTAGGCAGTCTCAGCTTCAATATACCCTAACTAAAGTGTAGTGTCTTTAACTGACTTGCGTTTTTTCCATTTTAACATCAGGTTAGCCTGATCTCTGCGCCTTGGGCAGACAGGAGCAATGGGCTAGAATTTAATGCCATTGTTTTCTCATGATATTTACTTTCATTATTATCATCTATTTAGAGCAAATAATTTTGTTTTTTAAAAATTTTTTGTAGTTGTAGATGGATAGAATGCCTTTATTTTATTTGTTTATTGTTATGTGGTGCTGAGCATCAAACACAGTGCCTCATGCATGCTAGGCAAGCGCTCCACCACTGAGCCTCAGTCCCAGCTCCTCATTGTGGTTTTTAATTTAATGAATTTTCATTTTACAACAAGTTATTCGGTTTTGAAAAGTGCACTGATTCAATAAAAAGTAGTTGCTTACTATAAAAGGTGTGAGTATATGGTAGAAGTAATAAAGTGAGTGATGGAAGTTTAATTCCCCAAAATGATTTAATTCCCAAAGTTTTAGGTAGGGAAATCAAGACATAGAGAAAATTGATTTGTTGGTACCTCCAAGGAACAATAAGGTAGATAGTGAGAGACTTAAACTCTGGCCTCTTTACTCTCAATCCAGAGCCCTTCCTCCTACCATATAATGCTAATGTCAAAGAGCTAGCATTTTAACATCAGGGCTTGCCCCTGAAGCCAAACAAACCCTGCTATAAATCCGGCACTGTTCTAGGCTTAGCTGTGTATGCTTGGGCAAGCTGCTTAATTCTAATCATTTTTCTTCATTTTTATATTGACACAATACCTATTTCATCTACTTAATATTTTGTCTGCATTAAATGAGATAGTATTTTAAATGGTTTTAAATGGCTCCTGGTCCTCAAGAGGCACAGCTATTTTTTATTAGCTGAAATTACTTTTGGTGAACTACAGAGCATTTGGAGCAAAAGGATCTTTCTAGCCAAGGCTTGGCTCCAGTGTGTGAGAACTGCATCTGCCACTTGGATCCTTCCTTAATTAAAGGCTGGAAACCATTGCATTTCTCTGGAGGATCCTAACACGTCTCTGGTTGCAGGGAAGGGAGGAAAAAAAGTGTTAACTAGGAAAGTTATAGAGCCAAGGTTAAAATAGCTGAGGAAGAATTCTGGCCGCTGGTGTCTGTGATGCAAAGCCAAGCGTGTTTGCCTTTGTGAGCCCAGGAATGCTTCTGGTGAGTCTTGTTTGTTGTGGAAACTGACTCCATCAAAGTGAGTAGAATTAAAACGATCCATCAGAATAATAGTCAAGGCCGCATATGAGTTCCCCAGACAGAGCCTTGAACCTGAAGACTCCTACTGAGGACAGACGAGACAGCTGTCAGCAGCTGAGAAGAAAAGTCTCTCTCAGAGGCAGACAAGTGCAGCTGGGAGATAAAGACCCAGGGTGGGAAAACAAGGCGAGGGTTCTGTTTTGGTGAGGTGCAGTGGTCACAGGGAATGCTTGTGTTCTTTAGGATTCCTGCAACACCAAGGTTGTGGCTTTAAAGTGTCAGTTTTGAGAGTGAAGTGACTAGCAATAGAGCATTTTGGGGTGGGGGAGACTGCCGATGGCATTGGAGATACTGTGATAATTATACTAATTGACCAGAGTTTTCTAAGGCTTGATATTGTGCCTCTCTCCATTTTACTTTCCAAATGTTGAAAAATTCTCATTCTGATTAAGTAGCATTAGGGGTCCCTAAGTAACCCCGGGAATTATTTTGGTTTGTTTATTCAGTCTTTTTACTCTCAGCATGAGGATTCGTTAAACTTTGCTATTGTATCAAGAATGAGAAAAGCTTGAGACACAACTGCTGCTAAGTTAGGATGTCTAACTCCAACCTCCAAGGAACAATAAGATAGAAGGATTAGATAAGATCTAAAGAAGACTGGGTTTATACATTTTAGAGATAGAGTCAGATGAGTGGATTGAGCTCCAGAGACAGGAAGCAATGCGCTCAATATTACCTTGTCAAGTTGTTTGTCTTTTACACCAACACCTTCCCCATTGTCATTAAAAAAAAAAAAAAAAAAAAAAAAAAAAAAAAAAAAAAAAAAACCCAAAGTCAAACCAAAACAAAATAAAAAACAGACTGGTAGCTTATAGTACATGAGATAGTTTTACCTTTTGGGTATTTGCCATTTGAAATGCTACAGAGAGGCCACTGTTTTTTGTTTTTGTTTTTCTTTGTTTTTTTGGAAAATAATAATGATTCTGCTTTTTTCCCGCCCCCCTTTGTGTATCTTGACTCTCTTTTTTATCTCTGTCCTTCCCACAGTATAGTTCTCTAGGGCGGGTAGGTGTACTCTCCAGGGCAGGTAGATGCCAAGTAAGGCCTTTATAAAGATCACTAACACACCCAATAGTGTTTCCAATGAGAGAAGTCAATAAGCATAATATTTTATATTGAGTACTTTACAAATCATAAAGCACTTTTTAATCTGTTCTTGCATTCTCCCTGCACAGTTCTAAGAGAAAGGCAGAACAATTATCATCATCCATTTTATGGATGCACTAAGTGAGACAGCTAGCCCAGCTGCTTGCCTCAGGTACCCTGGGGCAATCTGAGCAAAGATCAACTGAGGGCTTCAACTCCTGCCAGTTAGGGTGCAGCGGCTCTCACTGCCAGGAGAAATCAGAACCTGTGGGGAAGCTAGTGGATTCTCCAGGCCACATCCTCCGAGCCCTGGACTTGGTAAAGGTTTCAGGCAGTTCTGCAAAAAGGCAGAGAAAGGAGATGGGGAGTGTCAAGGAACGCTCAGACGGTGTGGGGGAGGAGAAGGCAGGCTGGAAGTCTTGCATTGAAAAAGGATCAGCAAAAGCTCTGGACTGGAGCTTGCAGACTTCAGAGATAAAATCCCAGGGAGAGGCCCCTTCTTTTCCTTTCTGGGGGCTCCAGGCAACTGGAAATGTTTGACTTTGTATTACTTTTTAAAAACCGGCCTTTCTGGACAACTTCTGCTGTGGAATGGTGAGAAGTTTGGGCTCACTTTGGCCCCAGACTCTGGGGTTCATGTGGTCTGGAGGTGAGGGAGAGCCGCTGGCTTCCTGCAGAGAAGCCTGGGGGGAATTGCCAGGGAAAGTTGACCTTTGCATCAAAGCAATGAGAGACCCTGGGGGGGCTGTTTGTCAGCCTTTCTCCTCACAGTCCAGGCTCTACCCTAACTAATTTCCTGCCCAGGCCCTAACCTATATCCCACTCTACCTTCAGGTCTCTCCTTTCCCAAACAATGGCTGAAGTGGGGAATGCAGGAAAGGATGTCGGGCCCTCTGGATTTTTGTTTGTCTTTGGAAACCACTTATGGAGTCGGAATTGGGGCCCACAAATGTTGACCCTTCAGGAATGCCCACTGCCCCGCCCCCCTCCAGTCGAGTTACCAAATAAGGCCAATTCATTCTGTGGAATGTAGCAGCCCAGGCAATGATGATTGATACTGACAGCGAAGCTTTCATGTTGCAATATCCCCGGCCACCGACTGTGAGGCAAAGAGAAAGAACTCTCTGGAATTCACAACATTCCCCCTCCAATTAATCCCCAGCCTCCCCGCTGTGTGTGAATGGGTTGTGCTGGGGATTCGTAGCTCTGATGCTGGGGATTTGCTGATTCCTTTGAGCCCCCTGAGGAGAGGTGATAGGAGAGCAAATAATCAGCATGCAGCGCGGAAGGGATGCGATGAATTGGCTCTGCTGGGCCTGGCTTTACTATTTGTACACTTTTAGGCACCTCGGAAACTGGGTTTGCAGACAAAAACCTGAGGTGAGGGGCCCTCAACACCGCCCCCCCCCCCAGTAACCCCCCCACCCTCAGCTATTGAAGGCTGAGATTGCTGCTGTCTCTCCCACTAGTTTAAGATGGGAGCCTGGTCTCAGAAAGAGGGGCGGGGACTGTCCCAGACGAAGAAGTGACTGGAGTCCTGGTCCTCTAATGAGAGCCAGCAGGCCTGGGCCTGGCCACCTCTCCCTGTCCTCAGTCACACGCTCACCCGGACTGACTAGAATCTCCATTCGAGTGTTGCACTGGAGTGAGCTACAGTTTCCAAGCTGCCTCCACTGCCTCTCAAATCCCTTTTTATTTTTCACCCTAGCCAGGGCTGCTGCTTCACCTCAAATACACGTTGGCTTTGTGTTTTCAAAGCACTTGTGCCAGTTGTTGGGAGTGGGCCCTGCCTGGTTTTCCTACAACTCCTATCGTCGTGCCTGATTAAAACCCAATAATGGTACCGGGCAGTTACCATTGCCAGGCACTGAGAGTTTATATGCATTGCCACATTTAATTTCACAGCCAGCTCTGAAGCAGTAGTCATTATCAGCCTTATTTTCAGAGAAGGAAAAAGAGGTTTAGGAACCAGAGTAGGGCCACAGACCAGAAGTGGTAAGTAGGAAGTAGGTAGAGTCAGATTCCTTCTCACACCTCTGGTTCCCACACTTTACCTTCCTATAGGCTTATTGTTTATGAGCGGAATGTGTGCCTCAGAACTTCCTGCCCAATATGTGGACCCTCAGTCCCCTTGCACACAGCAGCCAGGTTGTCTCCTTAAGAAACAGCCCCACAGGTCATTAGCCTGCTTTAAACCCTTTAAATGGTCCTCATAGTACAAGAAAATCCAAACTCAGCTCAGTACACAAGCCTTTTTATGATCAAACACCTGGAAAGAATTAAATAAAGATGGAAGTGATAATCCTAGTAAATTTATAGAGGAGATTTCTTGATAAGCCGTGACAGGAATGGAGTCCTGCTCTTCCAGACCCTTGAGTCTACCTTTGAGTCTGGCTCCAAAGGGCAGAAGAGCTGTAGGCTTTCGAGGACTTTCTGGACCACACCAAGATTAATAAATAGCTATAGCAGAAGAGTACTTCCATTCTGAAAATGATGCTTTCTATAATGAAATGGTATATGAAAATCATTAAATCTAACCAAAGTTTCAAGTAGTCATCAATTTAAGGTGGACACCTGTGTGTTCAGTTACCTATGAAAAACTTAAGAGGATAAGCCTGGGCGTGGTGGTGCTCACCTGAAATCTCAGCAGCTTGGGAAGCTAAGGCAGGAGGATGGCGAGTTCAAAGCCAGCCTCAGCAAAAGCGAGGTGCTAAGCAACTCAATGAGACCCTGTCTCTGAATAAAATACTAAATAGGGCCAGGATTGTGGCTCAGTGATGGAGTGCCCCTGAGTTCAATCCCCAGTAAAAAAAAAATAAATAAATAAAATAAAATAAAATAAAATAAAATATTGGCAATCAATAATAGTCAATCATCTCTAAAGCATATTTAGTAATTACACAATATTTTTAGCTTTCTAGGCACTTTAGCTTTCTGGAGCACCACTCACATTTTCTGCATGATCTCTTATTGAAATTTTACCTGTATAACTTTTGTGCCATTTTTAAGAATTCTTTACAGGCATGGAGAACTATCAGTCTAGTGACCCTTAGTCTATTTAAAGCAACTCTATTCTCCTATACCTGTTGGTGTCCCAGCTGATGAAGTTTATACCCTCATTCAGTTTAACTTTTCTTCCCGCAACTGGAACACATTTTTTTTTTTTTCTCTTTCCTTGGCAAGGAGCAGCCACCCTTAAGCTTCCATCAGGCGTATATAATAAGGTGACTTATTTACATAAAACACAAACAGAAGATTCGGCCTGTCTTTCCTTCTTTCTTCTTTCCTTCCTTCTTTCCTTCTTCCCTCCCTCCTGTCCTTCTTCTTTCCCTGGCAATGGTTTTCAAACTTCAGGGGAAATCTTAAATCAAAACCTCAAATAGAAAACCATAAACAATGGGATAATAATACCATTCTCTCTGTTGTAGGGAAACTAGAAGCAACTTTAAGGAATGTGTAAATCCCTCTGTGAAGACCATTGTTGAAATGGATTCATTTCCTCTTTGAGGAGACTGTGCAGGAGAAAATCTTTAATCTCTATGAGCTGGCTGTTTGTCTAAAGGAGGAAAATTAAGATTAGGACAGGATTGCTGATGGGACTGCATTTCAGAGTAACAGTGGAGAGCCAGAGAGTTTACACAGGTTGCCTCTTGAAGAGAATCACATTTCCTCTATTGATTAGGAAAATATCGTATACCTAATCAAACACCTAAAATGTAATTTTATGTATTTTCTTTTCTTTTATTTTTCTACTGGAGATTGAATCTAGGGTTGCTTAACCATGGAGTCACAGCTCTGGCCCTTTTTAATATTTTAGTTAGAGACAAAGTCTCATTGAATTGTTGAGGGCCTCACTAAGTTGTTAAGGCTGGCTTTGAACTCGCATTCCTTCTGCCTCAGCCTCCTGGGCCACTGGGATTAAAGGTGTGTGCCACCATGCTGGCTATATATTTCACTTTTCAAGAAGGCAAAATTATGTGATTTAAATAATACTCGCTTTTTATTCAGAAATTCAAGTTTATTCAGAAATGTAAGTTTAATCTCAGCCATCCATTTAGCAGATACAGGACTGGTATAAGAGTAAGCAATGTAACTTTTCCTAACCTCAAATTCTTCACCTATTAGTTGGATATAAAATCTTCCTCTAAGGTTTGTTGTGAAGCTTAAACACACATAACATACAAAATATCTACTACCTGGCTATATTTGTCACACAGTCGGCAGGTAACAGAAGGGAAATAATTACTATGAATAGACATTCTTCTACTTTTGGTGACAAAGAGGAGCACCTGGGTCAGATATGGCCTCCAGCCCTACAAATGCTGTTGACAATTCTTGTTGATGTGGAATTGGGGGATGGCACATGTTGAAGTGAAATGGATTTTATAATCTATGGTCATACTTTGGATGACTTCTCAGAAATTCAAGTCTCTTATGTACCTAAGGAAATGAAAAAGCCAAACATTTTTGGCACCTGGCCTAATGGCCCAGATTCTTTTAGGTCAACATCATTTGTCCTCTTTGTTCACATTTAGTAGAGGTTAGGTCCTTTCTACACTGCTTCATCGTGGACATTCCTCCCTGCGTTTGTAGAGCACAGGACACAGAGGATAAACATAACCATGGCAATATTTATGGTAATGAGAGTCTGCACATTTGAAATTGAGATTCACTGAGTTTTTCATTTGTTCAGTAAATATTTGCTGAGCTCTGTGTACTGGAAATACATCTGCTTACTGCACTGGGACAGCTACAAGACACATTTCTCCCCTGATGAGGGGTCAGACAATACATAAATACAGAAATCAGATAATTACAGATTGTGCTAAGTGTGATGATGAAAGTATATATAATGTCATGATAGAGACTTGTAGGGGAACCTATTTCACACAGCAGTAGTTAAGGAAGACTTCCTATAAGAAGTGTTTTGGGTGAGAGCAGAAAGACCAAAGAGGAGTCAAGAGGAGCTCTCTAGGCCGAGTACCAGCCACGGGGTAAATGAGAGAGCTCGGAAAGCTTTGAGAACCTCTAGAAAGCCCTCAGGACTGAGCACAGTGAAGGAAAGCAAGGAGGCAGAAGGCAGAGCCAGGTCACTCAGGCCTCTGTAACCACAATGAGATATTCAAAACTAATTTCTAAGTCTCTGGGAAACCAGTAAAGGCTTTGAAGTGTGTGAGTAACATGAACTGGTTTACATTTTCAAAAAGATCACTGAAGAGAGAATGAATGGGTGTAGACTGAGAGAGGGCAGTGGGAGAGCAATGGGGTAGTATACATTAAAATGGATGGTGGCTTAGAAGAGAGAGGACTGAAGAGATTCAGGATGCATTCTGGAGGCAGAGCTAAGAGGACTTGCTGATAGATTGAGGAGAATAACAAAAGGAAATCTGTCTGGGTTTGGTCTTAGCAACCGAATGGGTGGAGCAATCATTTTCAGAGAAGGGGAAGACTTCAATATGATTAGATGAGAAATGGGGTGTAGGGAGAATCAGATGTTCTGTTTGGGAAATGTTTAGGTTTGAGGTGTTTCCAAGACAGCCAAGTGACAGATAAGAGGGAAGTTGGATTATGGAGGCAAGTCTAGAACTCAAAGAGGGCTAAGTCAGTGATAGAAACTTGAAAGCTTCAGAAAATAGTTTGTATTTGAATCTAAAAGAGTGAGTACAGGGAGGAGAAGAATAAAAGAAAACCCAGGAAGTTTGGGATTTCCAAAATCAAAGGACTATAGAAGAAAAGGGAATGGTTAAGGAAGAAAGAAAGCCATAGCCATGAGATGAGAAGAAAATCCAAGCGATGGCTGTGGGGAAATTAAAATAAAATAAAATAAACCAAAACAAACAAACAAACAAAACAAATCCTGGAAGAAGTAAGTGCTGTAGGAATGAAGGAGTAATCAACTGTGTCAAAGGCTGCTGAGAATCCATGCAACCCCCAAACCTCCTTAATGACAGTCAGTAGCACCAATCAGGGAAGGCCGATCTCAGCAGTCTCTGAGTGCCAGACTTATTATTTAACATTTCTGAGTTTCGATTTCTTCATTTGTAAAATAAGGACAATGTATACACTTCAATCATTTGTAAATATTGGAGACACCAGTACATATTAGGGTTGATGAAGAGTGAACAGCCACATACTGCACAAATGGTAATATACTGGGGAGAGCTCAGTAAGACCAGTTCTTCAACTCTGTGTGCATCTTCAAGGATGAGGTTCCTTTCCTCCAGGAATGGGGTGGGCCCCTCTGAAATGAAGGTTTAATAACCTACTTTGGGGAAGGTCACCTAGGTTTTATGTCCTGTTGCAGAAGAAAAGAGTAACAGGAAGCTGAGTGACCTTCCTGCTTCTCCTGTTCTCTCCAAAGCAAAGGGGTCATATTTTGTGTGGTGTGTCTGGAACCTCCTCCTCATCAACATCTTAATAAAAGGCCAACAAAGTGAAATAGGAGATTTTAGCTGTGAGAACTGTGTTTCCTTATTGTGGTACAATCTTGCAAAGGAAACTATAGCTGACTCTTCAGAAAGAGCTGTAGCTGATCTTTAGGGTCAGCAACAGCATCCTAGGTGTCTGCTTGTCCAGGAATCATGGCTAATTTCAGAAACTTTCTGCATAATTCTGTGGCTACTTTCACAGCTTGCAGCAGATGAGGGGTCTGTGATTTATTAAACCACCAGCTTCTTTTGCGTGTGGCACATGTTTGTGGGGTAGGTGGGGACACCAAGCTGAAGCAAAATGCTGGCTTTCCTCAGAAGCCCTCTCCAACCTTTTCTACTGCATGTTGAGATTGCCGCCGATGGCTCAGGGAATTTCATTTTTAGGTTTGCATTCTCAGTAAATGATATCTTCTTTCTTTCAGGATTTCTGGATCAAATTGAGCCCAAGTGAATCATTTGTCTCAAAGGAATGACACTGGTTCTGACAGAAAGCCCCAGGAGTGTAGATCTATAGCTTCCTAGTCTAGTCTTGCTTTCATTCTGGTTTTACTGGTAGGAATAGAGGCCTTTAAAAAATACAATGGGTGGGCTGGGAATATAGCTCAGTTGGTAGAGTGCTTACCTTGCATGCACAAGGCCCTGAGTTCAATCCCCAGCACCACACACACAACAACAACAACAACAACAACATACAAACAAACAAAAAAGACACCACAAACATACAAAAACCCATAATGAATTGACTTTAGAAGAAGGGTTTTCCATTTGTTTCTCAACTTAGGTTAGGTGGCAGGTCTGATCAAGTACATTGATATCTTAGGTCAATAGCTTTTACACTTTTTATGTTCGTACTATTTTTCGTGGCGTAACTTGAAAGGATTAAAAGATGTATGTAACAGTCACTACTGATCAGTCTAAACTATGGAAAATAATACTGTCTCATGCTCTAAATTGGTTTCAGTATTGCTATGGCCTCTCAGCAACATTGTTTGATAGAATATCCACCACCCTGAGAATTCTTTCCTATAAATACAGAAGATAATGACGTGATCCAGGAAAACACCTGCTTGATTCTGACATAAGTCCTTCCTATGAGTTTAGTGCTGCCTCACACCTTGTTGTACAACCCCCTGAGTGAAAAATAGGCAGGCAGGCATTGCTGAATAGAATGTCTTCAGTGATGCTCACTGTATTGAACATATTGACCAATAATTAGAAATATATCCAAGTTTTTGATACGTATGCATGCTGGTCTGGAAAAACAGCCCAAGGTCCGGAAGAATTAGAAGTGATAATCAAACACCGAAAGTCATAGGCTGACTTTTTAGAATGGTAAAAAGATGCATATTAACTTTGTTTTAATAGATGTTTAAACATAGCCCTCCTTTTATACCCCAAGATTAATTTTTTCCCCAAGGAGATGTCAGTAAATCCATTTTCCTCTTGACCTAAATTTTCCTGACCCTAGACAGCAGGATAAAAGTTGGGAAAGTGGGTGACTTTGGAGTTGGTTATCCTTGGTATCAAGGGAGACTGTTATCTGATCTCATGGGACTTTCTTCTGAGAGACCATAAAAACAACTGCTACTCAAGTTAGACCTTCCAGAGGAGGAAGGAAGTAGCATTTATCCATTGCTTACATTCCTTATTGGCAAATGTTTGTTCCTAGGCCATTAATCCCTTTATAGTTCTGAGTTGTATACATGTGGAGCCTAGCAGGTTTCATGTTATTTCATCCCTCAGCATTGACTGGAGCAAGAGGAAAAATGTGTGTAGTGTGGGCACGTATAAAATACTGTTAGGGTTGCCTATGTGAAATTATTCAGAAACCAAGCAATGTTTGTCCATGTAGGAACTGCAGTACCATAACAAGTATGACAATGACATAAACAAGTGAGACCAAGAGAATCCAAAGAAGTATAAGTGGAATATGACACAGTCCACCCCTTACACTGTGCTTATCCACTCAGGAGCTCTGGCTATCATACTACTTACTATAAAAGACCTCTAATGTGTGTGTGCATGCAAACAGCACACTGTCGCTTTATTCTCAAAAGGGAGACCTAATCAATCAGAGTTCCCTTCAAGGTAGTGACTAGTTATAATCTCTGAAAAGATATAAATCAAGAATGCCCTGTGTGATGGTGGGTGCCTATAATCCCAGCTGAGGCAGGAGGATCCAAAGTTCAGAGCCAGGCTCAGAAATTTAGCGAGACCCTAAGCAACTTAGAATGTGCCTGCCTCAAAATAAATAAAATAAAATAAATAAATAAACAAAAAACAAACTGGGATGTGTCTCAGTGGTTAAGCACCCCTCGGTTAAATTCTCAGTAAGACTCAAGCTACAATTCCTATTGCTACAACTGATCCCAAGGCTACAAGAGAAGTCTCTTCTTTCTTCACCCTCTATTCTGGAATCCCCTCATCTTTAGTTGTGTGCCTGTTGGAATGATGTGGCTCCTCCCCTCTGAAGGCATGTATCTATATTTGCTTTGCTCTTGTCAGGCTCTGGTTGCTACGATTGATCCTTTGCTGGACATAACACATAACACTGCCAAGAGATACCTTGGTGAATTTCTGGGTTTCTGACTCATTATTTCTAAAAATTCTTACAATTCTGGATTCTTTCTCATGAATATAAGCATCAATTGTCTCTGATGAGACAGAAAACTTTTTATTTCTTGGTTTCTGGTATAAGGAACCCCAAGTGAACAGGTAATGCATAGTTTCAGTTCCGTAGGAACCCTTCTGTATTACTAGAAAAAGCATTCCTCCATTTCACTCTGCCACCTTATACCCCTGAACCAGATTCTTTAATCTTATAAAAGTTGGGATAGTAGGGGACTTTGGAGCTATGAACCTAAATTGGAAAGTACAAATTCTGTGAGTTTTAAAAATGATGGGTGAGAGAACCCAGCTAGGTTTGACCCCATGATTTCAGATCCATCTATTCTTTCTGTTCAGGGTAAAGTATTACTATATATCATCTAGTTGTTAGCCCCTCTTTTACAGCTTAGAGACAAACAGCCAATTTGAGATGGTACCTTAGCTAAGCCTTTGATAGTGCTTTCTGCAAGGCACTTCTCTTGATGAAGGTGCACATAGAATAGTGGATCCTGTAGTTACGTATCCATTTTGGTACTTGCTTTGGCATGAATAGAGATCTAGGTCCAAGAAAGTGCCAAATATAATACACCAGACATTATAAGCTGGTGGATACTGGTGCTGAGGGAGGTAAACCAACGTCAAAAGTAGATTTTTATTCCAGCAAGATCAGACTACCCTTTTTGTGGTGGAAGTACTTGTAATTGACCTATTATTAAATAAGTTTGCCTCAAGGGATGGTGCTAAATTGATGGCTCGGAATTTTCTGAACCTGCAGGAAACCTGGACACTCACTAGTAGTGATATCAGTCTTGATGAAAGGAAGTCCACAGTGTTAGGTCCATCTAGTGTCTTCATGCTTGCCAGGTGGCCATTATAAATTGGCTCATTTCATTGGGCCTGATTGCTCAGGATGGGGCAAACTGATGCCCACAGTATTCTGTCCTCTTAATTGTTGAGAGCCTCCTCTGCAGGGAGTACTCTCCCAAGGAGAGACACAAAGATCTGCACACTTTGTGCAGATTAGTTTACATCCCCCTTCCCAAGAATTTCATGTCCTCAGACTTTCAGTGTTTTTCCACTCTCCTCAACAACTAGCCAAGTCATTCACCACTTACAGGAAGTCTCTGTAGAGATACACCTCACATCTTATTTCATTAGAATTGAATGAGCAAGTGTGTTGCTAGCAACTCTGCCTACTGGGAGGATTTCCTTGTACCACTATCTTCTAGAAATGCTCCTGAATGGGGTTATAATGATAATTGTCCATTTAAAAAAATCAGTGTCAATATAATTATGCCAATGCTTCTGTGACCCAAACCTAAGTTATTTCCTCATCCGAACAAGTTGGTTGAAGAGAACCCCCTATGCAATACATAGGCTTGTATTTTAGAAGAAGCATCAGTGTGATAGGAGCAGATGGCTTGGGAGTCTGAGTTACTTGTTTATGACTTGTGTCTTCTTGAATGCTTCCGGTCCCATACCTAATGTATCATTTCTAAAAAGATAAATTGTCCTGCTCACATTTATGACACAGTGGATTAAATAATATCCGGCACATGATGGGCAGCTTTATTAGCTAGCCCGTGATGTCAGTACTCAGTTCCTCTCAAGGTCCAGTAGAATGCTAGGCATTTGATTTAAACACAAAGTTGTTCTTGGCTATGAAAAGCACAGGCTTGCTCTCAAGCTCTAGGAGATTATGTAGCAACTCTTCATTTGGGGCTTGCCTGGTCCTCTATCCTACATCCCATCTGCCATTCTTCTATCTACCATTCTTCCCATTGATATATAGCCAGAGTGGGAGGGCAGATGGGTCCATGGCCTCGACTTGGTGCCACCCCTTCTTTTTTTCTGGGTCTTATGTGATAACTGGCAGCCTTCTGAGGAGTCACTTGATAAAGAAATTGAAGCAATATTTCTTTTCTTTTTTTTTTTTTTTAACTTTTGGGAATCGAACCCAGGGCTTTGTGCATGCATAGGCAAGCACTCTACCAACTGAGCTATATCCCCAGCCCTTGAAGCAATATTTCTAAGTGCAGTGTATGTTATCTCCCAAACCCAAAGAAGCCAACCTAGCACTTAAAGTTACAATTTTTTAATCAATGTTAGGGGATGCAAGATACAATTTGTTCTTAGAGACATGTTGTCCAATAGAGTAGTCACTAGCCTGACATTTACATTTAAATAACCATTCCTTTAAAAAATTTCAAGGGGCTGTGGATGTGGCTGAAGCCATAGCACACTCGCCTGGCAAGTGTGGGGTGCTGGGTTTGATCAGCACCACATAAAAATAAAATAAAGATGTTGTGTCCACCGAAAACTAAAAAATAAATATTAAAAAATTCTCTCTCTCTCTAAAAAAAATTTCAAGGAATATATATATATATATATATATATATATACACACACACACACACACACATATATATATATATACATATATTCAAGGAATATATATGTATATATGTATATATATTTCAAGGAATATATATATATATATATATATATATATATATATATATATATATATTTTTTTTTTTTTTTTAAAGAGAGAGAATTTCTTCCTTTTCTTCTTCTCCTTCTTTTTATGGTCCTGGGATAAAACTCACACATTCTAGGAAAGCATCCTACCACTGAGCTGCAGCCCTAACCATTTCCCAAGCTTTTTTGACTTCAGTAGATTGCAGAAGGACTGAGTCTAAGCAGAAGATTTTTTTTTCTGTCTTGTCTAAGGGAAAAATGAGCTCTCCAATCAGGTTTTTGTGCAATTAAGTTTTGTCTCACGCAAGTATGACTACAAATTCTCTTTGCATTTCAACAAAAATGGAGTATCTTATCTAAAAACCAGGTTTGCTGTAGTGACTTTCCATACTTGGTTTCTCTTCCTTGGTTTCAGTGGACTCAGAAAAGCAGTTTTTTTTTCTTTTAAAGAAAGTTTCCACATAGATCACAGATATTATTCATATTCAAAGAAACAGGGATGACTTGAATTTTGTGGCAGACAGCAGAATCTCTGAATGCTGCAGTTCTGTATTCCATCTGTACTTCATGAAAAGCAAGGATCATTGTCCCCAACAGAATGCAGCTAAATGGCAGCTGGAGCATGAATGGACAGGAAAAACACTCTCCTCCCTCTAATGACACCACTTCTGGCAGACAGGCGAGGTTCTCTTCTGAATGTGGGAAAGAGATGCTGTTATGATAAGAGTAATTATTAGACATTAGTTAAAATCCCATTTGGGGAGTGTTATATTGCTGCTACTTTAAAAGAGGTTTGCTAACCCTCCAAGTTTGAGGGAGAGATTAATTAGTGTCAATGAAGGATCTCCAACATAAAAACAAATTAAGCCCCCTTATCCAGCTTGGCCTGGGTGTCCTTGAGTTGCTTTTCCTTTGTGACAGGGACAGTGTTTGGTCTGATCTATTCTGATTGGAGAGAAGGAAAGGGAACTTACATTTTTGTAGGGTGTCTGATGTGCCAGACACCATGATAGGTACTTTAAAAGAAGGAGGCACCTTTGAACTAGGATTTCTCATTGTTCCCACCAGCCCACTGCAGAGCATTTGCCAAATTGAGGCATTTGTCTCTAGGACTGTCTTTGTGACACAGATTGAATCATCTGTTTTGAGTGGCTCCTCCCAAACCACTCTGAATTATTTGGTTCCATTTCAAAAGAAAATGGGGAGTGGTGGTGGTGGGGTTAAAAAACATACTTTAGTTTGTTTCTCTTAAGTTCTCCCATGAATACTAAAAAGCATTTACTTCACGGGGGCTGGCTTGAAGGATATTTTAAAAATGTGGCATCAGGTCCAATTCTTATCTGAAAGAAGTGCATTAATTTTTATCCTTTGTCTAGTTTTACTAACTTTGATATTTCCTCATCTCACCCATCAAATATTTGAGCTCATAGCCCAGATTTTCTAAGATAAAGCTCATTTTGTGTACTGCAACTATTGTCAGTTTAGGCAAATCATTACATATGTACTTAAATGCATTTTGATCACTTTTTTATCCTTGTCTCAATCATTATATAAATAAATTCACATATCACAAAAAACTTACATTTTATACCTAATTTTATTTAGGAAATATGTACACCTATCACTCAAGTCTTTATCTGTCCCATTTATTTCAATTGATTTTGCTAGTAGTATAACCTTGGACAAATTATTTAAACCAGAGATAAGGAGACTCTGTTTTTTTTTTTTTTCATGAGAAAAAGGATAAGAGCCAGGTGTGGTGAGGCACACCTGTAATCCCAGTGATGTTAGAGACTGAGACAGGAGGATTGCAAGTTTGAGACCAGCCTCAGCAACTTTTGAGGCCCTATCTCAAAATAAAAAATAAAAAGGGCTGGAGATGTATCATAGGGGTTAAGCTCTCCTGGGTTCAATCCCCAGCAGAGAGAGAGAGAGAGAGAGAGAGAGAGATAGAGAAAGAGAGAGAATGATTTCATAAGGTTCCAATGAAGATCAAATGAGATCATATATAAAAGCTCTTAGGGACGTCACCTTCAGCTCAAGATGGCATAACAGGGGGCCAGATTTGCTGTCCTGGCTGAAATAACAAAAAGCTGTTTAAACTATATGAAGTAATTATTTTAAAGACACCAGGCAACAGGCAACAAATGATAGTAATTCCTGACAGGAAACAAATGAGATGAGCCTGTAACTTCACTAATTTACTGCTTTTAAGGGGCACAGAAGAGAAATCCAGGCAAAGCAACGTCAGAGGAAAGAGTATTACCAGGAATAACGAATGTCATTTCATGATGATAAAGAGGAAATTCCACCAAAGTGCACCACAATCCCAAACACACACAGACCTAATAACACAGCTTCAGAATCCATGAAGCAAAAACTGATAGAACTGCAGAAGAATCAGATCAATCCACCAATAGGAATGCTATAAAGGGTAACAAATGGAAAAAAGAATGAAGAACAACTAAATTGTATTTACTAGAGAGGAGATTTGGATAGTAGAATAATTGTGGAAACTGAAAGGACTTGGATAGGGAGGAGGAAGTAGAGTACTGGTAGGTTCTGGCAGTGCTGTAAGAGCGCTGGCAAAGCCTGGGTGACCACGTGTAATATAACAGAACAGTTCATTAGGCAGTAGCTTGCAGCATGTTTGGGGTGAGAGGTGCAAGATGCCTTCCATAAATATTCCTCTGCCTGCCACAGCACTCCTCTGACTATTTTGTGAGATTGCCTTACCTCCTGATTGAACCAGATGCTCATCATAACCCAGTTTTATCTGGGTAGCCACCCAAAGGTCATGCTAGGCCACAGAACCCATATTCAGCACCGTAATACAGTAAACAATTCTTTTTTATGTGACAGTTCCTATGGAAGTATACAGAAGCATTTTGTTCCACATGGTCATTCAGGAACCCAGGCTCCTTTTTGACTTTAATCTCTATTCTTCTCTCCATTTTCCAAATTCTGCCCTTTTAGCTAGTGAGTGGGGAAGGAGACCTCAAAATTCATGAAAAGTTTCAATGTTTCAAGACAAGATGTGGCACAAGTCACGTAGGTTCATCTTCCATTGGCTGAAGTTCAGACACATGGTCTCAACTAACTGCAGGATGTGGTCCAGACATGTGCCTAGAAGAGAAGCATGGAACGGGTCTTTGTAAACACCAGTGATCTCTACAACAGATGTTCCTATCCTGCCTATCTATAGATATGCTGAGAAGTGTACTACGTTGTTGAACATTGAGTCTCACTCCCAATTTACTTTCTAAGTGAATTCAGTGGTTTTTATTACAGTAAATGTTCATGGAAAGAATCTAAACTGTAGTAAAACATGAATATTTTCTAACATAAGTGAGTGGAAATAAAGCATCACACAAAAATATAAAAAGGCTGAATGGAGAGCTGGCAGCGTAGCTCTGCGGTAGAGGGCCTGTTTAGCATGTGTGAGGCCCGAGAAGAAGTAGCCTTAATACATTCTCAAATTTCAGAGAGTTAGAGGGCCAAAGAAGCTTTCAAATAATCTAACTCAGTCTCCTAATTTTGGAGTTAGGTAAATTGAGACTAAGAGAGGCCAAATTATATGTCCAAACCTATGTAGATAATTAGTAAGAGGGCAAAGTTGAAATCTAATTGGTGTGACCCCTTGCTTTAAATACCAACAAAAATTTAACAAGTCTCCATGTTATGCCTTAAAAATGTACAGAAAAATCAGTTTAGAAATCCATTAAGACTTTAAATTACATAGTCATAGAAAGGAATCTTGCTTTCATTTTTAATAGACATTTCTATTTTAACTGAGGAAATACTAAAAAGAATCTATCAGGGAAATGCCTGCTGCCCCTGGATTAATGAATTGGATTTTTATAGCAGTGGTGGTGAGTCTCCTTCTCTAGGAGAATTATTTCTTAATAATAAATTTAGATCAAGTCAGAAGTATGTCAGTGTATACCACCTTTGCTTTTGGAATAGCAATTCATTTTTCAGTACACATAGACTTGCTTTACAATGAATGTTCTGTTCTTTTCTAATTCTGATCTTTTTAAGTACTGCCTTTTCCATCCTGATCTCCATTTTAATTCACTGTACAACACAATCTCACACTTAACTTGGATTTGATACTAGGGATTAAAGGATTCCATCTAAATGTCTTTTCCAGACAAATGACATTTACCCTTATTCTCAAAGTTTAACAGTTTAATAGAAACCTTTCTAGACAGTGTCACGTACTTGTCAATCACCTTAAAAAGTGTTGACATTTTCCTTTATCTGCAGAGCTAAGTAACTGAGAGCAGAGATTTGTAGTCAGGCAGCTTAGGTTTGTGTCCTGGCTCTGACTCTTACCAGCTGTGTGACCTGAGGACATTGCTTAATTTCTCTGTTTTTTCAGTTTCCTCATTTTGTAAAATGAGAACAATATTAGTATAATCCTCTTAAAGTAGTTGTGAAGATTAAAAGTTAATATGTGTAAGGCACTTGGGACAGAGTCTTGTAGGTAATAATTACTTGGTGTATATTAGTTCAAGGTGTCAACAGCCTACACTGTGGAGAGAGTTGGGGGAGGGGAGCTATTAATTCATGGAACACACACAGCATTTACCAACTAGTGATAAGTGACAGAAAGGAAAAGTACTAAGTGCTATTAGAGTGTTAACAGGGGAACCAGATTTAGCCTGGCATTGTATTATAGATTTCTTTACATTTTAGTTTCTCCTACTGATGTGTGAATTTTTTGAAAGCAAGAATCATGTCTTAATCTTCCTTATGTAACTGTCAGTAAGCACAGTATCTGGCGCATAGCAGGGGCTCCAGACTGCTTTGGAAAGAGAGATTAAAGGAAAGAAAGAAAAAATTCTACAGGTATCACCAGGAGAATACAAAGATATTCGAGGCGAGCTTCGGTAGGGGGCAGAGAATTATGCTCCCTAGTGCCCCTGCCACCTGCAGAGGCGCAGCCCCTCCTGCTCAGGGGTCAGCACCCCAGTGGTTCCTGCATTGCAGCTTAATGAGGATGTATCCATTTATGCATTAAGGCTCATTCACTTTGTTCAAAGCAGTCCCTCAGGTCTTCCCGGAGGACTGGTTTGCTTATTTTATACAGGATTTTTAGAATACTGCTGACATGTTTGATAATCAGGGAGTCTTTGGAAGGGGGCTGCTTATCTTGGGGAAAGGCAGTGAGCTATGTTTGAAGGCAAGTTTTCTTCCCGAGAGAGCTGAGCTGTTTGAAAACAGGCTGCCTTCAGCCTTGCCTGGAATCCAGCATGAAGGAGAGAAACACAGGTGCAGTATTGAGGGGTATTGCTATTCTCTTGGCTTGAGAGGTGAATGGATCCCACCTGAAAGGAACTGACCACTTTAGGCAGAAAGAGAGGAGAAATGGCCAGGACCTGGCCCCGGTCACACTGTGGCAAAACCTGAAGACCCCAGACCTGTTGCTCCCAGTCTGACACACTACACCATCACAAATGGGGATTTGAAAAGTAGGAACCGACTCTTAAAAACATGAATAAATTAGGAAAGAGAAAGAAGAGACTGAATTATTTGAATCTCTAATTTTAAATTGTTTTAACCTAGATGAAAGCTACTTCAAGAAAATGTGATCAAAATATTTATGATAATAAAATACCCGCATACACTTGCATGTCATTTATTACTTGCTAGGCATCACTCTGAGAGTTTTCTATTTATAAATTCATTTAACTTCCATAACAACTCGATGACTGAGCTCCTATTATTATTCCTATTTTGCACTGGAAGAAAGAGGCATGAAGGCTTAGGTACCTTGCCCAAGGTCACACATTTAGCAGAATGAAGAGATAGAATAAAGATTTAGTTAAGTCTTAAAGGAAGGCTGGGTTATTATTGAATGCCTACCCTGTGCTAAGTGCTTTGCATCTTTGTCAGGAAGTATTTCTTCACCTCTTTAATCTAGTCTCATTTGTAACCATGGGATGTGCAACTTTCAACATTATTCCATATGCTAAGAGGAGCAATTGGGATCAACAAG
This sequence comes from Callospermophilus lateralis, assembly GCF_048772815.1. Classification (NCBI taxonomy): domain Eukaryota; kingdom Metazoa; phylum Chordata; class Mammalia; order Rodentia; family Sciuridae; genus Callospermophilus; species Callospermophilus lateralis. Next base: position 89,282,989 of record NC_135311.1, on the reverse strand, counting down.
AGTCTTGTTTCCTTTGAGAAGCTCCATTTGCAATGCTCCAGAAATAGGATTGGTCACAGGCTCATAGTGGAGGGGCAGACCCGAACTTTGACCGAGACCCCAGGACAGAGGATAGGAAAGAAAAAGAAGATACATGGGAAAATACAAGGGCAAACGATGTGGATTGAAAGACAACCTGTTGGGAACAACAGCCAAACAGTTTGCAACATTTTCTGCATTTCAAGCGTGCCTGCAACCCAACTACAAGGAAATTGCAGTCTTTCTGGTAAAGGTTAGTATCTGCACTCCCTTCCAGATGCTGTATTGAATAAAGGCAATACTTCATCTCATTCAACTCCAAAATAGCCCTCTGAGCTAAGTATTATATTTACACAAATAAGTAGTCTGAGATCTAGATAGCATGCCCATCGTCAGCCAGCTAGTGGAAGGCAGAGGAAAACTAAAGCCCATATCTGTGGTTTTGAAACCCATACCCTATCACCGCAGATGACAGTTAAATTACCCCAACCCATGAATGCTCTCCCTTTTCTCATAGGTTAGCTGAGTTAAGGTTCTTGTTTTATGTGTCCAAGTTCTCTCACCTTTTTGTGTCTCTGCATTTGTGCCACTGTTCTCTAGAGGAGACCAGGAAAATCAGGTGACCTTGCCAAATGCAAGGAAGGGTGAATGACCGGCCATGCCAGGTGGAGTCATGAAGGAGCACAGGAGTGCCAATGAGTTCCCAGGGGCCCTTTTCATCACTGAGCCTCTCAGTAACACACCCGTCAATACCATCCCGAAATAGAAGGCATCAAATAGCCCAGCCCTTGGCTCTGCCTTGCTATTGAGGTGAGCAACCCAGGAAGCATTAGCACATTTTACTTCTCTAGGAATAAAAAGAACTGCAACTGTGTCCTTGAGTGTGTTAAACAATGCTAACTAGAAGGAGGGGTCAGGAGAGAGGTACGTGTGGTGGTTTATGGGCAGGAGATGAGAGAAACCACAGGGCTCATTTGCGCCGCACTAATGGGTCTGAAGTGAGGAGTCTGGATGCCAAGGGCGCTGCTGTCTTGAAATGAGAAGAACCGAGAACAAGGGAAGTCCATTAGTGTCATGTTTGTGTTTCTCCTCCTCTGATGCTGGATTCCAGGCTCACAGGGAGAAAAGACCAACACTTTCCATCCTCAAGAGCTTTGCCCATTAGTGTCAAATTATCCCAGTGGAGAGAAGGTTAAAAAAAAAAAAACAGCAGCAGTGTAAACAGAAATTCAGAAGCCTATGTGGATGCCTCTCTCCTCTGCAGTAGCTAGGATGTCGAAGGCGATTAGTTGATAACTGAAGCAGGGGCGTGTTCCTTCACCTTCCACACCTACGGACTTCAGCAAGAGATCGCCTTACCTATAGAAGGTCTCACTAACTAAAAAGTCATCAAAACTGCAACATGACTTATAAATCAGGAGCTTCACGTACCTTAGCTCTGAGCCATCATTAATTTCACCAAAAATAAAAAATAATGCCATAAAAATAATATCTAATATTTCTAAGGGCCAGTTGTTGTTTTAAGTGCTTACAAGTTCTAACTCACTTAGCTCTTATAGTAGTACCAAAGGTAGTCATATTTCCACTTTTAAATAAGAACAGAGGCATAGTGTTGTTTTAGTCAATTTTATTTTTTATTTATTTATTTTTTTTTGTGTGTGTTGGAACTAAAACACCTGACAAGAAAAATTTTAGAAGATGAGAAGTTTATTTGGGGGCTTATGGTTTTAGAGGTCTCAGTCCATAGAAGGCTGCCTCCATTCTTTGGGGCTCAAGGAGGGGCAGAACATCATGGTGGAAGAGTGTGGCAGAGGGAAGTGGCTCACATATGATCAGGAAGCAGAGATAGAGAGAGAGACAGAAAGTTCACTTACTAGATAAAAAATATACACCCCAAAGGCATGCCCCCAATAACCCACCTCTTCTAGCCACACCCTAACTGCCTTTAGTTGCCACTCAGTTAATCCCTATTAAGAGATTAATTCACTGATTGGGTTAAGGCTCTCATAACCCAATCCTTTCTCCTCTAAGCCTTCTTGCATTGTCTCACATATGAGCTTTTGGGGGACACTTCATATCTAAATCATAACAAGTGTTTTATCATCTATTGTTATATAACAAAACTACTGCATATTAGGGACCTGAAACATAGTCAGGGCAACTAGCTCACACTTTTTGAGGGAGCAGACATTAGGATAGTGCACAGCAGAGGTAGCTCTGCTCTGCTTCGTGAAGTCTAGGATGGAAGCTGGGATGACTTGAACAGCTGGGGCCTGGTCAGTACCTGTCTCTATATGGTCTCTCCACATAACTAGCTTGAGCTTTCTCATAGTATGGTGGCCTCGGGGTAGTTGGATTTCTTCCATAGTGCCCAGAACAAGTGTTTCAAGTATTCTGAGTAGTAGCTGCAAAGTTTCTTATGAATAGCCTCAGGAGCCCCAGGTGACTTCTGCTGCAGACAAGTTCCTAAGATTAGCCAACATTTAAGGGGAAGAAAAATTCAATTCTATCTCTGAACTGGGGGTTTACTAATAAATTTAGAGTCATTTTAAATCTGTCATAGTAAATAATCAAGTCATACAGTTGGTGAGCTGAAAAAATCATTTTAAATCAGAAACTCTTAGCCATTAATTTATGTATTATTGAGTGTATTATGTAAATCTAGTGGATGATACATATTCTGGTATTCACTTGTAATTCAGTGTTTAAAAATTCACATTTTATTCTAAAAAGTGTAATATTTATTCCCTCTTTCCTTTTCTCAAATATTTGTTAAATACCAACTTTATGCCAGTCACTGTCCTGAGTGTTAGGGAGAAAAAACAAACCAACCACTATCCCTGCTTTTATGTGTTTCATAGTCTAATGAAGGGTGACAAACATGTACTTAATTATACTTCAATCAGGTAAACTCCATGTAAAAATTAATTTGAAAACTGAGTACAGAACACCTAATTCTAATTTAGGGGTCTGAGAAAGCTTTCCAAAGGAATGGAAATAAGGTTTGAATTATAACAAAGAGAATTAAGAGGAACTTGCCAGGTGACATGGACTTGTGTCCCACTAAAATTCTTATGTTAAAGCCCCAACCTCAATGTGACTGTTTTTGGGGATGGGACCTTGAAGGAAGTCATTAATGAGAAATGAGTCATAGGTTGGGAACCTTTTTAATTAAGATTAATGTCCTTCTAAGAAGAGACACCAGAGAGTGTATGTTCCCTGAAATTCACAGCACAAAGATGGTCTTCTCCAAGGTCAGAAAGAGAGCCCTCATCAAAAACCGAATGGGCTTGAACCTGATATTGGACTTTCTAGTGAGAAAATAAATTTGTTTAATCCATCCAGTTATGGCATTTTGTTATGAGAGCCCCATGCTAAGACAGTCGGTAAAAAGGGAAGGAGGAATATTCTAAAGAGAAGCACCAGTATACAGAAATGATAAGGGATATTAACCAAACCAAAAGGTCTGACAAGAACAACATAGAGGAGGAAACGTTTATTTGGGGGCTCATGGTTTCAGAGGTCTCAGTTCATAGATGGTCTATTTCATTCTTTGGGGTTCAAGGTGAGGCAGAACATCATGGTGGAAGAATATGGTGGTGGAAAGCAGCTCATCATATCCCACCAGGAAGGAGAGAGAAAGAAGGATAGATATATATATATAGAGAAGTAGCAAAATATAAACCCCAAAGGCACACCCCCAGTGACCTAGCTCCTGTAGCCACAACCCTAACTGCCTACAGTTGTTAACACTCAGTTAATCCCTATCCATGGATTAATGCACTTATTAGGTTAAGGCTCTCATAACCCAATCATTTCACCTCTAAACTTTCCTGCATTGTCTCACACATGAGCTTTTGGGGGACACCTCATAGTGAAACCATAACAGACATAAAGGAGCTCAGAATGTGCAAGAAGAGCTGCAGTGCATCAGGTCTGGAGTAGTGTGTATTTCTAGGGGAACAGTGGAGAACAGACCAGAAAGATGCCTAAATGTGAGCTCTTTGGCCTCCTTGGATTTCTAAATCAATTACCTCCAGGGCTGCTTGATCTCTGGATTTCCCTTTATGTGAGGTAAATTTCCATACTGTTCGAACAACCTTGACATAAGTTTTCTATTCTTTCTGTTCAAAGATATTGAATTATTTAGGGTGAATTCTGACTGCATGTCACAGCAATCCCAAAATAATTTTGATTTAAGCAACATAGAAATTTAATTATCTCTCAATAAAAAAGTGCAGATGTTGGCAGTCCAGGGCTTTCCCATGATGAAATAGCCTGGAGTTCGTTTATCATATTTTTGTACCATTCTCAATAGATGCCTTTGGGATCATATTAAGAGGTCCATTTCTTAGATCTGCATTTCTATTGGGAAGCCATGAGGATACACAGCTTGTATGTCTTCCCTTTTTACAGATCTAGAAAGCACACACACTTCTACTTGTATGCTACTGGTTAGAACTTAATCATCTGAGGCATTTGTAGATGCTTGAAAGGTGTCTTTACTTTGTTACCTGTACTTCCAGGTAATAATCTTTGGGCTTTTACTACAAAAGAGGAGAAGGAAAAAATGAGAAATTATATCCCATCTGATTCTAATGTATGATATGTCAAGGTCATTGTACTGTCATGTGTAACTAATTAAAACAAATAAAAAAATTTAAAAAAAGAAGAGAAGGAATATTGAGGAATGCTTACCAGTCTCTACTACCTGGAGAATCCCCAGAAATCATCTAGATAATGGTCTAGTTACTTGGGGGACAGTGAAAGGACAATGGAAATAGATCCCTAAAGAGGATTTTGTGGGCGTACATTGAGGTTAATTCTGGTATAATAGGAATTTTTTTTTTTTCTGTTTTAGTCAGCTTGTGAAGAACTACTATGACCAAAAGACCTGACAGAAACAATTAGAGGAGGAAAAGATTATTTTGGAGCCATGGTTTCAGAGGTCTAGTCTATAACACGGTGGTAGAAGAGCTGGTGGATAAAAGCAGCTCAGGACACACACCAAGAAGCTGTGTGGGGGGGCGGGGTGGAGAAAAGAGAGAACAGAGAGAGAGTAGGGGTGAGGGAAAGGGAGGAAGAGAGCACTCCAATCAACAAGGACAAAATATATACTCCAAAGGCAAGCTCCAAAGACCCACCTCCTGAAGCCACATCTTACCTGTCTATAGTTAGCACCCAATAAATTCCTAGCAGGGGATTAATTCACTGATTAAGTTAAGGCTTTCATAATCCAATCATTTCACTTCAAGCTTCTTGCATTGTCTCACAGTGAGCTTTTGGGGGACACTTAATATCTAAACCATAAGTTTCTGACATGCAACAGGTTCCAGGAACTATATGTTTCCAAGACTGCTTTTCTAGAGCTTTATAAAAGGCTTTTCATCTTTGTCAACAAGAAAGAAGAGAGAGAGAGAATATTTTTTGTCAGTGGCACATGCATCCTTGCTATGGTGTAGTCCTTCACAGTCTATACAGTGCTTCTATATCATGTAGCTCCCCGCCAGCACAGAAAGAATGAATGTCATATTAAAGAGTCACTGAAATCCTTCCCACCAAGGTGATGCCTTGAGGCAGTGGGGCCTTTGGGAAGTGATCAGGTCATGAGGTTGAAGTTGTTTATGTAAAAGAGACCCTAGAGGGCTAGATCACTCTCTTCTCCATGTGATACAAGTCTATGAGGATGTGAGCGTTCGCCAGACATCAGGTCTGCTGTCACCTTGATCTTGGCCTTCCTAGGCTCATTTCTTTTATTTACAAGGTATACAATTTATGGAATTTTATTAGAAAAGCTTGAGCAGACTAAGATATGCATTTAGTAGCAATTTCATATGTTGTTTCTCAGAATTTATGTTAAATATTCATGTTTTAGCAGTATATTACCAAAGAGATGAGATCCCCCAAACACTCTGAGAAATGCTGACCACTCTTCACTGTGAGAATGATTGCAAGGTGTTTGATCTTCATCTGATTTCCTCATTTGGACACTGTGGATGCTGAATTTATATTCTGTATTCGTTCTGATCTCCTTTCCTCTTTCCTCCAGAGTTGTTAACCTGCTTTTATTTCTCTGTGCTTGCTGCAAAAAAGGGATTCTTCTAGTGAGAACAGTTCTTTTCTGGCAGGAATCTAAATCTCTTCCCCATAAATCCATGACACTTCTGTGTAATACCATTAAGCATGCCCTCTGAGAGCTTGGGGCCAGTTCCTATTTACCACTTCTCTCCCAATACAGTGCTCTTAGATGTCCTTATCTTATTTTGGAATAGTCAGAAGCTACCATGCCTTGCTACATCATTCACTTGGTTCACTTCAGGATTTTGTCTAGATCATACAGTGGGTCCTAACCAGACAAGAGAGAAACAGAGATGCAATGAGAAAAGAGTTCAAGGGACTTGTCTGGTCTTCAGAAGAACCTCAGATCCTGATGGCTTCTGTGCCCACATCAGACAGTGTAAATCTTGAAAACTTCACCCCCCTGCTAACTTTAAGCTAGTTCTTGCAACTAAAAAAACCTACCTGATTTCTAACCATCATTTCTTTTTTACTTAATTTGTTTCTTGCAACACTCAGTTGAGGTTAGAGACCTTAGAAGACTTTAAAAGATATTCCACAGCTATTAAATAATGGACCTGAGACTGGAAGCAGATTCAGAGTGATATGGGCACATGTTCATGTACAGCAATGTAATTTCCAATAGCTAAATTATGGAACCAGCCAGGTTCCATAACATGCCTGTCAACAGATTAATTGATTAAGAAATGTGAATGGAATTTTACTCAACCATAAAAAAGAATAAAATTATGATATTCACCAGTAAATGGATGAAACTGGATAACATTGTGCTAAGTTAAATAAATCAGACTCAGAATGTCAAGGGTCAAATGTCTTCTCTCATATGTGGAAGCTGAACCAAAATAAGGGGAAAAATGGAGGGTTCCATCAATACAGAAGGAAAATCAGTGAAATAGAGGAAATGGATAGAGGGAGAAGGACAAGGGACAAGATGAGGGAGGAACAGTGAAATGAGACTGATCAAATTATACTATGTATCTATATAAGTATACCACAGGGGATTTCATCTTTATGTATATCTATAAAGCATCCATTAAAAAAAACTATAAGTGAATAGAAGAAAGACCAAGAGAGTAGAGGAAGAGGAGTGAAGGGAGAGAGGAGGGGAGGGAAAAGCAAAGTACTAGGGACTAAAGTGGAGCAAATTATATTCCATGCATGTATGATTATTCCAAAATGAAACCTCATATTATGTATAACTATAATGCACCAGTAAAATATAAAGAGCCCAAATGCCCATGTGCTTGACTTCAAAATGCTACACAGCTGTGAAAACACAGTGGAAGCAGAGCTCTAGGTGGCACTGTCAGCTGGAGAGCTGCAAAGGAGCTGGGCATGGGATATCTCTTGGAAATTCAGACCATTCCTTCCTGCATTTCTCTAATTCATTGGATTATCAAAGAAAACCTGTAGGTAGAGACACCAGAAGCATCTTTACCTTTCATTTTAAATGCAGAAATTGAGCTTCTAGAAGTTGACTTGGACAAGGTCACAGAACTAGGATGGTCTTGGTGGTGATTAAAATCGTGACTTTTTAAACACCCAACCCACGTATTTTGACCATATTTGACTTTCAATAAGTGTTTTCAAATAGGAAGAAAGAAGAGAAGGAATGAAAGATGGAAAGGAGGAAGAGAAGCAAAAAAAGAGTCTCTTTTTCCCAACCTCAATTCATGGTTAGTACTCCTTGAGCAATGACTCAGCGCTGCTCACATCCCTTCACCCTTGGACTCCACCCAGTCCATGCTTAGCAGTCCCCAAGCTGATTTCTTAGAATACCTAAGGTCTCCAAAATCCTGGTACTCAGTGACTCATCCTCTCTCCATCTGTTTATGTAACAAGTCTAACCACAGCCAATGTTGCTGATTACATGCTGGAAATGACCTAACAAGGTTTTATTTAATGATCTCCAATCATTTCCATCTGGTCTGTGGGTGGCTACGCAGTCATTATTCATCAATGGAACTTTGCAAATACAAACACATATGTATGTACATAATAAAACCTCAATAATTCACACTAATTGGAGAGAAGGCCTATCTGAATTAACAAAAAATTAATTTTATTACATTCAATCTTATGATGTAATTAACCACCTAATGAGCATGTAGCTAGGTGGCAAGAGCACCCAAATGGGAGTCTTGTGAGCTTGACTTTGTTATGGAGAGAGATGAGATAAACTGAAGGAGAAATGCAGTCTAGATCTTATAAGATGGAACACTGAAGCATGGTGGTCACAGCTGAGGGTCTGATTCTTAAATCTGTAGGTCCAGACACACAAAATTGTTGGTATAGCCTGAGTGATCCACTATGTATAGTTAAGACATGCCTAATTAAAATCAGTATATTATAGAGATACCTATATACCTATATTTATCACAGCAGAACGCACAACAGCCAAGTCATGTAATCAGTCTAGGTATACATCACTATATGAATAGACAAAAAAAAACTGTGAAATAAACATACACAATAAAGTATTATTCAGTCACAGAAAAGGACAGAATTGTGCCATTTGCCGAAAAATTGATGGAACTGGGAATCTTTTTTATTTATTTATTTATTTCTTTTTTTTATTGGTTGTTCAAAACATTACAAAGCTCTTGACATATCATATTTCATACATTAGATTCAAGTGGGTTATGAACTCCCATTTTTACCCTGAATACAGATTGCAGAATCACATCAGTTATACATCCACATTTTTACATAATGCCCTATTAGTAACTGTTGTATTCTGCTACCTTTCCTATCCTCTACTATCCGGAACTGGAAATCTTAATATTAAAAAAAGTTAGATTCAGAAAGACAAGTGTCATATGCTTTCTCTTATATATGGAATCTAGGGAGAAAACATGAAATAACAAGGAAAATATTACAGAAGAGGAAGGGAATTGGGAGAGGAGAGGGTTAAGGAAGGTTATGGGGGTGGACATGATCAAATTATGTTATTTGAGTGCATTAACACATCACAATGATATCCATTATTTTGTATAATTAAAATGCACTAATTAAAACCATTATATAAAAGAAGACATGCTCAAGTGCATACAATAAGTAAATGGATGATGGTAAACAAAATTATTTGTGACTGAATCAAAAGTTAATGCTAATTTGTTAGTTTCATTTGAAAAAAAACATCATCATCTTTCATGTGAACCAAATATATAGTTGGCTCCTTAGTATATTATCTCTCATGGAGGAATGTTTTATTATAAATTAATCTTGATCCAATTTGTTGCATTCTGTTGCAAGTAACAGAACCTACCACTCCAAACAGGCAGCATAAATTGGCAGATTTGGTGTTGGTTTTCTTTTTTAAAATAGGAATTGGAAATCCAAAGAGTGAGACCTACTGAATTGAGACCTACTGAATTGGTTTAGGTGCTCAACCCTATTGTCAAAGTCTGATTTTATTTATTTGTGAGTCTGTGGTGTGCGTGTATGCCTGTGTACAAGCTCATGCCTCGTCTCTGCCTTCTATGAGGTCAGGTTCACTCCAAGGCTGTTTTCTCGTATGGGCAAAATGGCTGCATTGGGTATCCATCTGCATACCACAAAGGCCCAGAGTGGAGCTGAACTGAGAGAGAGAGAGAGAGAGAGAGAGAGAAGAATGGAAAGATGGAAGGGAAAGAGTGAGAAGGAGAGAGTGGGGGGGGGGGTTCTGGACATTATGAGGGCAATGATACTGTTCTTATGTAGACCATTCTCAAAAAGATGCTGAAGAAGAAGCATGGACTCAGTTTCCTGACTCCACTATCATCCAGCTCAAGGTATCACATCTCTTAGACTGGGATGGAGGCAATATGGCCAATCCATGCTCTTTCATTGTCCTTTTCTAGTCTGAGGGCAGGTTGGCCTCCCTTTCCATTCTCTTCCTTTTGGACAATTGCAATACAGTTCATTAGACCATAGTTCTTGTTTCCCCCCTTAAACTGTACTTTAGTTACACATCACTGAAACCGTGATCCCAATGATCTTGAAGAGACTTGGAAACATCCATGTTTATTAGACTTGTAGGGTGGTTGACCTTTGTCCATGTATGTAGATTCTCACTGGTTTCCCTCTCTGTAAGGATTCTGGTCAACAAGTTCTGGGGACATGAAATTGACTTTGGATAGCCCTTTCTGTATGGAAGCTACTAAAATAAATATAAAACGTATGTAGCATGCAATCACATTTCAACTAATCCCCAGAAGGTATTATTTTCATTTAGAAAGGCTAAGGATCTGGCCCAACTTCTCACAGCCTCTAGAAGTAGATCTTTTGCTTCCCACATATGCTACAGCCCCATGTGAAGTAGAGATATTAGTTCCAGCTTTGCCATTGTCTACGTGTGTGGCCTTGATTTCTTCATCTGAACAAATGACAGGGGTAGATTAGATGATCTTTAAGATTATGTCTAATTTTAAGATGTTAGGCATTTATGTAAGGAACTAACCTCTCATTTACTCTGCTTTTTTTCTTCTGAATAAAGCCAGGTATAATTAGTAATGTGCAATATGTAAATAAATGTGGCAAAGGGGTTTAAAACTTATACCTTCACGTGGTTTCAATATTGCTTTTGAAATTATCTTGAAAGCTAAAAGATGAGTTCCAACTCCATTGTGGTGTAATGTGGGTGCCAGGATCAGAGGTTGACTTACCCTGGGGATGTCCAGGATCTTCTCCTTTAAGAAGAATGTTCCCTTCTCTGATTCTTCCTGTGGCTTTGATAGATGAAGGAAGAACCCTTAAGCATCTAAGTGGTCACTGAGTTGAAGTGCTGTTAACTAACTTTTATCACAGGGTTTGTCTAAAAAAAAGAAAAGAGAGAGAGATGTGAATACTCTCAGCAGGAGTAAACACCCAGGCATGGTTAGATTTACACTTGGGTAACAGTGGTTGTTCTGTAACCTCTACTTTCTCAGAAACAAAGTAAGGCAGTATCTATCAAGCTTCAATCCCTACTGTGCAGTATATACAGAATCAAGTTCAAATATATTCAGGGAGATTTTAAATGCTACTTCCATATGTAAGCTAATTGGCTTAATTAAATTGTACTTGATCTGTCTTTTCTGCTACAAAACTGGTATAGTGCAATGAGCCTGCAGCACAGAGCCGGTCAGGTTGAAATCTCCGTTGTGCCAGCAGTTGTTAGTCATGTGACCTTTCATCTTGATGTTGCTGTGGTTGGTCTCCCATTCCAGCCTGTTTGGTTTTCACATCCTTCATTTCTTTCCTCATCAGGATCATGCTTTCCTCTATCTTATTGAACATACGAATTTTATTTATAAAAACCACTATAGTATTCTTGTTTATTAATTGTATTATCTGTAGCATTTCTGGATCTGTTTCTATGAAATGATTTTTTTTTTCACCTTCTGTTTTTTTATCATTTTCCCCTGCTCTTTTGCAGGCCTGCTAATTTTGTTTTTTTCTTTGCAGTGCTGGAGATCAAACGTAAGGCCTTATGCATTCTAGGCAAGCACTCTACTACTTAGCTGCATCTCCAGCCCTTGTTGGTTTTTTAAGTTAAGGTAGGATGATAAATCCAGTCCCCATTACCCTATCATGGTTGGAAGCAGAAGTAGGCCTCCCTGCTTTATGAACTATTGCTCTTCTGCTCACCCGCCGAGTGGGCCTAAGCAATTTATATAACCTCATAATCTTCAATTCCCTTGGCTGTAAAGTGGGAACTTATTATAATACTTATTTATAGTGAGGTTATTAAGAATTGAGTAAAATAATCCATATGGTGTAGTCTATTGCTTACCACATAACAACTAGTTAAAAAATTCTAACAATGTTGATATTGATGCTTAGACAACATCTGTTTGTGCTGAACACAAAACCACAAATTTCTCAATGCCACAAGTTTTATGTCTATAAAACATCCAGGGCCATTCTTTACTGCTGAGTAGACCTAGGATCTATTATCTTTAGCTGATGGCCAGATCATACCCTGTGCTCTTGCAGATAAAGTTTTAATGGAACACGTTCATGTCCATTTGTTTATGTATTTTCTATGGCTGCTTTTGTGTTACAGTTCCAGCACTGAGCAGGCATGACAAATGTCACATGTCTCAGAAAATTGAAAATATTTACTATCTGGCCCTCTTCAGAGAAATTTTGTCTTTCTCTAGAGATTGAACCAGAGTGGTCCAAAAGATATTAGCAGATTCCTGCCCCTTTGTTCCTTTCCTGGCTTGGAGGATGGAGCTCTGAAGGGAACAGCTCAATCAGGACATAAATTGGGTTTCTCCGAGATAACTAGGAGTCCATGAGATTCACTGCAGACCAAGACTTCTTTGGTCCATAACTACCTGGTCTGACTCCATGTCAGAACCCCACTTTTACTCCCACCCAGGAATTCTGAGAGCCAGGTGAGTACCAAAGGAGCACAGAGCAGTTAAAAGTCACAAAACTTGAGAAACTCTGTGGGGTCTGCCTCTTTGGTTTTGGCTCATTTTCATTTTATAAAAGGATATTTAAATCCTCAATGGTAGTTCCTACATGGGATGCATTTAACTTCATGAAAAACTCAGGACAGTATCTTCATTTTTCCTTTTACTTTGGCGATCTTACACCTCTGTCCATAGATTGACCTTTGAGAAGCACCCCTTCATCTGTTCTTTCTGGGTGCTGGTCCACCTCCCTTTGAAGTTCCTGCACTCCAAGGTCTGGCTTTGTGTTTATTGTTCTTCTGGGTTCTGATCCTGCTGCGTCTCCCCCACCCACGTGCACTACTTCTCCATTGGTAATACTCCATTGGTTAGACTGATAACAATCGCTCCATGGCTGTTTTACTAACTTGTGCAGGAGAAATAATGTGACCACTGCCACATGCAGGAAAGCCTCCAAGTACCTTCAGAACTTATGAAATTGATTTCATTTGAATTTTGTGCAGATATTCCCTTGGATAGTTTTTGTTTTGTAGCCTATTTTATCTCCTTCTCCTCTCCTGAACTCAGGGCCTGTTGCCTGATGCATACTCATGATGAAGGAGGATGGATCAGGGACTCCTGGGGTTCTGGGAGTGCATATCTAAGCTGTTACATAGAGGAACTTTCTTTGAAAGTCTCCTATTTCAACTTTAAAATTTATATGATTGTGATATTCCATTCCATAGTATACTGACTTGTTTAGTACAGTATTCTTTCAGTTATTTATCATAGAGATAAATGAAGAGTCTAAACGTACTTCTTGCATATATTGGCTTCTAATCCTCCTGGATGCCGGTGCTCTGTAGCACACACACTCACTATAGTTGAAGAAAACATATGATCTGCCCATTCAGCCTTATGCTCCTTGAGACAGGAGGCAAACAAGCTGGAAAGTTTTGCTATGGCAAAGGACAAAGAAGGGTGGCCAAGCAGACACAGATATGTTATCCAAGCCTGGCCAAATCTTTTCTGTGGCAGAGAGTCTTGCTAATCAAAGTGTGAGGACTTACAACATTAATATCACATGGGAGACTATTAGGCATGTGGAATCTAGTGCCTGCTCAGAACTTGCATTTAGTAAGACCTGTACAATATTTAGGTATAAACTAAAATTTGAAAAGTACTGACCTTTACAAATAAATATTCACAAAATAAAATTTAAAACACGAAAAGATGTGCAACGTTACTAATCATTAGAAAAATACGAAAACACAGGGAAATGCAACAAATACAAGATACCCCTTTACACCCATTAGTGTAGCTGTTATAAACCAAACTAAGCAACAGAAAATGACAAATGTTAATTAGAATTTGAGAAATTGGAACGCTTGTGTGCATTGCTGGTGAAAATGTAAAATGTGCAGCTGTTGTGGGAACTGATAGGTGGTTCCTCAAAAAATTATACATTAACATTACCCTATGATCCAGAGATTCCACTTCTGGGTATATATTCCAAAGAACTGGAAGCGGAGACTCATATTTACATTATTCACAAGAGCCCCAAAGTAGAAATAACCCAAGTATTCACAGACACATGAATAAATATATAAAATGAGGTCGATGAAAATGGTGTTCAGCTTTAGAAAGGAGTGAAATTCTGGCCTATACCACAGTATCCATGAATATTGAGGATGCTGTACTAAGTGAAAGAACAAATGCTGTATGCTTTCAGTTTCATGTGTTACCTATAAGAGTCAGACTCAGAGTTGAAGTAGAATCATGGTTAGTTGGGGCAGGGAGAAGGGAGACAGAGGGTTTATAATTTAATGGGCCTAAGTTTTTATTTGGAATAAGAGAGTTCTGGAGATGAATGGTGATGGTTGTATAACAATGTGAATGGACTCAGTGCTCCTCAAAACACAGTTAAAACAGCCGATTGTATGTTATATATAATTCACAACAATGAAAAGTAATAATGAAAATAAAAGTAGATACTAAAGAAACTACAGAGTATAAAGATAATATTAATCACTTGAATTTTTTTTTCTTTTTTTGGTATTGTGGATTTAATTCAGGGGCACTCAACCACTGAACCACATCCCTAGCCCTATTCTGTATTTTATTTAGAGACTGGGTCTCACTGAATTGCTTAGTGCCTCCCTGTTGCTGGGGCTGGCTTTTAACTTGCAATCCTCCTATCTCAGACTCCTGAACTCCTGGGATTATAGGCGTGAACCACTGCGCCTAGCTAATCACTTGAAGTTTTTTTTTTTTTTTTTTTTTTTTTTAACTGAATTTATTTTTAAACAAGTTGCCTAATTAAAAAAAATTTTTGAACTTGTAATATTTTAGAACATTTTAAATGCACAAATAATTTAAGATTTCAATAGCACCACTGAAATAGTAAAAATGAAATAATTTGCAGTAAACTTGAATTTATTAAATTTAATAAATTTAATATTATTGAATTTAATAAATATTGCATTTAATAAATTCAAGTTTACTGCAAATTATTTCACTTTTACTATTTTTTGCAAATTCACAACATCAACGAATCTCAATCAACACACCTTTTCAACACACAAACACACAAAATCTCAATCAACACACAAACACACATTTACTTTTGTTTTTCCCTCATGGAAATTGTTGATATAACTAGATCAATTACTTTGTTTTTTAAAATATGGGAAGGCACTAAGTTCATTCTTTCACACTTCATAACAGTTCACATAACAAGGTGGATCTACCTGAATATGATCATAGCATTTAGTATCTCTAAGAACAAAGAAAATTTACTGGAAATTAAATTACCTGCTGGTTCATTTCTTTTTACTTCCCACTGGTTGAAGAGATAATGAAATAGTTTCAACTACCCGAATAAATAGTTTTACCCAGTTAAATGAATGGAGTTGGAGAATACAGTGCTAAGTGAAGTCAGCCAATCCCCCAAACCCAAATGCCAAATGTCTTCTCTGTTCCAAGGATGCTGATTCGTAGTAGGCTTGGGGCGGGGGCATGGGAGAATTAGACGAACTCTAGACAGGGGAGATAGGGGGCAAGGGGGCAAAAAAAGAATGATGGAAAGAGATGAACATCACTACCCCAAGTACATGCATGAGGAGGACATGAATGGTGTCAATACACTATGCATACAAGCAGAGACATAATAAATTGTGCTCTGTGTGTGTAACATAAATTGCACTGCATTCTGCTGTCATGTATGACAAATTAGAATTAAAAAAAAATGCAAAAGGGAATTAAGTTCAGAGCTACTGCAAAAACATCAAACGCAGAGCATCATGGGGAGGCCAGTGGAGCTGAGAGTCCTGTCTCACGTCCTGCAGAGGCCATCCGAGTGATCCAGGCCGATTCACCCATCATCGTCTTTGGGAGGAGAACCAGAAGAAACCACTCACCTTGGTCTACCTACACTATGGCTGTAACCTTGGAGAGCACTACAATTCGGTGCAGCCACTCGAGGCTGGCGCTGTGGGTGGTGCAGTTCCCCGATTCTTCTAGGCCTTTCTGCCGGCTGCAGAGCCCTGTGGACGCCATTGCCGCAGCTACTGCCTCATCTCCTCAGTAGGCTTATTATTATTATTACTATTATTTTCTATTTGGTTCTTTTTTTTTTTTTTTTTTCACTCCTCATTTTACTGAATAGGCACCTCCCACCGCCGCTTAGCCCTTGGCCTTCTGACCTTCCTGTGGTTCCTTCGTGGATTCCTTCATGCGGTGGGAGATGGAGACTGATGAGGGAATGTCTCATTTTACTACATGAGAGAGAGAAGTTGATAAGCTCTGAACTCTTTTTGCCCATGTAGGACTTTATTTCCCTCTCCTACTGAGAGTTGGTAGTGTTTCAAAGAGTTTGGGATAAAAATGGGAACTTGTTGTGGCTGGGGTTGGGGCTCAGTGGTAGAGCGCTGGCCTAGCACGTGGGAGGCTCTGGATTTGATCCTCAGCACCACATAAAAATAATAAAATAAAGGTATTGTGTCCAACTACAACGTATATGTGTGTGTGTGTGTGTGTATGAACTTGTGTTTTCATACATTCTTAACTCGGGATAAATAAGTTCAGTAGAATAGCTCCACATCTTCGGATTTTCCTATGTGTCTGCTGGGTTAGTTAGGTAAAGGAATTTATGTGATCAGATTCCTTTGTGAATATCTTTTGCTGTATTTTTTGGGGGAAAATGGTCACCAACTGTTCTTGTTGGGTTGGGGTTTTGTTTTGTTTATGTTAGGCTATGAGGCAATGTCTCAGGTTATGAAGTAGAGTTCCAATAGTAATTTTTTTTTTCATTAAAACTTGTGGGTCTGAAAATTTTTGTTGCTGAAATGTTCGCTAAATTCTAAATAATAGCATTTGTAAAAAGGTAAATGTGTTAAATATAAAAATTAATTTAGATAAACCAATAGACGGTGTGGTTCACTTGAAGTTCTAAAACTAGAAATAAATTATTAAGAATTTGATACTTATTTTTCTGTCTCTCTTCCACTTTTTTTGGGTGCTGGAGAGTGAACCCAGGTCCTCCCACATGCTAGGCAAGTTTTTACTATGGAGCTACCTCCCTAGCCCTATTTTGTCATTTTAACTGGTGTGTTTGAATTTCTAACGACTAGGAAATCATGCTATTTTGTATTTTTAAAACAAGGGATGGGAACTAGCAACATTGAGCACTGTATATGTCACTTTCACTAACTCAATTTTATCATCTACAAAAACTACTGTAAAGTAGGTTTCATATTCCCATTGTCCAGAAGAGGAAACTTAGAAAACAATCTCCACACTATAGGGGAGGAGAAATCTTTTTTTTTTTTAAAAACACATTGCTAGGTTTACACCTTGCTAGGTTTACACAAAGGCAAGATCAACAAGAGCAAAGTACACAAATTTATTTAATACAAGTTTTTTTGTGACACAGGAGTTTCTAAATTGAAGACCCAAAGAGACATGGAAACTTGTATTTTTAAATGATTTCTATGCTGAGATCAATGAAGAAGTGAGTAGTTGTGAAGTACGCTTGGATGAAGGGAGTACTTCCAGGGGGTAAATGCGGGTACTTAACAAGGCCAGTTTGTTCAGATTCTTCTCCTTAGCTCCCTGTCTTCAGAGAAAAGGTTGTTCCTCTCCTCTGAGTACAGAGAGGAACCTCTGGCTTCTGCCAGGAAGGATGAGGGGTAGGTGAGGAAGACCTTTCTTCTCCTGTTTTCTCAGATGCCAAGGCAACACACATTTGGAGATAGTGTGTCCTGAGACCCATTATGATCATAGAAATGCATTAGGATCATAGAAATGGCAATTCTCCTTCTCCTCCTCCTCCTCCTCCTCCTCCTCCTCCTCCTTCTCCTTCTCCTTCTTCTTTTTTTTTAAGTAATGGCAATTCTATGTGTTCACAAGACCCATCTTCTATTCAGGATTCTACAGTGTCTGTAGCATTGGGAGCCAGACTGGAGAATTCAGAGACCCAGTTTACATTTCATTTTGCAAAGCAGGAAATTTAGGCAGAGATAAAGTGAGTGGTTTACATTTTATAAACTCCAATTCTCCATTTTTATAAATATGGGATATGGCTCTTAAGAGGGGCAGCAGCAAATTCTCCAGAGTGCCTTGGTGAGGTGCCTGGGCACCTATAGCTCTTTAATAAAGCATGATGGATGGCCTGGAGCCAGCTGTCTCTTGGAATTGTACCCTCCTCTGGGCATAAGGCAAATCAAAGTGTTTTCTTTGCTCAAAAGTGCTGAGGACTTGGGTAATGCCAAACTGGAATGTTCTGTTTGTTTTGGTCCAGAGTCTTTCATGAAGATGGAGGTGGGGATGGGAGTGGCCAAGCACACCATATGGCAATCCTGCCAGCTAGTGGCCACAGGAGGTATGGGCCTAAGCCCACCCCCCTTCTTGGGTTGACACAGAGGGATTTGAGTTTACCATCTTGCTTTAAACCTGGGAAGGAGAAAGGCCCAGAGAGAAATGATATGTCCAAGGTGTTGATGCCAAGGGCGTCAGCATTAGAATTCTGGATTTTAGATCACAGCTCTTCTAAGACATTTATTATGCACCTTCACAGCTACAACTATCGTGAATAATCATTTCTACTTTGTACAGCAGTTCTTCAGTGGAGAAATTTTATTGATGAGCCCAGAGAGATATTACTTGTGCAAGTTTACAGAGCCACATGGGAATAAAACTGGGATCCACCCTAATGAGTTGAGTTCAACAAGGCCAGAGTATTAAGTCCTCTCAGTGTATTAGTAGATTAAACTATTTTTGTCCTTTTCAAAGTGTCCTCCAGAGACTAGGTAGACAGTTAATGCTTATTTTTGATAAGTACATATAGAAAAACATTGTCTGGATCCTGCTTAAACTGTTTAAGTTAAAAAAAAAACACCATAAAAGAAGTGCATTGAAGAGTGACATAGAATTTAAAGACAATGATCCAATAATAAAAGACAGCTAAAGAAAACAAACTGCCTGAGTAACAATATGGGAATACTTTGAAAAACTGTAAAAAATCCATTTGAGTCAGAATCTGAATGTAGATTGTAGTCTGGGGAATTGTGAAATAATATGCACTAGTTTGTGACCTGTTGCAAAGGACTTGGAAAACGAATTTGTTCCTTCTCCTGAGAACTCAGAAGCAGAGTCAAAGGTTTGGGGGAATTTTAGCATACTGGAGCACAGTGTGGAAGTTAGATTTTTAAAACATCATGCAGGATGGATTATAAAGGAATATGATTTAAAAGGAGAGAATACGATTTATAATGGGAGAGGAAGGAATGGGGGGTATATAATGTTAAGAGGGGTGTCTAGGGAGACAGAGGGCCAGGACTTGGGGATATATTGTTTGTTATAGAATTATAAAAATAGCAAAGTTTTAAGAATATGCTTTTATTTATTTATCAATTTATATATTTTTGTAGTACTCGGGGTTGAAGCCAGGGGCACCCTACTACTGAGCTACATTCACAGCCCTCTCCCTCTTTTAAACATTTGTTTTTTAAATTTTACAGGGTCTTGCTAAGTTGCCCAGGCTGGCCTTGAACTTGCCATTCTCTAGCCTTAGCCTCTCTGAGTCACTACCAATCTATTCTTTGTCACTGGTATTGTCTACAATTAACCACCTACAAATGAAGGCAGTTTTTAAAAAATTTTTTAATTTTTAAAAAATTTCTTACATACATGACAATATATATATATTTTAATTTCTTACATACATGACAATAGTGAAGGCAGTTTTTTAACCTCTCGAAATTTTCTTTCTAACTGTTGTTTAAGAGAGTTTCTTTGGATTTGATCTATTCTTGTCTTTGGATGTGAAGTTTAGAAGGGGAAGAAAAAATTCTGGAGCTCCTCTGGAGAGAGTAATAGATGGACCACACTAACCTTGAAAAGTGACCAGGTGGAGGATTAACTTTGAGTTCCCCACACAAAGACTAAGGGCTTTGAAGAACCTACCTCATGTAATTTTCAGGACAGCCTTGCAGAATGCCTATCAGGACCCTCCCATTTAACAATGAGGAAACAAGAACTCAAGAGAGCTGAAGTGATTTTCCTGACATCATTAGTATGTAGAAGAGATGTAACAGAATTCAATCTGGCAAGCTCTGAATCCTGAGTTCTTTGTACTCTTATTGAGAAGTGGGAAACAGAGAAGTGGGAGAAGAGCAAAGATATGGAGACACATCCACAATTTTAGGATTGGGAGATTAAGAGAATGAAACTAAAGCAGGATGATGAAGTGGCTTGTTGAAGAAAGATTTGGTTTTGGACGTAACCGCCTTAAGTGGATATTATGCAGATGGAGCTATCAAATAGGCAGTTGCTAATATAAAAATGGGGCTTGGAGAATTTGGAGCAAGAGAGGTACATTTTGGGGAAAATATATGAGAGGATATTGAGGGGTAAGACATAGAACAATGGCTCTCAATCCTTTGCCCTTAGTATTCCTTTGTCTGGTCAACTACTAAGAATAGTTCATTAAACCTATACATTGCTTACTTCTGAAATTTTCCACTTAACATTTTCCTTTTTTAAATTATTTATTTATTTATTTTTAGTTGTAGTTGGACACACTTTTATTTATATGTGGTGCTGAGGATTGAACCCAGGGCCTTGCACGTGCTAAGCAAGTACTCTACCACTGAGCCAAAACCCAAGCCTCCAAAGAATAGTTCATTTTGTGGCTTTGCCACAGAGTCACAGAGTATGTCCATCTTAATTTATAAATGCCATAAAAGGTGCACTGAACATAACCATGGAGGAAGGGCAAAGGGAAGAGATGGACATATTGCTCAAGAGAAAAAGATGGATTTCTCTAATATACTTGCCAAGAGGGAGTTCCCAAAACACAGTTCCAAAGAGCTAGTATTACTAGCAGCACTCTCTATACAGAGGCAGTCTAGTGCCCCTCCCTCCTCCCTGCCCCTCTCTTTTTTTCTCTCTTCCTTTCTTCCCCTCTCCCTCCCTTCCCCCTCTCTTTCTTTGAATCAAGGGATGCTTAACCACTGGGACACATCTCCAGCCATTTTATATTTTTATTTAGAGACAGGGTCTCACTGAATTGTTTAGGGCCTTGCTAAGTTGCTGAGGCTAGCTTTGAACTCAAAATCCTCCTGCTTCGGCCCCCTGTGCCTCAGTTACAGGTGTATGCCACTATGCCCAGCCAGTGCTACCATTTTGATATATAATTTCCATATATTTCTGAGTTATTTATAAACATAGACGCTCCCCAAGCCATGTTAGCACAAGCTATGCACACAGTTCTGTCCCTTGCTTTTGTTCTTAGCCTTTTCTTTTGGAGATTTCTTTATGTCAGTGTAGCAAGAACTGCCTCTTTATTTCTGAGTACTGCATAGTGTCTTAACTTTCATTCCAGAGGAAGTTCCCTTTAGAAGTATTACTGAAATATATTTATTGATTACAATAACACTGCAACAAATGCTTGAAAATAGGAAACAATCCAGGAAAACAGGAACATGAAGATTTAGAGGAAAGGTATCACTGTGTTATGGTGTAGATGCAGTATACCCCCAAAACTCACAGGTAAGACAATGCAAAAAAGTTTGGAAGAGAAATGATTGGGATATAGTCTTAACCTAATCAGTGAATTAATCCCTGATGGGATTAACTGAGGTGGTAACTGGAGGAAAGTGGGGTGTGGCTGGAGGAAGTGATTCATTGGGGGCACACCTTTGGTGTAGGTAATTTGGATCTGGTGAGTGGAATCTCTCTCTGCTTTCTGATCATCCTGTGAGCTGCTTCCCTCTGCTATACTCATTCATGATGTTGAGCTCCCTAGGAATAGAGCTGGCTGTCTATGGATGGAGACCTCCTAACTGTGAGCCTTAAATAAACTTAATAACTTAAAGAAACTCTTCTACAGTTGTGTTGTTTAGGTTTTTCAGTTACAAGAGCAAAAATTATGACTAAAACACACTGTAATTTTTACCAGGAATTAAAATAAAATTGAAAGAAAACTCTCTTCTAAAAAGAATAAAAGCAGTTCTATAGTTTCTTGGTTTAACTTTTTTATTTTTTGGAAGATCTATGCAGTGGTGAAAGAGGTGTGTTAAAGTCACCCAGAATTATTGTGTTGTGGTATATTTGACTCTTGAACTGGAGAAGGTTTGTTTGATAGACATAGAAGTTCCATTGTTCGGGGCATATATATTTATAATTGTTATGTCTTGTTGATGTTTGGTTCCTTTAAACAGTATGAAATGTCCTTCTTTAAGCTTTTTGATTAAGTTTGGCTTGAAGTCTACTTTATTTTATTTGAGGATGGAAACACCTGTTTATTTCTGTAGTCCATGTGAGTTGTATGTTTTTTCCCTACCTTCCACCTTCACTCTGTGGATGTCTTTTCCTATAAGTTGAGTCTCCTGACGGCAGCATATTGTTGGGTCTTCTTTTTAAAACCCAATCTGCCAGACCATATATTATTCTACAAAGCAACTTTTAGTAAATATAAAAAAATAGAGACACAACCCTGTATACTATCAGATCATAATGGAATGAAATTAGAAATCAATTAGTCTCCAACACCTGGAGACTAAATAATATGCCAATGAATGAATAATGGTTTGCAAAAGACATCAAAGAGGAGATTAAAAAAATTCTTAGAGGTAAATGAAAACATTGATACAATACATTGAAATCTCTGGGACACTATTAAGGCAGTACTAAGAAGAAAGTTTATTGCATGGAGTTTATTCCTTTAAAAAGAAAAAGTCAACAAATAAATGACCTAAATTACATCTCAAAGCCCTAGAAAAAGAAGAATAAATAAACAGCAAAAGCAATAGAAGAGAGGAAATAATTAAAATTAAAATAATTAAAATCAGAGCTGAAATCAAGGAAATTGAAAAAAGAAACAATTGAAAAAATTTACAAAACAAAAAGTTGGTTCTTTGAAAAACAATAAAATGGATAGGCCCTTAGCCATGCTAATGGAGAGAGAGAGAAAACTCAAATTACTAACATCCATGATGAAAAAAAAAGTATCATGATGAACACTACAGAAATACAGAAGATAATTAGAAATTATTTTAAAATTTGTACTCCCTAAAATAGAAAATATTGAAGTCATTGACAAATTTCTAGAGTCATATGATTTGCCTAAACTGAATCAGGATGATATACACAGGTTAAACAGATTAATTTCAAGCAATGAAATAGAAGACACCATCAGAAGCCTATTAACTAAGAAAAGCCTAGGACTAGATGAATAAACAGCTGAATTCTACAAGACCTTTAAAGAAGAACTAATACCAATACTCTTCAATTTATTTCATGAAGTAGAAAAAGAGAAAACACTTCCAAACTCATTCTATGATGCCAATATCACCCTGATTCCAAAACCAAAGACACATCAAAGAAAGAAAACTTCAGACCAATATCGCTAATGTACATAGATGCAAAAATTCTCAATAAGGTTCTGGAAAATTGAATACAAAAACATCAAAAAGATCATTCACCACGATCAAGTGGGGTTCATCCCAGGGATGCAAGGTTGGTTCAACATATGAAAGTCAATAAATGTAATTCATCACATCAATAGATTTAAAGATAATAATCATATAATTATCTCAATAGATGCAGAAAAATTATTCAACAAAATATAGTACCCCTTTATGTTCAAAACATTAGAAAAACTAGGGATAACAGGAACATATCTCAACATCGCAAAAGCTATCTATGTTAAGCCCCAGGCCAAAATCATTGTATATGGAGAAAAATCAAAAGCATTCCCTCTAATAACTGGAACAACACAGGGATGCCCTCTTTCACCGCTACTATTTAACAGAGTTCTTAAAACTACTCACTGTAGCCAGAGTAATTAGACAGACAAAAGAAATTAAAGGGATACAGATAGGAAAAGAAGAAATTACTCTAGCCAGAGTAATTAGACAAAAGAAATTAAAGGGATACAGATAGGAAAAAGAAGAACTCAAAGTATCACTATTTGTGGACGATATGATTCTATAATTAGAAGATCCAAAAAATTCCACCAGAAACTTCTAGAATTAATAATTGAATTTGGCAAAGTAGCAGAGTATAAAATCAACACTTATAAGTCAAAGGCATTTCTATATATCAGTGACAAATCCTCTGAAAGAGAAACTATAAAATTACCCCATTTATAATAGCCTCAAAAAAAAATCAACTTAATAAAAGAGGTGAAAGACCCCTACAAAGAAAACTACAGAATGCTAAAGAAAGAAATTAAAGAAGACCTTAGAAGATGGAAAGATCTCCCTTGTTCTTGGATAGGCAGAATTAATATTGTCAAAATGTCCATACTACCAAAAGCACTAGATATATTTAATGCAAGTCCAATCAAAATTCCATTGACATTCCTCATAGAAATAGAAAAATATTTCTATTTAAAAAATTTTTAAATAAAAATAAAAATTTTTAAATATTTCTATTTAAAAATGCAATTTATCTAGAAAAATAAAAGACCCAGTATAGCTAAAGAAATCCACAACAAAAAGAAGGAAGCTGGTGGCATCACTAAACAAGAGTTTAAACTATACTACAGAGTAATAGTAACAAAAATGGCATGATATTGGCACAAAAAGAGACTTGTAGACCAATGTACAGACTAGAGGACACAGAGACAAACCCACATAATTAGTTATCTCATACTAGACAAAGTCACCAAAAACATATATTGGAGAAAGGATAGCCTCTTTAACAAATGGTGCTGGGAAAACTGGAAATCCATATGCAGCAAAATGAAATTAAGCCTCTGTCTCTCACCATGCACAAACTCAACTCAAAGTGCATCAGGGACCCAGGAACTGAACCAGAGACCCTGCTCCTAATAGAGGAAAAAGAAGGCCCGAATTTCCATCATATTGGATTAGACCCCTTCTTCCTTAATAGACTCCTATAGTGTAAGAAATAAAATCAAGAATCAATAAATGGGATGGATTCAAACTAATAAGTTTGTTTTCAGCAAAAGAAACAATCTGTGAGGTGAACAGAGGGCCTACATCTTGGGAGCAAAGTTTTACCTCTCAGACATCAGATAGAACACTAGTCTCTAGGGTATATAAAGAACTCAAAAAGCGAAACACCAAAAAAAACAAATAACCCAATCAATAAATGGGCCAAGGAATTGAACAGACACTTCTTAGTAGGTGATATACAATCAATCAAAAAATATATGAAAAAATGTTGAACATTTTAGCAATTAGAGAAATGCAAATCAAAACTACTCTAAGATTTCATCTCACTCCAGTCAGAACGGCAGCTATTAAGAATACAAACAACAAT
Source organism: Callospermophilus lateralis (assembly GCF_048772815.1). Taxonomy (NCBI): domain Eukaryota; kingdom Metazoa; phylum Chordata; class Mammalia; order Rodentia; family Sciuridae; genus Callospermophilus; species Callospermophilus lateralis. The sequence goes on along the minus strand of NC_135311.1, from coordinate 89,257,736 downwards.
AAGTGTTGGCAAGGATTTGGGGAGAAAGACACACTCATACTCTGCTGGTGGGACTGCAAGTTGGTGCAGCCAATATAGAAAGCAGCATGGAGATTCCTTGGAAAACTGGGAATGGAACCACCATTTGACCTAGCTATCCCACTCATTCTTCTAAACCTAAAGGATTTAAAAGCAGCATACTACAGGGATACAGCCACATTTTCAATGTTTATTGAAGCACAATTCACAATAGCTAAACTGTGGAAACAATCTAGATGCCCTTCAGTAGATGAATGTAGAAAGAAACTGTGGTATATATACATGATGGAATATTATTCAGCAATAAAAGAGAATAAAACCATGACATTTGCAGGTAAGTGGATGGAGTTGGAGAATATAATGCTAAGTGAAGTAAGCCAATCCTCAAAAAATAAAGTCTGAATGTTTTCTCTGATATAAGAAGGCTTATTCCTAGTGGGGTTGGGAGGGAGAGCAAGGAAAGATTAGATGAACTCTAGATAGGGCAAAGGGGAGGGAGGGGAAAGACAGGAGTAGGGGGTATAAAAAAGATGGTGAATGAGAGGGACATCATTACCTTAAATACATGTATGAAGACACGAATGGTGTGAATATACTTTCTATATCACAAGAGATATGAAAAATTGTGCTCTATATATGTAATATGAATTGTAATGCATTCTGCTTCATATGTAACACATTAGAATAAAAAATTTTTAAAAAATGTCACTTCTTATTCAGTCCATTATAACATGGCATGCATTCAAAGGAAGATTAATTGAGAGAAACAACAAAGCCAATTTCTAAGATGACTTGTGAATCTAAATATTCTCAACTAAGAAATGCAGAAGAAAGCAACAATTAGTCTTGTTATATGGGAAGTGGTTACTAATGTTTAGAGTCAAAGCACAAACATCTTCCAACTGCTGTTTTCATGGCATTTCATCTCTGACCAGTTGCATTGTTTATTCCGAATACTGTTCAGTCTATCAGATACCTTTTGAGTGCTCCGCACCTGTCTCTGAGGAGTTTGGCCATTTGTTCCAGCCCTCACCACTGAGAAACCAGTGATGCATCACGGGTACCAGTTCCACAGGAGAACAATCTGACATCTTTTTGCCTTATGCCCTCCCTGCATGCCTTTTACCTTCTGTTCTATAAACACTGAGGTGCAAGACTGTCCAGACATGCTCAGGGCTTGTGTGTGTACAACTCCAGTGTATACAGGGAAAGAATAAATCTTTAATCAACAGGAGATGGAGCCCATCTGGATGGACTGTTTGATGAAGCAGTTTTTCCACATGTCCTCTTGGTGAAAGGCTTTGTAAGCAGTAGGAATCAGTGGTGTTTAATACCAAGATGTGACCAGCTTGGTAATGCATCTTCTTATATTGGCTTTCATTTTTTCCCTGCCTCACTCTCCTTTTGCTGTCATGCTTACTCTCTAGGCTGTATTTTAGAATAAAATATTCTTGGCATCTTGTTCTGCTTTCTGGGGACTTAAGGTTAAGGCAGTTATCAGTTGTTCAATGAATATTAAGAACTATGAGAAAGCTCAAAATGCATTCTTTGTTTATATTTTTATTTTAATATTTAGTATTCCCTAGTGTAATCTATTTTTACTTTCAATCATACCAATAAAGCCCACCCATAGTTTATTTGTATATTGTAAAGCATTTCCAGGTAGAAAAGGTCTGGCTAATTCACAAGACAATGAAGAGGACTGTACATGGTTTCTGTCTACTCTAGATGTCAGTCTTCCCAGATCCCCATTAATACCACAGGAGTTCCTATTAAAATGAAAAAATTAACTTAGCCCACATTGTTTAACATGAATTAAACACAAACAACAACAACAACAAAAAATCTTTACAGCAATCTGATGCACTTTCCAGAGAATCTTTAAAAAATACAAAATGAAATAAAATAAAATTTTGGATGTGTCTTGTATGTTGCTTTGGCCCCATGTATTGAACCTATTTTTGCCAATAATCCATAGTCTAGACCTCTGTCAATGCTTAGAGCTGGGTTTAAGTACCCCATCTTTATCAAGGAGGCTTTGATTTTTCTTAAATGTTCATCACATCCTGCCTGTGTTAATCTCAGAAATTATGCTCACCTCTAAAAGACAGTTATCCTTTATTTTCATTACCCAATATCTATTTGTCCTTTTTTGGCAAAGTTCTCTGATTTTGAGGGGGGTGGGTATGTCCTTTAGCAATGAACTTCCTCTATGTAGGCCTCAGGCCCCAGGCTCCAACTCCATATTTCATCACCACAAAAAAATGCCTCAGAGTTGGGCATACAACTAAATCCAGATCATAAATGCTAAGGAGACTTGATTTTGAAATGTTTGGAAAGAGAATTTCCTCTTCTTCTAAATTAGGTCTTGCAGTGTTATCCTGAAGCTGCCGGAAGCCACCATGCAAAGTCTGAGATGAAGTTAGTGCAGGGGAAATTGATGAGAGTGATGGGTCCACTACTGAGTGAGACCATTGGTGAAGGTAAACCTTCTTGTAGGTTTTACAGCTGCATAGCCAAGAAGTTACCTTTTTCTATTTAAGGTAGATTGAGTGGGGGCTTTTGAATATCTTGCAACCAGAAGATTTAGAATTGGTAAACTAATTCTGAACTCATAGTCTTGTCCCAAAACTTGATTCACTCTTGGCATTTTTTTAAAATATATTTTTTTAGTTATAGATGGACAGATTACCTTTATTTTATTTATTCATTTTTATGTGGTGCTGAGGATCAAACCCAGTGCCTCACACTTGCTAGGCAAGTACTGTATCATTGAGCCACGACCACAGCCCCACATTCTTGGCATTTGTTATTTTAGTAAATGCTTCTGTGAACCATCCAGTTAGGTCAGCTAGAAGTCTTGGAATTATTGTGACAGCTTAATTTTTCACAAACCCCGTACCTAGTCTACCAATGGGTTTTAAATATTTTTACCACTTATTTCTTGTTTGTTTGTTTATTTATTTATTTATGGAACCATGGATTGAACTCAGAGGCACTTGATCACTGAGCTGCGTCCTCAGCCCTATTTTGTATTTTATTTAGAGACAGGATTTCACTGAGTTGCTTAGCGCCTCACTTTTATGGAGGCTGGCTTTGAACTTGAGATCCTCTTGCCTCAGCCTCCTGACCTGCTTGGATTACAGGCATGTGCCACTGCACCCAGCATACTTATTTCTTAAATCTACTTTATTCCATATTCAACATTCTAGTTCAAGATAACTTCATCTGCCATCCGGGTGGCTGCTGCTGCTACTGCTGCTGCTACTACTACCACAGAAATCACTTTTAAATATATCTGAATTTTTTTTCATAAATTCTCTGATATATTCTCCATTCTTCACCCAGGATTTTTTGAAATTATAAATCCAGTCATCTCAATTCTGATTTAAACCTTACAGTTATATTTAGGTTAATGAAAACTCATGAGACCTGATTCTCATCCATCTCTTTAGTTTTAAGTGATAGTAAAAGTCCATACTCCCATCACTGAAACACTGTACATGTTGATTCTTCTACCTGGAATGGGCCTCTCTTCTTTTCAGATCTCAGCTCCAAGCCATTTTCTCAGAAGAACCTCCCCTGGATGCCATGATTAGGTCAAAGAATATTACTATAGCCTTTCCTATACCTGTGTGCTTGGTTTGGAATCTGCCACAAATTAGGAACCATTCTTTTCTTGATTACATTTCTATTCTTTTAGCATGAATGAGATGGTTAAGACAGAAACCAGTAAAATGAGTTCATGAAATCTTTTTTTAGTCATTAAAAATAATGTTCAAATTATTCTTTGACATTACCTGCCCTGCAGTCTGTCTGACAATGGCCTTCATTCCCAGAGCAGGGGTTGATGGAAGAAACATGTGTTGAATGGTGAGTTAGTTCTTTCAAGAGGCTTTCTGTCTTATGACATAATCCCTTTCTTACATGATGCCTTTTGCCATTAGGACCTCACTAGTGGCCAGATCAGTGAGTCACCTAACTGAACTTTCAGCTAAATAAAGTTCTTTTCATCATAGGTACCCATTCTCAAGTGTTTTATTATAGTAATAAAAAATGGACTAATTCATGGTTCTTTTGGCAAAAACCTTCTCCTGCCCATCTTTTGACATCCCTATTGTGATTTCATTGTTTATGACTTTCAGAAGGATATGATCTAGGTATGACCAGTAGCCTGGGGGCTGAGGCTTGCTTTCTTTTGGATAACTTTGCTGTTATCCATTCCTTCCTTCAAAGTTCCTTCCCTCAAGTTCTGGTAGCAAACCATGAGGCTCAGCAGACAAGAAATTAGCAAGCAAGGATTCAAGTTCTACTCTCTGCCCAATGGGGCCCCTCACCTACACAAGCCAGTGAATGTTCATGCAACAAACTTTAGTGTCCAGGAAGTTAAATCTGATCCCAAGAGAACTTTCACTATTCTTTGGCTCATTTTGATTTTTCTCTCTTTTCTCCTAGCAAGGGGACAGAGGCTAAGAAGACAAATTGTTCTCAATTTGCTCAGATCTTTTTCTTTTGATCTTATACTGGTTAAGTTCTTCATCAAACTTGATCTAAGACATTTTGGAGTGGGTATGGGGATAGCCAGAAAAGGAAAGAAGTAACAGCATTACATAGCTGTCACTACTTAAACATGTCCCTTGCAAGGCAGGTGTAGTGTAGTCTCTACCATGAATCTGAATTATGCAGTTTTAATAAGGTAAGAGTTGTAGTATGTTTTGAATAGTGCCTGGACACAGTAAATAATCATTAATATTTGATATTATTTCACATTGATTATAAAAATTTGGTTGAAAATAACAATTTTATTATGTAAAGATCTTATAATATATACTTCTTGATACTCCAAGCAAAATTAACAATTTATCAAGCAATTATTTTGCTCAAAATGGCAAAAGAAAGCATTATATTATATTTATAATTATAAAAAACCCATAAAATTCTGATTTACTGGGAAATCCATAGGCATAGAATAAAGAGGCAGGGGTATGTTGGGGAACTATTTCAATGTCATCTGCTTGCTTTCTAGTGCTCTGCTTCCCTATGAAATTTCTCCTTAGCCCCTTTGGAGTATCTCTAGCTCAGCAGTCAATGACTTTATGTGAAAATAATGAAAGTTTTCTCCACATGTAGAGCCCTTGGACGAAACAGTTTTTACTCTGTCTGTTCTGATCTGCATCAGCATGTGCATTTCATATGAGTTGAGTCATTGTGGTTTCACTGGGTTGTAATTCCCAGGTCTTTACACTATCTGATATCCAAGTAACATGGCACTTTTCCCCCAGTTTTCATAATGGTGTGAGTTAAAATGAGTGATCATTAAAATCCCATTGCAGGATAGTTCCATATCTTAAGTACTAATAGTATTTGTACTTCCAGATAATCTTTTATAGTAGGGATTAGCAAACTGCTGTCTATCCTCTGTTTACATAAATAAAGTTGTTTTATTTTTTTTTTACCATAGCTATGCTTATTCATTTTGTGTTGTCGTTGACTGTTTTTGCACAGTAGTGGCAGTTTAATAGTCATGATACAGATCACAGGGCCTATAAGTCTAAAATATTTTCTATCTACCATGTGATTATTTCTGCAAAAGAGTGTCCACATCCAGGACCCACAGGGTAAGCTTCTCAGAACTTCGCTCAGGGGCAAATCTTTGGCTGTTTCTGAAGAGGAGTATAACTGTTTTCTAGATTATTCCTATTGGGTTATATAAGCAAGGATTATATATAAGCACAATCAGTATTATGGAGAGACCTACCATCCTCTGTCCATGAATCCACTGCAACTTCCTTCCTAGGTATGACTTTTAGGACCCAGTTCCCTCCTACTTTGGGGGTTATATTAAAGAGTCGCTATCAGTTTGAATGGGATGGAGAGAAGAGTGATTATATTTTCCCTTTTATCTATACTTTGCCTGAAGTTCTGTAGTCAGCAGACTCTCCTCTCAGCTTTGGGGCTCAGCAATTATCCATGTTCTTTTTAATATTAATAGTCTGCATGGCAGGGGGCAGCTTTTGAAGTCTACCTGAATTTTGTAGCTGATAAAGTTCATCTATCTTTCACCTAAAAAAAAAAAAAATTGAGAATAGCCAACTTTGTCTCCTTCATGTTTTTTAACTTCTATTTTATAGTTTTCTTTTGTATATCTGGGCAGTTGTTTTGCAGATTTTCTTTTAAGTTTCTATTTTCCAGTTCACTAAATCTCTTCACTGCTAAGTCTAATTTTTTGTTTTTTAATTTTGTTTTTTTTTCTAGAATCTCTATTTGGCTTAGTTTTATATCTAGCTGGTCAATTCTGATACTCTTTCATTCCTTTGTCATATTGTCCAATACTCTTGTCTCTTAAAACATATTAGATATACTTTTTCAGTATTTTGGGGCTTATTATTCTAATATCTACTGTAAACCATCCCTTTTGCTATTTATTCTATCTGCCAATTTTTTCTTTCTTTCAATTGTTGTTGTTGTTGTTCTGGGGATTTTATTCAACTTTGATCCAACTTCCCATTCTAGTTTAGCTTTGGTTTTGTCTGTTCACTATCAGTGGCCCTTGGCACCTAGATTTTAGGTCACAAAGAAACAGCAAGTACCTTCAAGGAAAAGGGTGAGTCTAGTACAAACTTACATTTGTACCATCTTTGAGTAAGTCCATTCCTTCCCATCAGCTCAGTTACATCTTAGAAAGCTTTTTGATTTTTTTTTCAGTGATCAGGATGTAGCTCAATGGTAGAGTGCTTGCCTAAGATTCTTGACATCCCCAGCACCATAAAAAATTATTGCTTTAAAATATATTTTTCTTAGCTTTTTTTGATGTGCTGTACTAGAATGGGTTTCACTTAATGCTTATGTAGGTGCATTACCACAAATATTCATTCATTTAAAGGGCATTTTGTTTGCACTCAGATTAATATCTTACTTCTTTCTCCACATAATTTCTGTTCTCCATTTTTCCCATTCTCAGCCTAACTCAAGTCTTCTGAACCTTACATGTGGACTATTCAAGAACCTTGAGTGCATTCCCCACCCTTTACAATTCATCCTGAGTGTGGTAGCCAGACCTAGCTTCTTCTCAATTTACTTAAAAAAATTAAACACAAACAGTTAATAATAGCACGGTCATAGAAAAAAATCATCAGCAATCCAAGTAAGGGTAGTTACACTGGTACAGAAACTACATATGTAACACACACACACACACACACACACACACACACACACACACACACACACACGAGACAATCAGATAAGTACTATTCCAAAGCAGGTCCAAGGAATTAACTCAGATTAGATAAAGGAAAGATACAAGCTGACTGCATAGAAGAGGGGAGTTCTGGAGGCTTTACAGAGAAGATGGTCCCTCTATCAAATCTTGAAATAACAGCTATCCAAATAAAAATAGGTCAAGAGAAGGTAATCTGGGAAGAGAGACAGTATGTGCAAAGACCCCCATGTTTATGTTTATGTGTATAATAGCAAACACTTTAATAAAGCTGTAACATAAGTTTTCCAGTAATCCCAATGGAGGAAAAGTAGTTGAATTTGAATTTCTGTCTGCAGAAATACATAAGAGTAACACTTCCACAGTTCTTTCCTATATTTTATCATAGTTCACCAACCCAGCAGTTTGATAGACAGGTAGTCTTATGTCTAAGGAGTTGCTTTATTAATCACCTCGTTCAAGACAAGTTTGATGTGATCTTCTTGGCCACATCTTTCTGAATGGCATGAGTCTCTTCTTGCATGCTTTCCTGGGCAGATAGGGTAGGATAGTTGCCAAGACCAGGCTCCCAGCTTTGCTTTTTATGGTAGACCATGGCCAGAACTGCTGTACTGAAGCTTCAAACAGGCAGGCTGGCAAAGCAAGAACAAAAATATAGAAATTGGGATAGGGAACAATGACACAACCAGAGATTTTGAATCTAGAACCTAGTATTGAAATCTAAATAATGTGGTTTCTTCCCAAATGAAAAAGTAATAAAGGGAAAATTCACTGTTGTAAAACCTAGAAGCTAAGCACATCATGTGAGGTGCTGAAACCCATCCACTTTAGCATGCTCCCTAGAGAAAAATAGCTGTCACCAGGACACTAAAGAAACTAATGTTCTCAGCTTGTTCTAATGCATACCACTTACTACTCCCCCGCACCTGTGTGTGTGTGTATGTATGTATGTATGTGGTACTGGAAGTTGAACTCAACTGCACTCTACCACTGAGATACATCCCTAGCCCTTTTTATTTTTATTTTGAGACTAAGTCTTGAGTTACAATTCTCCTCCCTCAGCTTCTTAGTTAGCTGGAATTACAGGTGTGTGCCATTACTTGCTATTCAATGCAATAGTAAAACAATAAAATAACATTATCTCAGAGTTAACAGTATTGACAATTTAGACCTTGATCAGCCTTTGCATACCTTAATTATTTACAAACCATGATTCACTCATCTGTAAAATTGGATTGATTAAGGATTAAATGAAAAAATGATTACAAAGCGTTTGAAGGGGCTAGTTCATAGCAAGGATGAATTAAAGCTTGTATTACCATGTCACAGTCTCACGTGATCACCCACTCCATTAGTGCTACTTATTATGCAAAATTAAATTGTAATCATACTTATAACTTTTACTTTTTATTTGAGGCTTGAAGCTTTTGTGAATGGTCCAAGTTTTTCCTTCATAGCTATTTTTTTCCGTTGTTTTATATCACTCAACTTCTCTATTGAAAATCCCTCCATCTTCTCCATATTGGTTCATGGCTTTCCATCTTTACATTAGATTTAACCAAAAGTCTTTCTTTTCCTTACATGCAAATCCAGCCATTATGTTTCCCTTTTGCACCCTCATCCAAGCCACTCAGTGCATCAAGGCACCTCCTAATTGTTCTCCCTATTCATGTCTATACTGCCATTTGGTTTATGCTCAACACAGGAAAGTAATCTGTTAAGATAAAAAATTTATTCAATCCATCACTCCTTTGTTCAAACCATCAAATGATTTCCCATCTCAGTCAGAGTAAGTTCTCTTAATAGGATCTTTGAAGCTTTATATGACTTGAATTCTCCCTCATCTTCTATCCAACTCCCTGTTCACTACTCACATGGGCCTCCTTTCTACTCCTTGAAGGCATCAGCCAACTCTTAATTTGTTTCTTTGCACTTATTAATTTGCCCTTTGCCTGCTTATTCTTTTCCTTAGGTCTTTATTCAATTTCCATCTTCTAATTTTTTTTTTCCTGTAAATATTCAATATAGATATCCTGATTCATTTTTATTTCTTTATCCAAATTTCTACTTAATATTCTATCTTTTCTATTAGCAATTCTTATATGTTGACTACCCACTTCCAGTGCAATTTAAGTTCAAGGAAGGCAGAGATTATCTGACTCTGCTAATTACCCTGCTGTCACCTTTTCAGATATTAAATAGTAGGCATCCATTAAATATTTGTTGAGTGAATGAATTTGAGGTATGTAAACTGTTTTTGTTGTTTTCTTGGAAAGACTTCTGGTGTATTTATTATGTGTCTCCCTTACAAAGCTGTGATTCAAACTGAATATCCCTGGTTTCCTTTTGAACACAACGTTAGGTTAGGGACATTATCTTCATTGATAGGACACAGGATTTATTTTACTTAAGTTTGGAAATTAAGACTAAGCATCTCAATTGCCTTATTAAGATTCTTGATATACTTATCCATATTATGGCCTTTCATCAATGTCTCCCTAGCCTGGTGTTTGTGCTATGGAATGTATGTCTGAGTTCAAAAGCATAACTTTATCTATATGCAAATGCTATTGCTTAGATGTGGCTTTTCAAGATCATCTTAAGTTCTGGTGCCCTTGTGTAACTACTAACCATTTCAGGCATACAGTCTTTGATCAACATATCACTTGTACTCTACTCATCCAGTTGCAAAAACAGATATCTGCTTGCCCAACATTTCTCAAACTTGTTCCTTACCAAGATGAGGAAACTCAGAACCGGAAAATGAGTTGCTCCAGGTCTGCTAGAAAGTAGCAGATATGAATCTAGAGTTCTGGTTCAAGGTCCTTCCAACTATTGCATAATACATTCAGTATTTCTGTATTACCAAGCATAATATTTTGCAAGTCCTTAATAAACACTTTTATTATTGATTAATACACTTTGTCTTGACATCTCTGCAAAGTAAGTCTAATTTAGACCAGTGGCTCTCAATTGGGGCCAGTTTTGTCTCCAGGGAACATTTGTCAATGTCCGGAAATATTTTGGATTTCAGGAAAGGGATATGTTACTAGTGTGGGTGGAGGTCAGAGATAGTGCTCAATATCCTACAAAGCACAGAATAGGCCTCCCACAACAAAGAATTACCTTGCCACAAATGTGCTGAGATTGAGAAATCCTGACTTAGAACTTTTATTATTGATTTATAAGTAGTTAAGAGAAGGTCTAAAAATGTACCCAAGCAAGCTGATTAGTTTTCCTCTTTGGTTTCCTTGTTAATGGACCCAGCTTTTAAGTAAAATAAAAGAACACTTGAGTTATAAAAACAGATACACAAATAAAACCTTGTCAGCCTTGCTCCTTTTAGTACCTCAGTTTCTTGTCCTTATACAGAGAGGTAAGAGCCAAGCAAAACCCATGCTCCTGAACTGGGATAAAGAAAATTGTACTCATTACATATTCATGTTTGCAATGGCATTCTTCGCTTTAGAGATTCAGGGCACATCATTAATTAAAGCAATGAATTCCCCAGAAACAACACTAATTAAACCTCAAAATCAAAATAGCATAAAAAGGAAGATCTCATTTTTTACCTCATCTGAGCAGCTGAGAAAAATCATAGTTTCATCAAGTCACATGGGGAGGTATGGGTTTCATCAAGGAGGTGACTGGCCACCTTCATTTATGCTTTTCTGGATGCTTATTCCAAAAATGTGCCGTGACAGAGTTGCCAAGAAACAAATAGTGTGTTGGTAGTGGCAGTGCCCTCATTTCATGGTGTGTGCTTTATCTTCTGTAGAGAAGCATTTAGGAAGGCAGAGATCCACAGTCAACACAGACGACCTTGGCCTGCTGCTTCTTTGCTTGGTACTTGGTGCCTAGGCAACCTCACAATTTAACCCGTACATATTTGCTCATTACTTCCAGGTTGCCATTTTTCTCTTATTCCAGTAACTATGCTGAATGCTTTGCAAGCTTGATCCTTTTACAAACCTTTCAACAAAGCTCATCCACATTTCTAGTCTATAAAATCAAGATTTAGGGAAGCGTGTGAATCTGGGGCTCAAACCCAAGTCTTACTGTTTGTTTCAGATTCCCATGTTCCTCATCTGAATTATTGCTCAACTTCATAGCTAGATTCCTTTGTCTTGCTTCTGTTCATTCAGGCTCCATTCTGAAACCAGAATAATCTTTCTAAAATGCAAGTTCAGTCAGGTATAATGGTGCATACCTGTAATTGAAGCTACTTGGGAGGCTGAGGCAGGAGGCTTACAAATTCAAGGCCAGCCTCGGCATCTAAATGAGTCCCTGTCTCAAAAAAATATTTAAGCAAGTAAAAAAATTAAAAATAAAATACAAAAAAGAACATCCCTGGGTTCAATCTGTAGTACTAAAAAAAAAAAAAGAATTCAATTAAAGTATTAGCCATATTAAGTAGAAAGCAAGCTATACCTTCATATGTATGAACTAAACATTAGTTTGTAAAAAAGAAAAAAAGGTAATGAACAATCCTAAATGCTTGTGGAATGATTTCCTACCTATATGACTAAAATACTTTCTTTACTTCTATCATTTATGCTTTTCAAGTGGATTTCATTAGGTTTGACCATCTTACTGTAGTGAAGTTTATCATTTCCCCATTTCCCTTGTCAAGGAAATATAAAAATTTTCTTTTTTCAGTGCTCTTAATCACCTCAAATCATAGTTCATCCATTCCCTTTACCCTGAAAATTAAACATATATTCAGAGCAGAAACGTATTCATGTACCATAGGTTCCTCTCTCTGTCTCCTCGTTAGCTGATGATTTGACCCATTTGGTCCAGTCCCTCAGGAAATACTGCATTCAGGGACACATAGTCCTGAATTTCACTCTTTTAGTTGTCTATCTTAAAGGACAGAGAGGGGACTAGAGAGTATAGCTCATGACAACTCATTAAAATCTTCCATTGTCTCCCAAGTGATCAATAACTTTCCCCCTAATTCATGCCATGCTACCTCTGTCCTTTCTCTTTTTTTCAGCTGCTTCTTGCTCCCTCTTTTCTTTTGTACCTATCTGCCTGTGAGTTTGTGGTTCTCTTTGTTCTGTAGATAACCACTCTGCCAGCTTTTGTTGTTCCTGTAACTCCTACATTCTGGAATTCCATTACAGGAAATCTAGTAATAGTTTGCAACATCACTAGGGCAAGGCTTGTGTGAGAATAAGCCAAGTAAAAGTAATACTCTTCAGCTGGGATAAAGAAAATTGTGCTTCTTACATATTCAATTTCTTTACTTGCCTTTTATTTTATAAACAAAGCAGAATAAGAACATTTATAGTTTTGTAACTTGGGCCCATCACAATTAAAGTTCTTTTTTCCTTTGCAGAATAGGGCCCAAGATTCTCTTTGTAATTTTGGTGATGTGAGGAAGCTTAGAGATCAGGTAGTTCATATCTCTAATTATATAGATGAGGAAATAAGAGATATCCACACAAGTGTGACTTCCTACGGTCACCCTGTGGGTCAATGCCAGTGAAGCCAGGCTTTCAGATGAGGTTAGGACATCTTCTATCTCTCAAGACTGTCTTGCCTCATTCAGTGCATTGGCTTTGTAAACATATGCTAGATGAATGTGGAACCGAAAGGAAGAGATTTAATAAAATAAAGTTAGAGGATCCTCTTCCCTGCAAAACAGGAACTAGATAGAGGAGCAGGTAAGGTTGGTCTGCAGGTCTACTTAGTCTATTTTGCTTATAAGGTTTCATTATGGATTACATTGAAATCAAGTAATTTATTTTATCATACAATAAGCATTAAAAATAAGGTAAATATTTCATTCCAACCCCAAATGATCTTTTTCAGTTTTTACAAATTTATTTTTTATATATTTTATTGTTGTATATAATGGTGGGATTTGTTTTATAACAGTATAATTTGGCCAATATAATTCCCCAGTATTTCCCCCTCCCTCTGATTCTCTTGTCTGCTCATCCTTTTCCTCTTCTCTATTGATATCTTTAATTTTCATGAGATTTCCCCCTGACCCTATCACCTTTCTTTTCCCTTTTTTTCTCTAACTTCTTTTTTAAACTTTGCTATTTGTTTTTATTTTTAAAAACATGTCAGTATTTTTACTAAATATGAGTAATCTCTATTTATTTATTTATTTAAAAAATGAATGACAGCAGAATGCATTACAATTCTTATTATACGTATACAGCACAATTTTTCATATCTCTGGTTGTATATAAAATATGTTGACACCAATTCGTGTCTTCAAACATGTACTTTGGATAATGATGTCTATCACATTCAACCATCCTTGATAATCCCCTGCCCCCTCACTTTCCCTCCCACCCCTCTGTCTATCTAGAATTCATCTATTTCTCCCATGCTCCCCCTCCCTACCCCACTATGAGCCAGCTTCCTTATATTAGAGAAAACATTTGGTATTTGTTTTTTTTGGATTGGCTGACTTCACTTAGCATTATCTTCTCCAATGCCATCCATTTACCTGCAAATGCCATGATTTTATTCTCTTTTTCCTTTTAATATAGACTGAGGAGAAGGATAGGTGGGTCAAATGGTGGTTCCAATCCCAGTTTTCCAAGGAATCTTCATATTGCTTTTCCATATTGGCTGCACCAATTTGCAGTCCCACCAGCAATGTATGAGTGTATCTTTTCCCCCACATCCTCGCTGACACTTATTGTTGTTTGTATGCATAGTAGCTGCCATTCTGACTGGAGTGAGATGATAAAGTTAGATATCTCTTAGAGTAGTTTTGATTTGCATTTCTCTAATTGCTAGATGATGAACATTTTTTCATATATTTGTTGATTGATTGTATATCCTCTTCTGAGAAGTGTCTGTTCAGATCCTTGGCCCATTTGTTGATTGGGTTATTTGTTTTTTTGGTGCTTAGCTTTTTGAGTTCTTTATATACCCTAGAGATTAGTGCTCTATCTCATGTGTGAGGGGTAAAAATTTACTCCTAGGATGTAGGCCCTCTGTTCACTTCACAGATTGTTTCTTTTGCTGAGAAGAAAGTTTTTAGTTTGATTCCACCCCATTTATTGATTCTTGCACTATAGGAGTCTTATTAAAGTAGTTGGAGCCTAATCCCACAAGATGAAGATTAGAGCCTACTTTTTCCTCTATTAAACACTTAATTCCTAGGTTCTTGATCCACTTTGAGTTGAGTTTTGTGCATGGTGAGAGATAGGGGTTTAATTTCATTTTGTTACATATGGATTTCCAGTTTTCTCAGCACCATTTGTTGAAGATGCTATCTTTTCTCCAATGCATTTTTTTGGCATCTTTGTCTAATTTATAAAAGATCATTGTAATGTTGAGGGTTAGCATCTGTGTCCTCTATTCAGTACCATTGGTCTACCAGTCTGTTTTGGTGCCAATACCATGCTGTTTTTGTTACTATTGCTTTGTAGTAGAGTTAAAGACTTGGTATAGTGATGCCACCTGCTTCACTCTTCCTGCTAAGGATTGCTTTAGCTATTCTGGGTCTCTAACTTCTATGTATGAGAGAAAAATATGACCTTGATCCTCTGAGTTTGGCTTTTTTTTCACTTAACATAATGGTCTCAGGTTTTATTAATTTTCCTGCAAATGGTATAATTTCATTTTTTATGGTTGGTTAAAACTCCATTATGTATCCATTACTCCATTACTTTATCCATTCATCCAATGATGGACACCTAGGTTGATTCCATAATTTGGCTATTGTGAATTGTGCTCCCACAAATATGGACATTTTACTGGCTGTTTTAATAGTAACAAAAATAGTAATTATTACTGAGATTTACCATTATTGATTGCATGCCATATGTCAGGCCTCCTACTAAACACTATGTTCTCTCACTTAATTTTCAGAATAAATCTATAAAATACAAATAACTTGAATATTCCTTATCTGAAATGCTTGGGATTAGCAGTGTTTTGAATTTCTGATTTTTTTTGTATATGGGAATATTTATATACACATAATGAGAATTCCTGGAGATAGGATCCAAGTTTAAACATAACATTTATTTGTTTCATATACACCTTGTATGCATAGATCAAAGGTACTTTTATATAAAATTTTAATAATATTATCCACAAAAAATCTTTCATGTAATGGAATTTTCCACTTGGTGTTTAATAAAGTTTATGATTTTGGATTGAGGGTGTTCAACCTGGAGAGAAAAATATTATATATATATGTTTATATATATGTATGTATGTGTGTGTGTGTGTGTGTGTGTGTGTGTATATATATATATCATATTAGAAAACAGAGGCTTAGAGCAATGGGGTTATTTACCATCGCTCAGTAAATAGCAGACTCAAAATTCAGACCCAAGCCTTTTTTTCTCCAAGGGCTAATGCTTTTACTTACTGCCATCTGAGGCAGAATTTGACTGCCTACCTCAGTCTAGCTCATTCTATGTATTGTTCACCTTCCATTAAAGGAATTTTGATTGCTGCACACTGGGGCAAGTCCAGGAACATAAAGTCAAACACTTTCCTACTTTCAGGAAGTCTTTACCCTAGTGGGGAAAACAGAAAAGCAAATGAACTGCTGTCCTGCAGTATAAGAAAGTGTTTTCAGAGGGGCACATCAAAAGCAAAGTGTGTAAGGACGGTCAGGGAACATCTGCAGGACAGGCATGCCTCTGAGCTGCATGATAGAGGAGGAACAGGTAGACAGACTGCATGTGAAAGGACATGAAACATGATGAACTCAGAGACCAGTGAGATCAGACTGGAGGGAGGAGACCATGCAGGGGCTGCCAGAGGAAGCCAGAGATGCGTTCGGGTTCCAGGTTCTGCACAGCTGTTTGAACCATGCTGAGTGGTTTGCATTGTACCCAGAAGGGGATCAGAAGTTACCACTGAATTTTTATCAGAGAAATGACATAGTCAGAGATGATCTTGGGAGCGTTCTTCACTTGAATGGGATTTGTGACAAACGAAAGGCAGGGTAGAACACTGGATACAGAGCTGAGAGATTATAGGCAGGAACCCCACAAGGGAAACTGCTGTGATCCTGATGAAATGAGAAGAGAGCTGAAACTAGGGATCCTGCAAGAGAAAATGGAAAGTGGAAAGGAGGAAAGGGATGCACAAGACCTCAAGTAGGTTCTCTTCATGGCCAGGCCAGATCCTTTGCTCCATTGACACTTGGGGTTAGCCTCTTGCTCAGGGACTTTGTAACATGAGTAATTGAAAAAGAAGAAAAAAGCTCAGTGTGAAGAGAAGTTAGCCAATCATATAATGCTGTTGAGAACATCTATTGGGAAAATAACATACCCATTCTGGAAAAAAGTATGGTGGATTTTTAAAGAACTATACACATTATTTACATAGAACTCAGCAATTGCATTCCTGGGCAATTTATCTAAAAAAATTGTAAAAGATATTTCAATTGAAACGTAGCATTCATACAGTGATATGCCTAACATGTATGAAAAGTTTTGCACATGTTTATACCCATGTAACCAACAGGGAGCATATTGCTAGAACCTCAGAATTCTCCCCAGTGCTTCTTCTCAGTCAGTGTACACCTCCACAGAGATCATTGCCATTTTATTTCTATCATTATAAGTTACTTTCAACTGTTCTTGAACTCAGTATAAATGAGGTCATAAAGTTTGTAGCACTAGTACTTTGTTCTTTTATTTTCCTGCACAGTATTCTAACATACAAATAAAACACAATTTATCCATTTAAAAAAATGAATCCCAAAGAACTAGGACCTAGAAAGAGGAACAACTAAGGGATCTTGGTGAGGCCAAGGAGGAAGAGACATTCTTATACTTTCCTTTTAGCCTTAAGTTATGTCCCTTTCTGTCTCCAAATTTCCCCTCCGTCATTTCACTTGCTCCTCCTTTTTCTGCCTCTACCACCCTAACAAACAGTACTCCATGGCTTCAGATCTCAGGAGGCACAGAGCTAAATATTAAGCAGTGCTGAAACTGTAATAGAGTTTAACTTTAGAACACATTTAGAAGGTTGTCATTGCTAAACTGGGGCTTTAGCAAAAGATCCCTTCTTGACACAGTGCCTGGGGGGGAGGAGTAGGCTCAGAAAAGCTCAGCTTTTCCTTCTATAATATTCCTTAAGAGTCTAAGAACCATTTTAGAATAGTGAGTAGAAAAAAACTGCTTTCCCCCTCCTATTATATTCTCACAACACAGAATGCTTCTGTGACCACAGTCCCACAAAGAAAGCAAGCAGTTCTGCAGTGGACACCAGCCTGATGTCCTCTAACTGAATTTCATCTGACACTGTCTACCTGGAGGTAGCAGCAGGTTGCACAGTGGTGAGCTCAGTCCCACAAAACTGCCTTCACTCCAGATGTCAGTTCTGAGATAGGAGTGAATAAAATAAAAATTAGGTAGAAAGGAGACAAAAGGAAGGAAAATGAGATTATAATTTAACCTGGAAGCCTTTGCTATAGTTACTCACACCTTCACTCCCAAAGCTGATATCCCTCCCAGACTTGTAACTCCCAAATTTCTGGGATATCTATAAGTCTTCACTCACAATCTTAACTGCAGATTCACCCACTTTGGAAAATTTTCCTGTGCAGTGTTAAAACATGTATTTTTAGAATAGATTGAGCAAAGGGAGATACAAAACCTATATATAGGTCACTTTACTAATGTTATCTATTGATCAGATAAAGGAGATATTGATTACAGATCCTGAGAGATCCTGAGTCCAGCCAGACTACTATAAACCATTTTGTGATTGCCATACTGATGTTATCCTCACACACATTTTCAAGCTTACCTCTCAGCTAATTTCTTTTAAAAGAAGAGTCTAAGACTTCAAAAGTGCATGTCAATCTAAAGATAGCCCACATTCTCTTTCAGTGCAAACTCCTCGTTTTTCTAATAAATCTCTGATTGTGCCTCTATCTGATGCATTTTGAAATTCTTTTCTGCAGTGTTTTTCAAGGATTCCATCATCCTGAGTTGATGTCTCCCTCTTTAGAACCTCCTCCATGACAATTCCAAGTCTGGGCCTCTGGAACTTCTAAGACTGGCTATAAGTTGGGGTTCTTATAACCATCCCCTTCCTTGGGTCTGACCATCTTGCCAGATCAGCTCATGGAATTCAGGGAAACATTTTACTTACATTTGTCCACATTTTACAAAGCCTATTTTAAGTACATAAAACAACAGCCAGTTGAAGAAAAATCTGGAAGGGGTCCAAGTGCAGGGGCATCCTTCTGTCTTGGGTGTAAAAGCTTCCTAGAATTCAGTTGGGTTCTTGTTCACTAGCCTGGAAACTCCTAAACTCAGTTTATTTTAAATTTGCATGGAGGCTTCATTATAGAGGCATGATGGATTGATTAAGTTGGCCACTGATGAATCAACTTAACTGTTAGCTGGTCTCCCCTCCCTAGGTTGTGGAGTTGTAAGTTCCAGTCCTCCAATTTCCTGGTTGGTTCTGCAGGCAACCAATCACCCAATATGAAGTTCTCTAGGGACTTTCCAAAGACCATCTCATAAACATAAACTTGTGTGGCTTAAAGGGATTGTTATAAGTAACAAAAGGACTTTTATTGTTCTGGAATCTGTTCTGGAGTTATGTGAATGACCAACAACTATAGATCAAGTGGGTTTCTCTGGTTTTTTTAGTATTTTAGTTTTTAATTGTGAATCTAATTTTTGAACCTTTTTATACCCTCAAAAATAAACAAGTAAACAGAAAGGTCAAGTATCTTAACAAAAGATACTCTTATTGCTCTAGTCAATCAGAAAATAAAAAGTTATAAGGAGCTGTGAGTCAGATACCAGGAAAAAACAACAACATATATTATATATTATCCCAAGAAGCCTGTTTTTCCCTTGATATGTCACTATAAGTTTGAACCGAGGCCTGTTGGTTGCAGTAATGCTAATGGCTTTTTGTTTACAATAGATCTAAAAGAAGAGTCTCAAATTATGCAACTTCCTTTGCCAAAAGCTTTTGAGTAAAATGAAGAAAAATCACATATAAATTCGCATTCATTTTCCAATGTAAATTGCCATTTTATTAAAAAAAATGGAGTTTATAACGGAATGATTATAATTTAAATTAATGAGCCCTCAAATAATACTTGGTATTGCCAATTATTTTTTAATATAATATGAAATCTCTGGGTTCATAAATAACATTCTCTTCCTATTCAGGAAAAGCCATGCTCAGCAATGTGTTATTCATGACTTAATTATTCTATAGATGCTTCATTCATATGCATGCAGATATATCTGGCAGCATTGCATTTTAATGAAGATGCTGAAAGGCAGCAGGCTATAATTTCTAACAGAGAATTCTGTCAAGACTGAACAATAGGAGCTCCTGAAGAGGGCTAGGAAATAGCATGGCCCAGAAAGAAAATTAAAAACCCATTTAAATATTTTAATTATAATCTTCGTTAGGAAAAATTTGAAATCCTTTTGCACACTCAGAGCTTATACAGTTTAGGAGCTATTTTTGCTAGAGGAGGATAATGTTGAAGAAGGAGAATATTTTCAAGATTTCATCGGATGAGGTAGAGCCCCCTGTGGGGGAGCACAGGTCAGACCTCTGCTTTTGTCCCCTGCGCCTCTTTTGCTTGACTTCTTGTTTTAGTCATATTTTTAACTTTTGTGACCAAAATACCTGTCAAGAACAATTTTAAGGAGGAAAAGTTTATTTTGGGGTTCAAAATTTTAGAGTTTTCAAATAGAAGGCTGGCTCCATTCCGCAGGACTCAAGGTGAGGCAGAGCCTCATGGTGGAAAGAGCCTGGTGGAGAAAGTAGCTGGGAACATGATATCAGGAAGCAGAGACAGAAAGAGGGGAGCAGAGAGAGAGACACGAAGTTCAGCTCAAATCTTTATCCTAAAGACATTCCCCCAGGGTCCTACCTCCTTCAGTCACACCCTACCTGCCAATAGTTATCACTCAATTAATCGCTGTCAGGGTATTAATTCACTGATTGGGTTAAGGTTCTCATAACCCAATCATTTCACCTCTGATTATTCTTGCAGTGACTCACACATGAGTTTTTTTGGGGATACCTAATGGTTAAACCATCAATTTTTTATTGAAGAAGTAGTGGGGCCAAAATAACCAATTAGATCAGTCTTGGAAGAGACAACGAGAGGAAGAAGGGAGGGAGTGAAGATTCTTTCAGGCTATCTTTGGTACCCAAAACGCATATATGAGGTTGAGGGATTTGGCACTGGCTGTCCACACCTCAAACTGCCATTCTTTGATCCTCCAGAAAGCTCAGTTTCCTAAAAACGATTTCAACTATAGGAATTGCCACAATTTTATTATGGTTTCACTCATTCTCATTCATATATAGAGAGAAATGTCAGAAAAATGGTAGAATTGTCAAGGTCACAGTGAAGCAGATCACATTTCTATTTGTTCTGTTATAGAATAAAAGCAAAGTAGAAATGTACTGCCAATGCTTACACATTTTAGGAGAGATAATACTAATCAAGTGACAGGACATTAGGGACACTGTGGAAGATGTGGCATTATCTGGAAAGGTGAGGAACAAGAGACCCAGCTGCCCATGCACTAGCCTGGATTTCCACCTACTCCATTAACAATGTGCTTGGAAGGGTAACAAATGTTCTTTGTGTCTTCAGATCCAGTACACACTTTGATATCTTCCTCCTGCTCCATCTCTCACTGTCATTCAACATATGGTAACTTCTGCTTCAAACATGCTTCTGACTCTTGAGATGCCATAGACTACTAATATTCTCCCTTGTTGTGTTTTTATTCCTTTATTGCTCTTTTTTAAATGCTGATCTTTGATGAGCAGAATGTTTAATTTTTTATGTAGTTGAATTTTCAATCCTTTACTGTATTTTACATTTTTGACTAAAGAATTCTTCCTTTCCCCCAGTTCATGAAGTTTTTCTAATATGTCATAAATATTTAAAAGTTTCTATTTTACTGTCATATTTTGAGGTAGATCCAACCTTTTTTTCCCTGTGTATAATCATTTGTCCCAGAATTACTAATCAAATAGTCCCTCCTTTACCAACCATCTGCAGATTCCATTCTGTCATACAGAAAGTAGCTATTTAACTATAGGACTGTGGATCACTTTTCTATTGCTGTATAACAAGTTACCAAAGATTTAGGATTTTAAACCAACATCCATTTGTTACCTCTCATTTCTGCAGACCAGGCTTAGCTGGGATCTCATAAATTTCTCACAAAGCCAAAATCAAGATGTTGGCTGGCCAGTGCTCTTATCTGGAGGTTTGGGGAATCATCTTGCTTTC